>NC_143020.1:44976846-45336846 GCF_055824585.1 Amblyomma mixtum | reverse complement strand
CTTTTTTATGTTGAATACACTTCTTGCGGCATTCCCCTTCTAGGCGTCTATTTTCTCGTCTTGAAAATGAATCGCCGGCACCTCCATTTTCTCCTTCTCAAGCTTTCCTAGCTTTCATTCCTACTATCTGATACAGTCATCGTTCATTCCTGGTACCCCCCCCCCCCCCCCCCCTGCTAAGCCAGATAAAAAAAAAAAGGACCGACATTTATCTTTCTCAGCGGCACGCAAAGAACACGTTTACCCTTCCTGCACTCCAAGCACAGCGTTCCTCCGCAATTCCTGGAACGCCGAGCCACTCCCCCTTCTTTGCCACCGGCTCCTATGTTTTCCTTTTTTCCTAATTAGGGAAGTCAAGTGGCTGCTACAACCAGAGCCAGTTCTCTGCGCACGCCTTTTCCGCATTACGCTTCCCGCTTGTTCACCATTTATTCCGCGCTTCTCAAACCTCTCCCCCTCTTTGACCCATTTTTCGCGGGAGCATGGTCTCTGGGTCAAGGCCCGCACGGATGTTCCAGATTCCAGGTCGTCGGCAGCGCGTGCACTGCGCCGGTAGGGAACAAAAATCGGGAAAAGAAAGGGGAGAATATTGTGCGGAATAGAATAAACGGGAAGTTTGCGGCAAGCGCTTACCCTCGTCGCCTCTTTTGGAAGCCCATGGAGGAGCCGGTGTTTCTGACAAACTTTTACGACCCTACACCCCCTTCCCCCCTGTTTTTTTTTATTTTTTTCGGTTTACTTCCTCTTTCTGACGACCCATTGAAACGGGCGCCTCGTAGTATGGCTGGTCTGGTATTGTCTTTCCCTCATTGGGGACTAGATCGGCTCTTGGCTGTCTTGTTAAATTAGGGAATCCGAATGCCTGCAAGTCTCCATCTCTGATTGTGTTCCTCGCTCACCTAAAAAGGGCGGAGCCGTGAAGCATAGGCGCAGCACATACCATAGTGTTTACCTCTGACGAAGCAGGTCTTGCCTGATTCCTCGTTTTCGGGAACAAGGGCTCCTGTGTCCCCGAGAAGAGGTCGAAAAAAGGGACGCAGCTCAGCCTCGTCACCGTCGTCGTTTTCGCTCTCTGTTCCACGGTAGGCAAAAATATACATTTTTTCTTTGTTTTTCCGCAGCCTGTTGTTTTAAGGCAGCAGCGTTACGGAACCCGTCTCGCGGAAAATGCGACGTCGGCTTCATTGATCGTAAGCAAAGAATCCACGAAAAATCCTCAGAGAAGCAACCTAGGAGGCAGGTGGGTCATCTAGATCACGTAACTTAGTGGCGTCATCAGAACCTGTCGTTCAGATTGTGGGCAAACTGTGCACCGTTACAGCTGACTGCTGAATTAAAGACTGGTCGCGCAAGGCTCCTCGCGAAGAGCAACCTGCAACGCACAAGCCCTACCGGTGGAAGCATCTGCCATCGCAGGGGAGTGGCGCGTTGCTTAACCTCTGCACTACTGCTGCACCAGTTGTATGAGGATTGCCAGCCATCTATGAATGTTAAGTAGAGAATGACCAATTCTGAGTATTACCCCTTACGCTATATCGTCATAACCTTAAGGTGGAGCTGAAGTGTCCGCTTAGATTTTAAATTTGGAAAGTGCGATAGCACCGGCATTTTCTTTCCTCAGACTGCAATGTGGTCTGGAGAAGGCAATTTGGGATACGGTCACAGAGATGAAGCTTGAAGCTAGAATGGGTCACCGTTATCGCAAGTTGTTTGGAATGACTTCATAAAGCGGCATTTCTGCATAATTTTCGAATGGTATTATAAGTAGTCGAGCTGCCGGACTGAAAGCTACACTTATTCATCTCTTTGCACATCGTCTGGAGAGCAGGACACGAGTTGCTCTGTGACAAAGGGCGCTATTCCTTCTCTCTCTTAATATATATATATATATATATATATATATATATATATATATATATATCAGTTCTTTGTTTTCTTTACTCTACACTGATATTAATTTTACAAAACCGTGAAAGGTGCGTAGCTGCCACCTGAGCCGGTCGGTATTAGCATAAGCTTGACATTATGCCTGTGATACATTTCTGGAAGGATTAACCGAACAGCGGTTTCTTTGGTAACTGCTGTTATGCTAATTTTGGTTGCAGTAACGTTGGGATGGCATTGTAGAACATTCATAGCATTCTGTCGGCCATAATTATAGACTATAAAACTGCCTGTCTCACTCTCTATGCCGTTCAGATAAAGTACTCAGCGCTGCTGAGAACATAAATACTGTGAGAAACAAATCACTGCTTGCTCATATGTATACCATTTCCGATGTATTTCTGCGAGCTGGCAACCTAGAGTAGAAAGATTTAGAAGAGGAATACTTCAGCTAGCTTAAATAGAGAAATCTGCGGTTCTACCGGCGCAGTCGGCTGTGACTGAAGACTGTCCTGTAGATCTCCTGTACGGCGTGAAAGTTTCGCATATTGGGTGGGAAGTGGCAAATCCAGTGGTATGACGCGTGCAGCATTATCAAGCATGTTATAAGGGGGTAATTATTCACTAACATCCAGCCAAGCGCAGCCAGCGGCTACAAAGGAAAGCTATACAGGTTTCTCAGAAACTTCGTAGTTAAAGAAAAATTCGTCCTGGTCCGGGGTTCGAACCCGGGATCACCGCTTCACCAGAGCAATCGCTCTACCAATTGAGCTAACCGGGACGACAAGCTATGGTAGGGCGAGAGCGAACTAATCAATAATTCGAAGTGGAAACAGCGTTGGTCAAATGTTTAGAGGAATCATCAAGCATGTTCCTGTGTCCTATGCCGATACTGAAGTGTTTTCTTTCATGAAGCAAGGAAGGGGAGGATGGAGGAGTGAGACCTGAACCTCCGTCTACACGGATATCTGAACGCATATATCCATCGCATATCTGCATCCACGCGCATATATTTATCGCATATCTGCATCTACACGCATATTTCTATCTGAACTTCCATCTACACGTATGTGCAAGGAACATGAGGCAATAATGTGGGGTAGAAGCAGCAGAAATACCTCTTGAGAGACCGATATTCCCTACACGCCGCGCTACACTCCCCGCATGATTGCAGCTAAATTCAAAATTATTAAATTACAACGAAAGCCCCTAATTAGCTACCAAGGAGAGACAAAAGGCGCTTCTCAGTTGTACTCGGAAATATGCTTCTAAAGTGTGCCGCCCTGTTCGCTTTTGTGAATGGAACAAGAAACAATTACCGCCCGCACTCAGAGGTTTGCGTTTTAGAAATGAATAGAGAAGGAAACGACGAACCAACTTTAGTTAATTGTTTTCTCTCGAATGAAAGATTACGCTCGCATTCTAGGAAGGAGTAAGTAAGCGAAACGCTAGTGGGAAGAAATTCCAAGTCCGGTAATTTGAGGAAGGGTCGTTAATAGCACAAAACTGTATGCGGAAACCTTCAGACCTCCATGAGGACTGACAGCACATAACTCACGCTCTACAGTTCGTTTTAAAGATCGCAGCTACTCCTTTTCTTCCGGTAAGCATGACAAAACAAATGTGTACAGGGTTTATGTGCATTAACGCCAAAAGGAGCGCATTTATTTTTGAGGTGTGTAACTGAAATATGCGATGACATAATTTTTCTCAGTAATTAAAACTTTTTTGTTAGCATTTCAGCACCAAATTTTTCGCAATATGAAGCTTGTGGTTATAGTGATAGTGTTTCTTTTCAATATGTGTCTTAATTCGTAACTAAAAAATAACATGTTTCATCTTTTCGAAATGATATTACCGCATGAACCATGATTTGAAAAAAAATTCTTGCACTCCCGGCACGCAACAGTAATATGAGGCACTTTCCGAACATTTTGATGAGCTAATTTTGCTAAAAAGTACATTTTTGTTATTGAAACACCGATTCAGCATTTCTAGCAGAGACTGATTGAAATGAATACACAGTAATTGGAATGCTAAAGGGCAGACAACTTTGGATGGAAATTAAAGAACGAGTTCGCCTTTTTAAAGCCCGCCCAGGTGGTATCAATCACCTGTAGACGTCAGGAACATTTTAACGAAGTAATTTTACGTCGCCTCCCCAATGTACGTGCACAGCTTACACACAACTTCACAACTTCCTGCTGAAAAAAATAAAAGGTTTTGAGGAAAAACGACATGTAGATAAACTTACAGTAAATAACGTTTTATTGTCAAAGGCGGAATTTGAGCATTAAAAGAAAAAACGCTTTTCTCATTTTTATATTGAGTGCATTCCTTTTCACCAAACGCTGCTGGTAGGTTATAACGCAGTTGTTGACATGCATTAAGTTCTTGGATTTGTAACAGAAGCGGGCTTCCCTAAAAAACTGTAAATTATAAACGATGAATGTAAAGGACGGTCGATGAGGTTGCCCGACCTGCTTTAAAGCTATTAGCGATGTCTAAAATTGCTATCGTTTTCAATGACTAGGCAGTACAACTAAACTTTTAGGCCTTCTACACTGCTGTTTTTTTAACCATTCGGTTAATTCTTCAGAAAACAATTTTTCTACGCCTTGAGCACCGCACGTGACAGCCATAGATGCCTGTGCGACACTAAACCCAACACAATGTTTTTTTTTTTTTTTGTCGCGCACTTCTTTTAAAAACAATCTGCCTGAAGGTAATAGAAATCAATTACGTAGGAAACGCGAGCCACTACTGCTGGCAATTTTATTTCCATCTAGAGTTAGTCACTCAACACATGTAAGAGAAGATATTAGATGCAACAAGTTCACTAAGGTGTTTGAGGAAAGCGCGTAGTTTTTATATGTTGAGAGAACAGTCATAGGAGGCAAAAAAAAATCCAAAGCTTACGCCAGTACATGAGACAGGGAGAAAAAATGGAGGCAGTCATTGAAGATTTCTATTAAGCAAGCCACCCTGCGTTGAAAATAAACGTTTCCAAAATCGTTTTGCTGGTCGCGCCTTCCTGCAACAAAAGGTAACCCTTTGTGTAAACCGAAACGACTCCTGGCCTTTCGAACGCTTCTTCAGATTTCTCATTTTACACAGCTCTGTATTAAGAGGACTGCAGAAGCACTTTTTTCCAAGCTCCATTAGCTCAGGTTCTAGTTCCCGGATGAAAAGGCGTGTCGTCTTGCTTCGTCTTGAAAGGAAAGAAAAATTGGTAAGTAGTGCTTTGTAGTGTCTTGTCCTTGACGCGCTACCATTAATTCAAACGCAATTTATTTAGATATAAAAATAAAAACGAAAACCAGTGCTGGAAAGCGGCATAGACACGCGCTAGTTCCTTGCATTCAGGCCAGTACTGTTCTGAGGTTCGATAATTTCTCGTGCCCACTGCGCTAATGGTGGAACATCCGTTTAATATGGATTATGTACTACGGAAACTACGGTGTGCCTTTGTTGTGCAACTTTCAATTTTTACACAAAGTCCTTTTTTATTTCTTCTATTTTGTATACAACGGAATGGTATCAAAATTTACCCGGAAATTAATATTTCTACAGCTACATCCAAGGCACCATGTTTAATTGCAAATCTTTCTGTTCCAAAAAGTGCATCAAGTAGGTCGCTCTGCCGGTCTTTCTTAGACGTATACATATTGTTAGACATAATTATATTGTAGGTTTTGTGAAGGATTCTCGATCTGAATTGGTGCTCATTGAGAATACTCGCATCTTTTCAATGTTTCAAAAAGCTGCTTCTGAACACCGACGTAGAAAACAGCTCTAGAATTAAGGAAATAAGATTTGTAGTATCCCGGCTTTTAAAATTAAACTCCGCTTGGTGTCACATGAAACGTAAAACGAAACCTGAAACAGGTAGAGAATTTCATTTGAAAAACGAGGAGTTTTCTTGGCTAGTATCAGCAATTTAACTCTGATAAATTTAGGAGTAAAAATAAGGAATATGTGAGAAATAATATGTCTAAAAAATTCACCTTTTATTGGTTTTGAAAGAGAGTGCGTGCAAACATGTAACCGTAGAACAAAAATCAATATTTGAAATCATTCACATAAAAGTTTTGCCGCCCGCAAAAAAGCTTTTGTTTAGAATCTCCGCTCAATCAAGTAAAATCATTACCGATGTTAATTATGTTGCAAAAGAACTTGTTTTTTTAGGAAGGGCAATTCAACTAGTCATTCTGTGACTAAATAAAGCTGGTTTCTCAGTGCAAAGCTTTCGATAAATGAGGGTACCCTAGGTAAGTTTTACATAAAGAAATCATGTAATAAATTTGTTGCGAGCGTGAAGCATTAACCTCAATTCTACGCTGAACAGTCTCCACCTCAAGAAAGGCACAGCTACACCTGCATGAGTTTTAAAGTAGGGCGCAATAAAAAAAAACTAGCAGATGTTAATGCGCTAACAAGAACACGGGAAAGCAGTGTGCGAAGTTCTAGTCAGTGAGGGAGAAACAGCCATAGAAGCTGATGTGGACCGCATGAGACATCGAAGATACCCCAGTAATCAAAGAAATTGCAATTGAAAGAAAGTGAAGTAAAGGTAGCCGAAAGCAAGTCATAAATCTAATGAGACAACGTGATGCGATACATCTGGTTATCTTGTACCGGCAGACACCTGTACAGCTGACTCTGGATCCTAGTTGACGGAACTGACGAGGCGGCGCCTGACTACGAGGCAACAGCTATTGTCGTTGAACTGACAGCGCAGCTAGACGGGTGGTAAAAAAAAATAAACGTTGCAACCGCGACTGAGTCATCTACTGCTTTTAACGCTGAAGGTTCGAAAATAAAACTTACGAATTGATTCTGGGTCCTTTACTCTCATCCGAGAACATTTGTTACGATAGCGATCCTCGCTTTAATACGGACGTACAGTCTCTTGGGGAATGGGGACCACAGCAAATGTACGCAAGCATACAGGCATTGCAAGACCTTGATCGGGGTTCACAAATGTGAACAGTACTTTGAAACTAATATAATGACTTCATTGCTACGACCGTGGTTCCATACGCTCTGCTGACAATGTTTATCAAGCGTGGCATAGCAATATTCCTAATGGAACTCTTATATCAGCGGAGTGTGTCTCATTTAAGTGGTCACACCATGCTTAAAATTTAGACACGGAGAGAAAATGGTGGCACTGCTTTTGAATTTGGGTAAATTGCACACGTTTTTACTTCATGACCAACCGTTTGCAAAGTCACTGTTTTGGCGAATTTCTCTTCGTTAAGCATCGATGCCACTGTATGTCGTATCCAAATACTTAGTAGTGCACCCTGGTTGCATGCAAAAACCAACTAAAAGCTGTCGCTGTTAGCAGGGAGACGTCCTCTTCAGCCAAAAATGGTAATAGCGCTGCAATAAGGCGTACACAAGAAAGACTGACACAGGACATGCGCTAATTTGGGTAGCGCATGTCCTGTGTCAGTCTTTCTTGTGTACGTCTTATTGCAGCGCTATTACCATTTCTGTCTCAAATAATGCACCATCTAGCCCATATTGACGTTCTTCTAAACCGGCCTCTTCAGCCTTCAGTGTAGCAAAAAGTTGCAGAACTGTAGTTCTTGCTCTTTCTGGTGTTAAATATTTGTCTTTTTTGCCTTTTAGCAAAATTCTTCTTTAGGAGGTATTAAGAAGCGTGTGTAGTTACTTTCTTGAGAATTCTTCGAGATTAGTTGGTATCAAGAATTTTTTTTTACAGATGGGCTGCAAAAGTTATATCCTATATGAGATTTTCGTTCTGAATATTTAATGTGATAGTAATTTGCCTGCTCTATTTTGGCTTCTCGTTGTCAGATCGGCTGCTCAGATTATTTTTGCTCAGAATAGTCACTAAGCTTTCAGGCCTCTGGCTCCAGAAACTACGTTTAGTCAATACTTGTTAAGCGCCTGTTAATCAGGGCACGGAAATTCGTAGTAATAGATAATGTATACCAATATGAACCATGATGCATTTCCGCTAGAACATTGTAGACGGTGCAGAACATAAATCGGAAGGGGACGGGGGGGGGGGGGGGGGCCGATACAGCTCTCTGTGTCCCACTAGCGCGCTTCAGGGAGGCGGCAAAATTTTTAGCCCTTTTTATCCAATATTTTCTGTTTTGTATCATTGGGAGACGTTAAGCAATGCGAAGACAACTTTGTATGCTTCTGGTGAGCAGGTGATGTAAAAACAACGATCCGATATATTCCGAACGTCTTCAGTGGCTCTCGTTCACTCTTGAGGATTTGTTTCTGACCTGAATTTCGTGCAATGAACCTGGTCACCTTAGATAGCCGAAAGAGAAATGCTTAGCCAATGTCAGTGCAGCAAGCGGTCACTGTTTTTTTTAAGTTGCCCAGACATCTACCGCGCACAGAAAGAACATACAAACGATCCCAATGTCGCAAAGCACCCCACGCTTTGGCAAGCTTGAGCATGGAACCCAGAGCTCTTGTGAAACTGGCACAGCGCGGACCCATTCCTCCTCTGCCAGCTGGTCTCGGCGCGCCACTTCCAGCCATGATCAAAACAATTATAGGCAGCACCACAAGCGTTATGTGTCTCCGGCAATATCAAATTGTAATATATATGTAATCTATTCCTACTACCACTTTCAACGCTTCATCGGACATTGGTCATCGCTCCTCTCTTGCAGCGGATAGCATCGAGTCTTGGGTATTAAAAACATTTTGCAACAATTTTTCTTGGCGTTCTTCAGGCCGGCCCTAAGCCGCGTTGGGAATAAATTCAGCTCGAATGATCTGCTCCAAGATTTTGAAGCACTGGCTCACTTTTCAAAACTGCTAATCTTCGCGCACGAAAAAAAAATTATGCCACGCCTCTTCTCCGTCTTTCTAATACACAGGCGTCTTGAAAAAAAAGACGCTTAAAATCACAATGAGTGTTGCGCAAAATTTTCTCTTACACAACAAAGCCTCACTACTGCCGAAGTTGCACAACAGCGACTTTTTCTTCAATATCTGGACTGCCGCGAAGACAAATCAAATATCGTGGTCGAAAAAAAAAAGACAAGGTGAAAAGGGAAATAAATGATGAACGAAAGCTTCAGCAGCTAGCTGACTTTGAAGCGGTGATAAAACCTCGATGACGGTGTTGCGCAAACTGAGACGCCTGAGAGCACTTTGCGAGCCAAGAACGCCGATGAAACACGGTTTCCTTCTTATCCTCTTCGCTGCTCTCAGACAGTGTCTCGGGCCTCACTTTCGCCACCCCGGAAAATGGGCGTTTTTATTATAACAAGTCAATGTAGCGTTTCCTTTCAGAGGTCGTGAGCTGCATACGCTTTATTACGAACATAAAAAAGAGAGATGTACTTTTGCTTGTATACGGATGAAACAGGAAGACGGTTACACGGGACCTATCGCCTTGAAGAGTCAGGCTGCATCTTTTCACGAGTTAAGGTGAAAATGAGCAAGCAAAACGGAGCCTTACATTTTTTTTCAAAGTTCTCAGGGGCTCCCTTAGGTTTCTACGCTTAGCAAGATCTTAACCTGCATCGGCTGTCGGGTGCAGATTGATATTTATTAAGGAATTAAGACTTTATGTTGCATTTTCATTCATTAGTTATTTGGCGAAACTGCCTGCTTTGCTTCGCAACTTTGACATTTAATTAATCACTGGAGATTGGTTTAAAGCGAAAGGTTATAGCTCAGGGTGGAATATGTCTTTTGATGATTTATAGTGCCATTATACACGTCCATATTTATGGAAAGAGAATATAGGTTTTTTTCCAAGTAGGTATTGCTTTGCACTGGCCAAAGAGCTGCTTGTGCCAAAATTATGCACAGCTGAAGAAAAGGCTGGAAGTTTCCACTTCGTAAGCATGGTTTGGTTTATTGGTTTATTGGGGTTTCACGTCCCAAAGCAACTCAGGCTATGAGGAACGCCGTAGTGAAGGGCTCCGGAAATTTCGACCGCCTGGGAATTTCGACCGCCTTTCCTGAGTCAGGGAGTAAACAAAAATGGAGCTTTGTGTTCGTGATTAGTTACACTTGTGGCTAAGAGCCTTACGCGTTGATAATAGTGTGCGAATGATCGCATTTCTCTCTGAAATGCGGCTCATGAATTATTTTAGAAATCAGAAAAGTTAAATTTTGCAGTTTCTGACAGTTGTAGGGTCTGCTCGCGGGCAGGTCAAATCTCGCGCCGCTCACCGCGGGTAGCCTCGGACCCCTTCTTCCCGAGTGGTGGGGCGGGGGGAGCGAGGCTAGGAGAAAGCCTTCATAAGGCACGACCGGGAAGGCCCGCGCTCTCTCGCTCTTGGACCAGCCCTGCCAAAGGACCACCTGACCCAGCTGCCACGACGACGACCGGCCGCCCTGATGTGAGAATAAACCGTTTGTACAAAGTCCTGCCTCGAGTGACTGCCTGTGCGTCCCCGCGCAGAGGAATTGCCCACAAATAATGGCGCCCAGCGTGCGGCTTTAAATTAACACCTTGTGGACGATTTCTCTGCCGATTTTGGGACGTGCAGCCAGACTCGTGGCAGGCCCTCTTTGTTCGGGGCCACGCCGGACCGATAGAGTTAAGGAGCGGGTCAGGCGGAATGTTCGCGGGGTAGCGACTTGTGTAGTGTTGTAAATTTGTTAGGGGTTTTGTGTTATTTATGTAGTTTTCGGGCGTTTTCTGTTGTGTCTTTCCGCGTGTTTGTAGATAGATTGTTGTGTATGTGAATGTTCTTGTTGCCATGAGCAGTTAGCCGGTGCGGCCGGACAGTTGGCGCGAACTATGCCTCCCAGAAAGGATGTTTCAGCCACGGCTTTGGATGGCGGGGCAGCCGGTAGTGAGACGGCCGACGCGGCGGCCGTAATGGGGCAGGTGACTGAGATGTTTGCCGCATTAGCCCGTCAGCTCGGTTCGGTGGCTGGCGCCAACCAGGCCGCAGCATCGGTAGCATCGGCGACAGCATCGCGCCCGCGGATAAATATGGAGGTCCCCTCCTTTTCCGGGTACACGGACGCGAAATCAGTCCACTAGTTTTTACTACAACTCAAGGACTACCAGACGGCTCTGGGCGCCCCAGATGACGTAATGCTATGGCAGGTCCTGCCTGTAGCACTCGTCGAGAGCGCGGCGCGATGGAGGCGCTGCCAGCCGACTTTCCAGTCGATGGCGGACTTCAAAGACCGTTTCCGCGCCGAGTTCTTGCCGCCTGATTATGAGCGCCGGATGCTGGAGGAGCTCACGTTGCGCACCCAACACCCAGAGGAAAGCCTCCTCGAGTACGTACGCGTAATGCAAGAGCTGTACAAGAGGGCAGATCCGACGGCAACCGACCGAGATCAGGTTGCGCGTGTGATCAGGCAGTGCCATCCACGCTTCAAGCCGTATCTGCGGGGCCGCAGTTTTACAAACCTCGAGGCACTAGCGCAGGAGGCCAAAACCGTGCAGGCGGATTTACTGGCCGAACTGCGCTACCAGCCGCCCCCCAGGCCGGCCGAATCGCTAGAACCGGGATGCGCATGGGATGGAGGCCGAGAATGCGCGATGAGGGCTCGGCGCGCCGAGGTAATGGCCGTGGAAAGGCAGGCGGAACCCCCTGTTGTCCCTCGCGCGCTGGACCCGTACGCATTCGAGCAGCGGCGCCGTGCCGGCCTCACAGGCCACGCGCCGAGCGAGCGTCATGAATGCGCGGAGAAAGGGGAGAGTCGTCCCCAACCGCTTCGTGGAACGAGGGGTCCTCCGTCCACGCGGCGGGTGAACGACCGGCTTTGCTGGAATTGCAACCAGCCCGGCCACATGGCACGCGAATGCCAAGCTAGGCGTATGCAGGGAAACGCCAGGCGCTGGCGGTGATGTCTGGTGGCACCGGCCTTTCACCGTCAGCGGGAGAATTTCATGGTTGTCAAGGCGCTAGTCAGGAAAAGAACTGCCGCGCCGGCGACGGGGAGGCCTTTGTCCCGCTCGCCTGTAGAGCTCAGGGAGTCGTTCCGCGCTCAAGCCCTTTTATGCTAGTGCAGTTAGCGGGTCGATGCTACTCTGCACTCGTAGACACGGGCTCAACGCTGTCACTGGTCGGTGACGAGGTGTACGAGGCCTGCCGGATAGGTAACATCCGTGTCAGACCGGCCGAAACCCCGTTAAGCTTAGCAGCTGGGGCGGCAAAGGCAAAGGTAGCAGTGCGTCTTACGATGCGCTTTGACGGCAGAAAGCGGAGACATCGCTTCGTCTATCTGCCTGGCTTGTCGATACCAGTAATTCTGGGAAGGGATTTTCTCTCGAGCGAAGGCATTGTGCTCGACATGGGGGAGAATGGCTATCGTTACAGCCAGCTCGCCCCCCTCATTCCCTTCGAATGCGCATCCTTGCCCGGCTGTCCTGCACAAAAGGTGGGTGTCCACACCTGTGCGACAGAAAGGCAGGGGAGCTCCCTCGAGATGCTGAGAGACGGTGGCCCGTTAGAAGCGATTATTGCGTCTTTCTCAGGACCCAGTAGTCATCGCCGAAGGCTCGCGGAAACTTTACTCCCGTTTTCGGATTGCTTCACGGAGAAACCGGGCAGAACAGACCTGTTTCAGCACGAGATTCAGACGGGTGATACGCGCCCTTGCAGGTGTAACCCGAGGCCGTTAAGTGCGCATAAGAGGCAGCTTCTCGACTGTGCCCTTGACGAGATGATTGACACCGGTGCGGTGAGACCCTCACAAAGTCCCTGGGCGTCACCAGTGGTTCTAGCGCCGAAGAAAGATGGATCGGTCAGGCTGTGTGTTCATTATCGTAAGCTCAACTCACTGACGCCTACGGTTGCGTACCCTTTTCAGTCGATCGAGGCTGTGATGTACGCGTTAGGGAACGCGAGGTTCTTCACAGTCCTAGATGCAAGCAGAGGGTACCTGAAGATTGAGGTGGCCGAAGGTGACATTGAGAAAACCGCATTCACCTGCCACCGCGGGCTCTTCGAATTTACTCGACTCCCGTTTGGTTTGTCTAACGCCCCGAGCACGTTCATGCGACTGATGGACATCGTGCTGGGCGATGCAAGGTTCAACTACGCCATGGCGTACCTCGAAGACGTTGTGATATTCTCACAGTCGTTCGAGGAGCACCTCATTCACCTGAATTCCGTTCTCGATAGAATGAGACGTGCCGGTCTAACCATTAATCCAAAGAAAGTGCAGTTGGCATCGAAGAGAGTGAACCTCTTGGGCTTTGTCGTGGATGATGGCACACTGAGACCGAATGATGACAAACTGCAGGCAATTCTGAACTACCCCTGCCCCATGGATGTGAAAAGCTTGCAGAGGTTTTTGGGGATGGTTGCGTTCTACAGGCAATTCATCCCGCGCTGTTCGGAGCTTACAAGGCCGCTGAACCTGCTGTTGCGTAAAGGCTCGAAGTGGGTCTGGGGCAAGGAACAGAGTGACGCATTTGTTGCCTTGGCTCGCGCGATAGCGAATACCGCTAGTCTGCGCCTCCCCGACCTGAACAAGCAGTTTGTCATGCAGACAGACGCTAGTGACTACGGTGTTGGAGCTGTTTTGTTACAGGAACTCGAGGGCAAACTGCGCCCTGTCGCGTTCGCTAGTCGCACGCTCACATCGGCGGAGCGGAATTACTCCGTGACCGAAAAGGAATGCCTGGCGATCATGTTCGCATTGTCGAAGTTCGACATGTACCTAGACGGAGCGGTCTTCACCGTGCAGACAGATCATCAGGCATTGTCTTGGATGAAGAGGCTCAAGAACCCCGCAGGCAGACTCGCGAGATGGGCGCTGACGTTGCAACGTTAGGCGTACGTCATCGAGTGCCGCCGGGGCAGCTTGAACAAGGTGGCCGATGCTTTATCGCGCGCACCGTGGAATGCTGGCGGAAGCGCTTCAGAGGCGCAGCCCAGCTTTGTAAAAGCGGCGTCACCGCTGTTGGAGAGGAGGAGAGGGCGGACGGGAGTGTCGCGCCCGGTTTGACGAAAGAGGAGACGGACAAAGGTCCCGCACGGTGCTGTGACGGAAGGGAAACACAGCAGCTCGTGGCGGCGACCGCTCGCCTGCCTAGGAGCGAGGCAGAAAGAAATCTGTCTTGGGGAGTAGCGGTCAGTAGAGAAGAGCTGATCGAGGCCCAGAAAGCAGACGGTCTTTGCCAGCGGGTGCTGAAGGAGCTTGCGAGCAGCGCAGCTTGCACCGGGAACGCTGAGGGCAAGTACGACGCGTATCTGCTGGGCGATGATGGCTTGCTGCTCCGCTACATCCCCCAACTTGACGAGGAAGAGGCGATAGCATCCCCTTTCCGAGTTGTGGTCCCGAGAAGGTTGCGGAAACGGTTCCTACAGTACTTCCATGACTCAGCGCTGGCAGGCCATGGCAGCGGCAGTAAGACTTACAACAAGTTATGCCGTGTCGCGACGTGGCCAGGCATGAGAAAGGATGTGCTGGGATACGCCCGTACCTGCCCGGTATGCCAGGTAGCCAAGCCTCGGGCGGGCAAGCCCGCTGGCATGATGAAGGCGGTAGTTAGCAACTACCCGTGGCAAGTGGTCGCGTGCGATATCATGGGACCCCTC
This sequence comes from Amblyomma mixtum, assembly GCF_055824585.1. NCBI lineage: Eukaryota > Metazoa > Arthropoda > Arachnida > Ixodida > Ixodidae > Amblyomma > Amblyomma mixtum. The sequence goes on along the minus strand of NC_143020.1, from coordinate 45,322,429 downwards.
CCTCGGTCCGCGCGCGGAAACCAATTCATCCTGGTAATAACGCACCACTATTCCAAGTGGGTTGAGGTTTTCCCCCTTAGGAAGCTTGTGTCGGAACGAATTTGGGAAAAACTGTTGGAGACTTTCACTCGTTTCGGTTTCCCTTCCGACCTGATTACAGACAATGCTTCGTATTTCACAAGCAAAGTCTTTGTAGACTCTTGTCGGGCGCTTCAAATCCGCCACAGGAGAACGAGTCCCTACCACGCTCAGAGCAACATAACCGAGCGGGTGAATCGAAATCTGAAGAGCATGCTGGTCGCGACGACCGAGCAGCACAGAGATTGGGACGCGCGGCTGTCCGAACTAGCGTTCGCTACAAGGACAACCGTGAACAGGTCAGTGGGTATTACACCTGCTTACTTGAATTTTGGGATAGAGATCGCTTTTCCGCTAGAGAATGCCCTACTCGACGCGACGGGGCCTGCGCCCCCTCCGCTTTCGCAGTACGCGGCAAGGCTCCGGGAGCGCCTGGAGGCAGCGCAGCGAGCAGCCCGCGAAAACCTCGATGTCGCGCGCATGGAACAGGCGGATCAGTACAACAAAGGTCGCCGTCACGTCGTTTTCAACACGGGTGACTTAGTACTCAAAAGAACGCACCCACTTAGTAACGCAGCGCGCGGTTTCGCCGCGTCGCTAGCACACAAGTGGGCTGGGCCGTACGAAGGTACGGCACGGACTACGCCGCTCACCTACCAGCTGCGGTTGCTGACAAACGGCGAAACCGCCGGTCCGGTGCATGTCGCTGATTTGAAGGCTTTCCACCTTCGCAAGGACGATGGCTGCGAAGCGGTGGAAAATCAGCGCGATGCGGCGATCTCACCCCCGGGAGGACGAGCAGGTAGCGGTGCTGTTCGCAACCGACGCTACAACCTGAGGACCAGGTAGCACCCGTGTCTCTCGATTAATAATCACTCGCAGTGCTCTCGCCCTCTCAGTATGTCTTCTAGGAAGCTCCAGCGGACCGACGCCCGTGGCTCGGACTCCAGAAGGCAAGGCAGACCACCGTCGAACGGTGGCCGTCATCAAGGCGCGCCACCCGGCTGGCGGCAGGAGCCGCGCGAATGGCGCAGGTTCCACGGCGGCGGTGGCCCCCACCGCCAGCCAAACCACGTGCCTAACCACTGGAGAGCACCTCCCAGTGGTGCAGGCCAACGCAAGGGCGCCAGGGATCATCAAGCGCAGGGCACCCCTCCGCACCCAGCCGGCGCTTCGGCCGCCGAGCAGCCGCAACCCAGGCGGTCCAGGAGCCATCGGCCGCTTGTAAAACGACGAGGAGCGGGCCGGCCTGTGCTCGCTCTGCGGCACACTTGTCGTGCACCGGCTCCGCCATGAGGCCGGTGCGTTGCATACCTGGCATAACGGCGACTGCAGCACCTTTCCCCGCTGTGCCACTGCAGAGGGTCAGCCCGGAGGAGGCGGCCCTCCGCATCCTCCAGTCCAGCCGCCCAGACCTGCTGTCCCCGGCGGCCGAGGAGCTTTGGAGGGCGCTGCCGGCAGGGCCCCCAGTGGAGCCAGGCGCCTCGCTCCCCCAGGCGGCTCGTGAGGAGCCCATCCAGCTAGCGGTGAGCGGCCCCCCGGCGAGCACCCCTCCCCCCTGCGACGACTCTATGGACCCGGACCCGGAGGTCATCGAACGTCTACTGGCGGACCCCGGGACGGACGTTTGAGGGGGGGGGGGGAGATATAGGGTCTGCTCGCGGGCAGGTCAAATCTCGCGCCGCTCTCCGCGGGTAGCCTCGGACCCCTTCTTCCCGAGTGGTGGGGCGGGGGGAGCGAGGCTAGGAGAAAGCCTTCATAAGGCACGACCGGGAAGGCCCGCGCTCTCTCGCTCTTGGACCAGCCCTGCCAAAGGACCACCTGACCCAGCTGCCACGACGACGACCGGCCCCCCTGATGTGAGAATAAACCGTTTGTACAAAGTCCTGCCTCGAGTGACTGCCTGTGCGTCCCCGCGCAGAGGAATTGCCCACACAGTTCATGTGGAGTTTAGCGCTTGCTTGCAGGAGCTACCGGCCTGCTCCTGCGAGCATGCTAGGAATAAATGACGCTCTCGTTTACTTCACATTTTCTTTGTAAGATTTCTCAACCCGCTTTAAATTTTAGCAACTGCTACTCAAAGCTATTTATTACACATTTTTTATTGCGTGAAAACGTTGGTTAATTTATTGGGGTGTAGCGTCCCAAAGAGACTCAGGCTATGAGAGATGCCGGAGAAAAAGTTATGAGGTGGGTAATGACTGGGGCCAACGGAAGAGGCCGTGTTGACAGTGAGCGCCGTAGGCCGGCTGTTATTCCGTACGCTCACGGGCTTTCCCATGGGCTAAAAATCGTGGCAAAAAAGTATGACGTTAGGGTGGTGTTCTCGGCATTTTAGAAGCTCGCTGCAGTTTCCCGCAAGTGCACCAAAAACTGGCCGATGGTACTCACAAGAATCGGAGGGCTTGTACAACTGAAGATGTGTCGCCTTACATAACATTCCTTGTAAAATGGGTGTTGTGTATCGATTGCCAATGTCTCGCGGTAAAGAGTATATCGGGCAAACGGGGCGCTGTACAACGCAACTTACTCGGCAGAGACTGGCGAGACAACCTACCCGCACACTGCCGGGTTTGCAAATGACCCCACTTTTCCCGAGAACTAATGTGCTTTTTCGCCAAAAAGACTAGGTGACCTGGGAGCTAATGGAAGCCTTCTTTATTACAAAAAAATGGCAACCTGTGCGTCAGCGAACCTTCAGTGGCCCTGTCAGGTATCGAATTCAGATACTTGAACCACCGGGCGCACACGAGCGCCGCTCTTGTTTAGATATCTCTTTCACGCCATGCACGTAATCTCTTTCCCCGTGGTTATTACGTACGCACTCTTAGGTGATTACTGTATATGTTCTGTTCCGTTTTTCTTAAAAACCCATGTTGCGAGTCAGCGCTTGTAGTGTCTCTCCTCTTGCTATGTGTGCTCTAAGTTTGTGCTGTTGTTCCACAATGAATTCACGCCAACTAGCCCAAATATCAGCTCTTCTACAACGTCGTACTATTCACTGATAATTAAAAAAATTGAATTTTGCGTGCCATGCGCCTATGCCCATCATTAATGGCTGGTTATGGTTGGCGTGCACAAGTTTCACAGGGTTGAGGCGCTTGACAAATTACAGCAAAAAAATTTTATGCTAGGAATGCTTAGTGTACAGCAATGACGAAACGTTTAAGAATTGTTTTGAGGGAAGAAAATAGAGGCACGGCTCACCTAACGCGCAAATTTCGATAACGCGGCCTACGGTTCGCACTCATGAAACGCTCCGCTTTTTCGCCATTGTTGTCCTTGAGCTCTGTCTCTAGGTGCATCGATTCTTGTATGCATGGAGTTTAGCCGACCAGATTAACCGCGAGTGTTGCTAATAGACGAGATTGCAGTTTAACCTAATGTACAGTCTCTAGTGGGCCCAGGTCGTATTTTGAGCAAATCCGTGACTGCATCAGTTTATTTTGTGCATCTACGTCCTTCATTAAGTGCAGCGCCGTTGTTTAAAGGACACTAAAAAGGAATTACGTGCAAGTTCCGGAAAACATTTCGCATCTATTTACTCTTGTTACAATATATAAAACGCGTGACCTGGTCACTTCAAGACCAGGGAAAGTCTGTCGCGTTCATAATTGGAACGCCGTTGTAAACATCCGACACAAAACGCGGGACCTGCCCTCCCACGACTTCTCAGTGTAAAGGGGCAGCGTATATGAATGTTTTTCCTTACACGCCTGCACTCGAGGCGTTTGGTTAAAAGCCCGTTTGCTAAGACGATTAACGCCCCACATAACAGGGCATGCATATGTCTGTTCACGGCGCTTGTTCACGGCTAAGGAAAATAGAAGCCGCAATGAACCATTTCCCGTACACTCAAGGAAAGAAGCGAGAAATAAATAATATCTAGGCAAGAAGTCAAGTGAAGCTAAAGCACAGCAGCCTAGTCCCCGCCGCGAGAATGAAAATCTGATCAGTGCTGCACAGAAGATGAGTGCGTAATTATTGTCCTTTGGGAAATCTCGAGGCTGGCAGAATTAATACGCAATGATGTCTGCCGAAAAAAGCCTAAATGTATAGAGATGCACATGAACGCAAGCATTCAAGCACTCAGTGTGCACATGAAAACCGCCCAGATTGCAACAAGAAGTACTGGTATTTGCGAAGCTGCTCCTAATGCAAGCTACCATGGTCTCCGTAGAGTCAGGCAGAGCGAAGGTTCAGAACGGTTGGATACAGCTGACAGCGCTAAATACATTTCGATTGCTTTCGAGCTTGTACTTTTCGCATCTTCTGGAGTGGAGTTGATTAGTGACGTTCATTTGTAAACATTTATCGTTTCTGGTCAAATGTTTAGGGGAATCCCCCAAGGTGGAGTAGATTTGTAATAAGAGATAATTACTCATTGACATCCACCCATGCGCAGCCATATGGCTACAAAGGAAAGCTAGCTTTCCTCTGTAGCCGTATGGCTGCGCATGGGTGGATTTAAATGAGTAATTACTACCTTATTTATTTATTATCGTTTTTATTGTCTCTGTCTCAAACTCCTTCCACTGGCTGTGCATGTCGGGCTGTTACAACAGAATCTGCGCTGCACGCCTAGTGGCTCATTTTACTTCTTTCCGCTCTTAACTGAAAAGCAAGGCTGGGTAAAAAGGCGTTCCGGGGTCTGGTCGTAAGTTTCGATACTTGATGAAAGTAGCAAGTCCACTCCTGCAAGCGAAGTGCACTAAACAGGCGAGATGAACCTGACAGTTCGCGCTTATGTATTTTCACGTGCTGATGAATGCAGTCCCAAAAGAGACAAACCAATGTACCAAGCAGAGTTATTTATTGGGCTTGATTTGAGCCAAAAACGAGCTAAAGAACGTGGTGGTGGCGATAGCAAAAAGCATGCTAAGCCCTCGTGGAAGTAAATCACTGCTGCTATGAGCGCGGTTCACTACATTAAAGGTTGCATGCAACATTCGAGGTAAGACGAGCAAAACACATAGTGCCATTTTCAATTAAGTAGAAGTAGAAGCGAGAGGCTTCAAACAGTCGTTAAACATAACCAAACATGCATTGAAAACTTTCTTTGCGATATTTAACAGTCGTTGCTTTTCTGATATTAATGACGCTTTACCAGCTCTAGGCGCAGCGTGACAATTTATTACCCACTCGTGTCATAAAACTGTTCCTAACTTGATGTAGCCATCGTGTTTAAAAATAGGGGCTATTTTGTCGGGTGAGTGAAGTGCCTAAAGAGCAAAACACTTCGAGCCAGCACTTTGTTAACTTTCATGTCGTTTTCTTTTCGTGTGGCTATGTTATTAACTGTAGTGAAAGCAACGAGAAAACGACATATGAAGTACCAATTACAGGGATGGCAGACCTGCACGTGAAGCCATCCCATCAAGTCCGGCCGTGGCACAGGCAGTCAGCTCCACCTAATCATCGTGCAACCACTGCTTTGCTTTTTTTTTTTTTACGGGATAAAAGCAAGTCTTAAGGAGCTCGTTAGCCGCGTTAACCGTACCGTCATGTTCCGTTTATAGACAGCATCGGCACCTGTTTGCCTGTGTGGCATGAGTGCTGGCGCGCCAATGAAAATGACGTCAAGGACATGATCGAACGACGCTCATTGAGACGTCAGTCCGATGGCAGGGACAACTGGGGCAGCTAACCGCATCAGAGGGGCAAACGAAAGGACGAATAAGTTAAGCAGCAGAAAATTCGGCCTCAGCACGCCGGCATTATTAAGAGCTTCTTGTATCCTGTCGGCCTTTTAAGGCAGATGCAAGAAGAAACCATCATGGCGTAAGCTGCGCTAAGCGACGAGGAACAGCACCACTTCGTCCACTGCAGTTTCTACTCTCCCTTATAAAAATGGTCTATAGAAAGTCTATAGACTTCTTATTGACTCTAATGACTTCCTATAGACATTTCTTTTGTCTATTCATAGTCTATAGACTTTCTATAGACAAAAGTTTACTAAAAGTGTATGGCCATAAACCTATAGTGTCTATAGCCTGTCTATAATATTTTTATTGCCTATAGACTTTTGTCTATAGATAGTCTATAGACTTTTTAGACAGAAGTTTATAGACACTCTATAGACTGTCTACAACTTTTTGTAAGGGCTGCCCAGTGGTGTCCTTTATTTTCTCGCATTCTCATCGTTTAGCGCAGGTTACACCATGTTGCATTTCCGCTTGCTATTCCCAAAGCTACAATAATAAAAGACCCCAATGAGTCGCCGGTAACAAATTCTCATTTATAGCTGAAATAAGATGCGCACAGCACTAACAACACATTTCGGGGGAGTTCCAGTCGCAAATTTCATGCAAATTCAGCATCTTAAAATTTATTCGCAATCAGCGAGCATTCTTTACTTCTGGAAATTTTTACTACGCAGTTAACTGAGCCTACAGTTTTGTTTTTAAAGTTGCTGAGAAAACATTCCAGGCGCACCACCTACATCCCTTACATGTTTTTTTTTTTTTCACATATAATGTGCGACATCATATCGGAATGAATAAAAAAAGCTAATAAAGAAATATATATTTTCCGAATGGTGCATTTTTGAGGCATGATTCGCTGTCACGCTGTCATTCGGGCTATTTTTTTTTACAATGTCCTCCTATACTGTCATCCTGAGGATAACATTTCAAGGTATGCTTTGGGACGAGTGTTACTTTTGTGTTACAAAGACTGTCGCTTTAAGCTAGGCTCACTTTTCGACGCTTGTGACGTGGGGAGCATACTAAAAATAAGAGTTGTTTCCGTTCTTTGTGTCTGTGTGTTACAAGCGGGTCGGCCAGTAGGATAATATTCGCACGGCATCGCATAGTTCAATTGTATTAGAAGGCGTTTAGCTGTTAACTGCGCAGCTTTGCTCGACCAGCAAAAGTGCGGCAACGAATTTCATCGAACACCAACGAAAGAATGTTCTTTCGCAAACAGTTGCAACAACGGCGCCCACGAAGAGAAAGCTTCCCTCCGGTTTCGACGGACGACCGGGCATGCCTAACGCCCAGCGGAAGAAGGGATTATGATTACGAGGCCCACCGGAAAGTTTCTACATTATGCATTATCTCGCTCCCAGCACGTTCATCCCCTTGAGCTGCTCCGCTATCAGGATTTTCTTTCTTTCTACCTCAATACGTGTCTTGCGAAGGATGCAACAGTGCTGAGAACTAATTAGGTGTGAAGAAATTTTCGCGTACCTTATGTATGAGTTATTCCGGCAGACATCGCTTGGTCAAAGTTAGCAAACCCCTGCTTGCAGAAATGCCTCAATCAATGTTGGGCTTAAGGTCCACTTCCTTTGTCAAAGACCAGCCGTTCTAAAATGTAATGTCTGTCACAGCAGACACTTTCCACGCAGTGAGATAACGCTGTAGAGCGGACAAAACCAAAAACAAATCTCTTTGTGGGAAGTTAGAAAACCTCTTCTTAATTGAACGTTGGAGGAAATTTGAAGTCAACCTACGAGGAAGGCTTCGTGTAGTATTTGGGTTGTTGGCGTGAGTGCTATAAGATAATGTTCTATATAATTGTTTAATGTCGTACCCGGCAATTTTGACAGAATTGTTTTTCATCGGAAAAGAGTTTATGAACGCAGTTTCTTTCAAGTATTGTAAGATTACACTAAAACCATCAATATATCCTTAGATCACTCTTCGCAGGGTCTAATTTTTTCATGTTGGTAACTCATTCCAATCGTCAAAATGCTTTCTGTTTGTTTTCAATGACAATATTAATACTCGGTGCAATTAATTAAAATAAATGGAAGATTTTGGTCCAGAAAAGAAGAATCTAATCTAGCATTATCTTCAGTTTTTTCATAACTGTACTTAACAATAGTCCAAAATAAAAAAATTTTGTCCAGTATTGGTGGTATTGCATATCTCAAAAATTTCTTTAAATATTACACAAAAACATTCACTCCAAAAGGTAGCGCCGTGCCAATAATGCACTAAAATGCAATCGACGAATTGCTGGTCTAATATATTGCCTGGTCAGGCTTGTTATAGACTTAATCGGGGCTCCAACCACAGGGAATAAATACATTCTATATTTCTATATCTGCACTCCCTATTAAACGTATTCCGATGCAGTCAGCATCACTAAGCCTGCAGTGTTCCGAATTGGTCAGCAGAAAATTTATCGGCGTGCTTTTTGGTGCCCTCTACATAATAATACTTGTCCTACGCGTTGTGCTACCGCTTGCATTTATTGTTTCCTCTCTGACTGTTTAATCAATGCCGTGAAGCCATCTTATCGCAGTTTCTGGAATGTGCAAGGGGTAATCAAATGTGAGGCGAAAACGTGAACATATGAGGAACGTTGCGTATCAGTAGAAAAGTTGTTCCACTTCTCAACCTAGAGTCGATGAAGGAAGACAGCATCGAGTTGCAGCGTGTCGTCAATATTTGCCTATATTTCATTTGAGCAACCTCTCAGTTTTTAGCCATAGCTTAAATGGCACAAAAAGTAAATTCCCACTATCAGCCACTGCGGTTTGCGTAATGCTCGAACTGCCAACCTAAGGAACTTCAGGAACGTTAAAAAGCACTCAGGATTTGAGGTCAATTCAGGTTTGTAGGCTGTAAGCATACGTGTATATGGTTATTAGAGAAGAGCAGCAGGTTTGTTTTTCTCTCTCTGGTACATCATCTCTAGTACATCTGGTACATCTCTGGTTCTCTTGGCTGGTACATCAAGACCCCGCATGGAACTTTAAGATCAGGCTCCTGTAGACAGAAGACAAAAATGAAGCAACTCTCTAACTAACAGAAGGCCACAATGCAGAGACAAGACCTCTTTTACCGTGGTTCAAGCCACGAAATGTGGAGAAACGATTTGGTCTTTGCTACTACCACGAGTTTCCGCGTTTCACCGAACACTCACAAGCACAGCGGGAATTTGATTTTTCCGTACATCCCATTGATGTTCGACGGCCGCCATAATTTGTTGGTGTGCGGGCAGGAAGTGTTTTATGGGTAATTTATTGCAGCGAGGAGGAAAAGCCAGCAATTGTAATCATTATATTCAGGCTGAGTCTCACAGGACTCTGTATGTTTCTAAAAATGGCAACCTGAAAATATATTCATACTATTGCACAGATTTCGCTGCTCGCGGCCACGAGATGGCGTTAGGTGCTGAGTGTGTAGGAGAGCAAGGCGTATCAGATATATAGATACAACGGCCGTGCTTCGCTTCGCTTTTTTAAGCATTTAGGCCTGTTGCTCGTGCTGCATATTTGAACTCTCGCATACGGCTGAATTATATAGTGCAGAAAGGAAAATGGGCAGCGGCGCCAGCCGCACCGCCAGCGCACGGCGCGAGACTGCTGGGTTGATAACCGGAGCTCGGACCGCCATTTTGGTTAGCCGTCCTCAGGCTGTTTCACTGGAAATCCTGGGGCGCGATTACGAGTCGCTCAAAATCGTCGCAATTGGAAAGTGTCTCAAAAAGTGTCTCATTTGCCTCGTTCCTATTGGTACGCCGTGACCAGCGGCCATATTGATTTTTGCGTCACCGGCCGACGTCATAAACGTGCAGAAGCGTTGACGTTGTTTCACTAATTATGCGAGCCGATTGAGACGATTTTTCGGGACAGGAACGAGTGGTCTCAAACCGTTTGAGAAAGAAAATGGCGGTTATTTACATCGCCGGTGTTCGCGCGAGCAACGATGTAAGAGGGTGCATGAAGACGGTTTTGACGTGCCGGACGAGTTGTTTCCACGTGTTGACATAGGAAGGAGCACAATGGTTGTGCGACAAACTCGACGTTGAACTTAGAGGTGTGCGGTTGAGTGCGCGGTCAGTGGAGCGGCACGTACTGTGCGCGCCTTCGCGGCTGGTGGGTTTCAAGACACCGTAGGAAATGAAGTAAACGTCGGCGTAGCCCAACCGACTGTGAGCAAGTGTTTGCGGGAAGTTGCGGAGACCACTGTCAAAGTTAAGTCACAGAAGGTGCGCGCTTTCCGGCGAGACTCCCAAGACAAGGCGGCGGCGAAGGAGGACTTCCTTCGCATAAATTTTCGCCTCCGCAGTATCCCCGGCGCCGTCATCCGAGCATCATCGGAACGGAACGGCAACAACACCAACACGAATATCAAGTGCTTAACCCGAAGCGGGCGGCATGAGTTTGTTGCGAGACGGAAGAGTGATTGTTGCCGCCGTGACCGGGCGTACCTGCTCTTTATTCCCGCAGTGAGATTGCAAGCTCCCAGCAGCAGCACCGGTCTGCTGCCGTATGTCGGCAGTTGCTGCAGTGTGATTATTCATCGTCGTCTGTATTTTCTGAACAAGAACAAATAGAACCACGCATCGCCCTTAGAGCACATTTGCCATCGATAGCAGGCTAGGTGAGTTCACACTGGAGAGTCGCGGAGGTCGCGCGACAGGCTTGAATATATTTGTTACGCTACCTCCCCGCTTTACATGTGCTTTGGGACCCCTAACTAATTGACATAAATCGGTCACGCGACGTTTGCGACTCGCCAGTGAGAACTTGCCTTAAAGCTGCCTTCGCCGGTTTTCGAGCCAAGCGCTCCTTGCAAATTGATCTCGGCAGACTCGTAGCAATCACTGCCTTTAAATCGATTTTTCCGAGCACTTAAGACGTTCGCACAGTACCTTGATTCTACGTAATGTGTAAAAAAAAAGGACAGCCGTCAAATCAGCTGATGTTTTTCTGGCTACCATGTTTACGATGGGTGAATATATGGGTGGAGGGATAAGGCTGAATCCTTTGAATCGGGCAGCAGCTCACGACACCTAGCCGAGGCTTTTCCAGCGTCAGTGCACCCTCGCGGCTGCAAAAGTGACAAGAGCAAACTTAATTGCAAAACTGAGGACGCTTCTTGCTTTGCTTCAGGTTGTTAAGTTTGAAACATAGTTTGTTAGGAAAATAAAACATTGTTCATTTTATTAATGGCGTGTTTAAAGCAAAACGTTAGCATACGGTCCCTAATTGCTCAACTAAATGCTTCCTCGGTGGAACCCTGCTACTAGCCACCGCAACCTCGCTGCTAATTGGTTCATTCCCTCAGTCAGCGCCTCGCGATGTCGTCAATTCGACGTCACAGTCTCAAAATTGAGACAAAAACTCGTAATCGCAGCCCTGTTGCGATTTGGTGGAGGTGTTGGGTTCAGCCTTCGGCCTACATCCTGGAGCATTGCAGCAAAACCATCGAGTCCACTATGTCCACCGACGCAAGGCAGTCATCTGCCCCTTCGCCTACGCACGTCGTTTGCCCTGGCGCTCGCCGAAGACGGGACGCAGCCATCTTTATCAGGTACAATGACCACGACGTGGAGGATTGGCTTGCGTCCGACGAAAGAGTAAGCGGCCACAACCGGTAGAAAGGCGCAATGAAGCTGAACAACGTGGTGTTTTACCTGTCGGACGTGGCCAGCTTATAGCACAGAAACCATGAAGCAGACTTTACCACCTGGTCGGCCTTTACTCGCGCATTTTCTCATATGTTTGGGCGCCCTGCAGTTCGCAAGCTGCGCGCCGAACAGCGCCTGCGAGTGAGCCCAGCTGCAGAGCCTAGCTGCATTGTGTACCGTTCACCAGCTACATCGAGAATGTCATAAACCTCTGTACAAGGGTGGATTCGTCGATGTCCGAGGTGGAGCGGATCAAGCAAGTACTCAAATGCATCTAAGCTGAAGCATTTCAGATGTTTATCGCCCGGAACCCTACCACCGTTGTCAACGTATTCAATCTTTGTCAGGGCTATGATGAGCTGCGCAAGCAGCGCATTTTGGTGTCATCACCTTCCGTGTAGCCTGACTCGCTTTTCAGCCTAGCAACTCCCTGCTTCACCAGATCAAAAAATTTGTGCGTGAGGAGGTGGCTCGACAGCTGTCACTTCCTCACGGCGTTCGGGGAGACCTCCCTCTAAACTGGCTCCGACCATCCAAACTGTGATTCGTGAGCAAGCGTCTGAAGCGCTACCACCTGTTCCTCTGCCGGCTCCTGCTGCGGCACCGCTCACATACAACGACGCCATCCGAATACCAAGGACCGAAGCGTTTCTCCCGTTCTATCTGCCGACGCCGCTGCCTGCCTTTCCAACCCGGCCACCTCCTTCTCGTGTTAAACCTTCGTGCACCCGTGACAACCTTTCCATTTCTTATGCATGTGGTGTCTCTGGTCAAGTTGCGCGTCTCTGTGGTCGCCTTATGCTAGCACCCGTGGATGACCCCAGAACAGACGTCTACGCGGCACCGCAGCCCCCGCCACGTCCGTCGTCTGCCGAACAGCTTGATGCATCCGATCACCGCCCCTATGCTCGCCCCCATTCGCTATTCCCGCGGCGCCGCTCAGTTTCGCCAGTGCGTCGTCCTTCTCCTACTCCCCAGGAAAACTACTTGAAGTAGTTACTTAGGCAATAACTGCGTATTCGGCGTCAGGTTTACGAAGTAGTTTGTCCTCAACGAATGTGCTCGACCTTTCTGTGTAGTACCTCACCGCCTTGGCCCTTGTCGACACTGGCGCTGCTGTTCCTGTGATAAATGAGAATTTTTGCCTCAAAACTTCGCAATGTGACGCCGCTGCTATCCGGATTTCCGCTTCATACATGTAATGCGCAGTGAATCCCGCATTTGGCCGCCTGTACAGCCAGGTTCATCATTCACGGTTTTTATATACTGTCGAATTCGTCGACCTCTCATCGTGCTCGCTTGATATTATTTCAGGTTCGGCCTTTCTCTCCCAACAGAAGCCGTCATCGACTACGATCGTGCCGAGCTCGAACTTCTCCCGTGCAGTGCTGCCTCGCCTGATACACCATGTTCGTGGAGAAAACTGTCGTGGCTGATGACATCGATATTCCTCCATATTCATATGTTCCCGTTCCTGTCTCCTGCCTCATTTCACCTGATGGCACCGTCGTCTTTACACCATCTGACGTGTTCACCTCTCGCAACGGTCAGCCCCTGCCATTCGCTGTGCTCACTGTTCAAGACGGCTGCAGCCTCATGCCGATCTCCTAACCTTTTCTGAGCCCTTTGCACGTTTCTCCGTGTCGAATGCGTTAGCCATATTCAGCTTGTCGACTCTTTGCTCGAACCCGACCGTTCCGCTCAATCATGTTATCTTCCTACTCATTCTCTTACTTTGCCCCTATTTCCCGATTCGGCCATAGACGACACCTTTGCTGTGCTGAGTCTGTCGACGCCAATCTTGCCACACCACAACTCGCCCGACTACTTGATCTACTGGGCAGGTTTAGCGCTTCTTTCGACATAGCTCAGAATCGAGTGAGTCACACGTCTACCGTGACCCACGAGAATGACACCGGAGCCCACTTCCCGCTTCGTTAACGCCCGTATTGCATTTCTGCAGCCGAACGTAGATTATCAACACGCAAGTCGACGACATGATTCATCGAGTCCTAATTCAACCATCCAATAGTCCGTGGGCCTCGCCTGTCGTTCTAGTGAAGAAAAATGATTGCACAATACGGTTTTGCGTCGATTATTGGCTCCTTAACAAGATCCCCCGCAAAGACGTTGACCCGCTGCCTCCGACTCGATGACGCCCTTGACTGCCTCCAGGGCGCGGGATTCTTTTCATCTTTAGACCTGCCGTCGGGGTATTGGCAGGTCCCTGTGGCAGAGGCCGATCGTACCAAGACAGCTTTTGTGAGACCAGATGGTCTGTACGAATTTAACGTCATGCCTTTCGCCTCTGTAATCCCCAGCAACTTGCGAGCTCATGATGGACTAAAGTTTACGCGGCCTGAAGTGGAAAACATGCCTGTGCTTCTTAGACAACATCGTCATCTTCGCGCCTGATTTTGAGACGCATCTTCGCCGCTTGGAGCAAGTATTGACATTTTTCACTGCAGTGGGGTTCCAACTTGATCGCGTAAGTATCGCTTTGGAGCCCGCCAACTAACAATTTTGGGTCACGTCGCCTGTAAGGACGGCGTGTTTCCTGACTCACCGAACTACGTGCCGTCGCTGAGTTCCCCAAGCCGTCGACTCTGAAGGACTTCGCAGATTTCTCGGCCTGAGTTCTTACTTCCAATGTTTCGTCCGAAATTTTACCTCTATCATCGCGCCCCTTACGAACCTTCTTCAGGGTGCCAACGACCTGTCCGGTTAGTCACCTGACTGCGACGCCGCATTCATCACCTTACGCTGGCTGCTCACAGCGCGTCTCATTTTACGAAACTTCGACCCCAATGCTCCCACCGAAATACACATCGTATACCCGGATTTCACGAATATATAGTTACATACGCGAGCCGTGCCCTGACAAAATCGCATTCCAACTACTCAGTCACCGGGAAAGAATGCTTGGCCATTGTTTGGGGGATCAGAAAGTTCGCCCTTATGTTTGCGGCCGTCCTTTCGAACTCGTAACGGACCACCCTTCCCTGTGTTGGCTGGCCTCGTACGCCTAGAAGAATACGATATCCGTGTCATCTGTCGTACCGGCCGAAAAAAACGCGCCGCCAACACTTTGTCCCGCTCTCCACTGCCGCCTCACGCTGTTTTCCACTCGCACGACAGTTGCGCTTCGCTGTCGTTTCCCATAGGCCGCGAGCAGCAAAAGGACCCTTGGGAATCTTCTCTTGCACGTTTTCTCTGCAATTCCTCGGTAGCACCCGTAAACCACCACTGGCTTCTCCCCGTTTTTACTCTACAGGCGAGAACCTTCCTCACTGCTCGACACTTTACTTCCTTACTGGCCTGACGACTCTTAGTGTACCACCATTTCAGAGTCTTCCAAGCATGCTGAGGATTGCCATCAGCTTTCTCGGTCCTTAAGGTTCCATTGAGCATGGGCGTCAACAATTCCGCTTCGGCACCACCGACACTGCTCACAGTTTTCTACCCGGCTCTCTTGCCTTGTTTCACGTTCCGTCTACCACACCTGGCCTCTCCTCCAAAATTCCCAAGTACTACAGGCCTTACCGCGTCGTAGAGCGCATTTCCTCGGTAAACTACATTATCGACCCCGTGACACCCGCAACAGAGCAACGCCGGCGACAGCAGGAGTCTATTCACTTGTCGCGCCTGTAGCCGCACTATTACCCGTGTGTGCTGTCTCCCTGACTAGCCAGGATGGCTTCGCCTTCAGCCGGGGGTTATTGTAGAGAGGAAGATGGTCAGGGGCGGCAGCCGCACCGCCAGCGCACGGCGCGAGATTGTTGGGTTGATGACCGGAGCTTGGACCGCGGTTTTGGCTAGCTGTCCTTAGGCTATTTCCCTAGAAATCCTGTTAAGATAGTTGTTGTTGCATATAAACGATTCAGTGGCAACATGCACCGCCAATGACATGGAATCGAGGTTTGCGGTTTACGGAGCTCAACGTCCCTAAACTGATGTGGCTGTGAAAAACGAAGAGCGGAGGGCTCCCGATAAATTGGACCACCAGGGGTTTTTTAACATGCACTGACATCGCAAGGAACGGGACACTTTTTTTTTCAATTCATTTTCTTTGTCCAACCATAGTATTAGTACCCGGAAATCTAGCACTTCGCTTCCACCAAAATGCGACCGCAACCTACCGTATCGAACCCACGTCCTTCTCGTCAGCAGCTGGGCACCACAAACACTGGGCCATCGCGGTAGCCTGTGAACTTCTCTAAGCTGGTAAATTCCTCAAGAATATATCTCGCAGTTCACCTCTGAATAAACTTTAATCACCACTCGACGCTGGCGTCGTCCATCTACATTGTCCCATCTACACGCACTTCCTTTCATTCAACTCATACCATCTTTCCGTGAAAGTATTTGAACTTCTTATCCTAGACGAAGTAGTTTAGCCACAATCAAGGAAAACATTTATTCGAAAAAGAGTCCATCTCGTATTGCAGCCACTCTTTGTGTAAACTGAAAACTCTTGAAATAGAGAAGCTCTCAATAAATGGGTTTCAGCATGTACGAAATGCATGTTCATTTTGCGCCAGACTTGTGTAAAATAAATGTTTGATCACACTCGATGTCCCCTAAGGACTCGCTCGCGGCGTATGCCCACCATAGCCTTAGGTGCATGGGCTTCAAGTAGTTATAAAGCATGTTTACATACTAGGATAGATTAGAGATCCGACACTGTAAGTGGGAAGTAATATCATGATCTGCGTGGAGCGGACATGCACGAACAATCCTTAGTTCTTCCTGAATTTGTAATGTGTAGCTTTGCACTGCTTCCAATACTGATGAATATTTTTTCGCATGGCGCCTATTTATACATTCAATTCAGATTATCAATGTCGGAGCGGTGACAAATGCTCCTTTATATTTGATTATTGTTTTCTATACTGCCATAACCAACATATCAATGCCCGTAATTTGGTGACAGAAGCTAAGAAATGTTTTCTTTAGCGTCTAATGAGAAAAACGCAGTTAATTGAAAGGACTGCGTATAAAAATGGCCTAATATTTTTTAAAATTTCTCTTACTCCCCCTGAGACATACGGTCAGAATTCCTGTTAATAGGTTCTCAACTCTGAAAATGCTTCTAAAACTATATGAAATGTTCTTCAGTTTGCATGAACCGATATGCCACAAAATGCTTGTAGGTCACGTCATCAGTTATCTTGGGAAAACCTGGTCGTGTGAATATGTAAGAATTATTCTTGTCGGCATTTTTTTATCTTCTTTTATCTGCACGCACTTTAGAAGGCCAGCGGCGCCGCAAAGATAATAGAAACCAAGGAAGTTAGTGTATCCGTAATTCAGAGCGAAGTGAGAATGTGGATGAGTTGCTCCCGGGCCTTGATTTGTGGGCTGAAGAAATTGTTTGATCTCAGTTGGATTTCGTACAGTTTTTTTTTTGTTAGTTCTCAAGAGTAAATGTGTACTGCATCAGTGGCCGCTGGCGGTAAGCATGAACAAGGTCACTGCTTAATAAATATCTCATAATAAATGAACACTGAAGAAGGCTTTACAGTGTTGTGATGAGAACGAATAAAAGTGCATCCTTCGTTAAAAAATGAATCAGTTCACCCAATTAACACCGAACTACTCGACGGGCTGCCCACACAACCCACCGCATTGCCACCTTGTCTGAGCGTGGCAGTAAAAAACTGTATTCACGCTATGGTTACTAGAAAAAAGATGATAACAGGCATAACCGGCAGTAAGAAGCGGGGAAATGTACACTTTATTTTGCGGTACTGGCCTAACTGAATTTCCGGGTGGCAGGAAAATAAAAAAGAGCGGTCCAAAACCACGTCGAAAATACAAATTAGCAAAATAAGCAAACTCGATTCTTTTCGTTACTGCCGATTTTTTTTTTTCACCAACTTGCAGTATGTTCCGTTTCTTCGTCTCTCTACCTATCCTTTGCGACCTTTCCGGTCTTCTTATAAGCTTGACCCAGTACACTATCATCGGCAATTTTTCTGAAATAGGCTTTCATTTTTAACTTCTCTATACTCTAGGCACACACCGTACTAAGCGCAGTTCTTGTCTTATTATTAATATGATAAGCGGCTTTGTGCAAAGAGCTGCCAATCTTGAACCGTGTTTTTTCCGTTTCTACTCAAAAAAAAAACATATCACGAACAAAACATTAACGCACAAGCATACAAATGTCGATGAACATAGTTTTAAACGCATAAACTAAGGCCATGCTGATTTTGGACGTCATTGAGTCAGCAACTAAAGGGTTCCAATGCGGCACAGACTAATTCGAGCAGCGTCACTGTCTGCCCGCACTTCTGGATTTTCAATCCGCAAGCCGCACCTCCACCTCCGCACTGTGTAAAGCTCTGATTTCTCAACGCCGCCTCTTATGAATTTAGCGCAGCGCCACGCAACTTTGCCGCGCTCACTCCCTGGGTTCCGGGACGACGCAGCAGTTGCCAGGCAGGTGCTTCAGGAAGCGCAAAAACTGCTGTCTGACGGAAGAAGGGCGGAAAAAATGTGCCGGCGCTGTCAAGCCATCCGAACCCCTTACTATTTAATAGGGCTCTTCCCCTGCGCTAACATTTTATTTGTCGTTTTGTTTCATAACGCCACCGCGTTCCGCTTCGTTGCCGCTGACGGTGCGTTCACTGGGAAGAGTGCAGCTCTCGCAAGCGGTATAACGATGAGAAACGGGTCTTGGACCGTGACAACCGTCGACGAGGTAAGCCGCGTTTCGCCGCCCGTGTGTCCTCAGCCCACACCTGCCGCTACAGTGTTGCGCAAGAGCAAGACAGCAAAATGACCTGCTGACATGCGGCGTGCCTTTCACGATTATTTAAGCGTGAAGCTCGGCAACGTTTGTTCTGCTAGGCGCTTTTCGGTTGCTGCGGTTGCTGCTTGAATGGTGGAACCGTGCGATAAAGATAATCTATTGGTCGCAATGCTTTCCTGGGCTATTAGAGAGCAGCCTGGTGCATTGTAATGTTGCCTCATGTTTCAGTTTCGTAAGAACGTGTGAAGCTTCCGGGAGTGGAGCATACTACGTTCTAATTACGCTGATTAGTGTTATGGGATCATATTGTCACGCAGTAGTGACTGCAGTCCGGCGAGTAGGGAAACAGTGAGAATGTTTTCCAAATGGAACACTTTATTTGGGCTGCCTTGCGCCCACGAAGAACAGAATGACTTGATGGCGCCGTAGCAACTAGCATGCTGGGCTGTCGTCGAACAGAACGCCAGCTGCTTTCGGCCGTGCTCAACTTAAAGGTGACAGCGAACTTTCGAGATAAAGCGCTCAATGTTACAAGAACATTCTGGAACAACGTAGAAGCGGCTCCGCATGGATGCGATCAATCGAGACAAATCTGGTCACTTCTTCCATCAAAAACAAAGAGATAAAGAGGTGCGCCAGCAGCTTTGAAGGATGAACAACTAAACACTACAAATATTCGCGGCATTACACTCCTCTCAAAGAAGCATGGACTCGATTCTTTAAAACTTAAGTCGACTCGAAACAAAACGGATTGTGTAAAAATAAACGCAACGTCCTTTAGCAGGCATAATAAGGCTGGGTTGATCTCGAAAGTGGGCGATTTCTCTTGGTACGGCGGATCATCTGTGAATCAGTCGGAGAGGGCGAAGAAGTCTCGTACAGCCGGCCAAATCTTTAGCTGGCTTGCGGGACGGCCGCTTTTGCTGGGCTCCTCCGCTTTGCGACTAAGAAAACTTACCGAAAGCTCAATATTGAGCACGGGCTTAGTGAGTCTGTACTTAGATTTCATATTTCCGCAAGTTTTCTTCGTCATGAGCTGCAGGAGAACAAAAAACGCGGCCGCCACGTACGCCAGCTAAAGATTTGGCCGGCTGTACGTCGGTTATTTCGTCAAAGAAAGCAACCGTCGTTCCTCTGTTAACGTGCCGGTAGTATTCGCTGAAATTAGTCAGCAGTACTTCAGCTTGGCCATTGAGGAAACGCGCGATGAATCTTGCGATGCCGATTCCTCGGTATAGAAGCAACTGCATGTTCCCCTCGATGATGGATTCAGTGTTATTGGCTTTCGTGGCACCTACTGTGACCAAGACGCTTGAGAGGGGTGGGAAGCTCACTTATCCCTCCAGGACACTCAGCGCAGCGTGATGTTCTGGAGTTCTCATCGAAGGGATGGCCTCGTCTGTCGAAAGCGTGAGCAGCTTGGATCGCAGGTCGATGATCACCTGATGCTCATTGAAGAAATCCATGCCCAAGATCACTTCGCGGGAACACTGGCGTAGCACAACGAAGGTCGCGGGTTAGGTATATTCTTTGACAGCAACTCGCTCTGTGCACTGTCCTGATGGCGTAATGAGGTGGCCCCCTGTCGTGCGAATTTGGGGGCCGGCCCAAGCGGTCATGACACTCTTCAGCTGCGCACCGAATGTTTCATTTATCCCCGAGTAATCGGCCCCTGTGTCGGCTAAAGCGGTAACTTTCCGGCCATCGATAACCACTTCTAATTCGGACGCCCTTGCTCTTCAGTTGCACGTCGTTCTCTGGGCCAGGTCATGGAATTGTCGTGTACGTGAATCGTGGGTAGGGCGTGTCGTCGAAGCTTTTCTGGGTGGCGGCCTCGTTTTGAAGACGGTTTGCAGAGTTGCTGAAGTTGTCATTTTAAGCGGCGTCTTCGTGTCGGGGCAGCGTCTTCATACAGAATGGTCGTTCGAGGATCTTCGTCGTTTCACTCCACAGAATTACGCTCGGCGTAGTTCCTCAGCATGAGTTTGACTTCAGTCCTGTTAGCATCGTGTTCTCTGCTGGCCCCCCGCATGGACTTTGAAGGACAGGTCGTATGCATTCTTCAATTGCTTTGCGGGGTTTGGTGACTGGTGTATGCCGGAGCTTCTACGAGGAAGAAAAGCTGTCTCTGTAACGCGGAAGCAATTCTTTTAACATACCCTATTCTTGTCTTGGCAACGCTGGTTTTAGGTCTTAGTGGAGCACTGGTGCTGGACCTACTCTAGTTGCTGAAAACGTCCTTGAGAGAACGTATCTATTGTTTCCCACGACACTTTCAACCAAGAACGCGGGGGCTGAGCCTGTGATGAGGAGTCGGTATTCTCACTAGCACCTGATCTTGTCCATTGAGAAATCGAGTGATACCTTTTGCGATGCCAGTCCTTCGTTTAATGAGTGACTGCTTCTTTCCTGGATGATGGCCTCGATGTTTTCAGTATCCGCTCCTCCGACGGGAAGGATCAGCTTGACCAGTGTCGGTGCTCCCTCCTTTATCAAAGACGCTAATTGCAACGGGATATTATAAGGTTTTCTTCGAAGGTGCATCTTCGTCTTTCGAAAGAGTGAAGATATTGCATCAAAGGTCGAGCTCTGAGTAGTGATGTTCATGCTAAAAATGACGCCGCGGGAACACTGCTCCAGGACTGCGAAGGTCACGGTGTAGGAACGTCCACTGAACGACGCTCTTGTGATGCTCCGTCCAGGTGGCGTTTTAAGGTGGCCTCCAGAGGTGCGGATCTTCGGGTCTTCCTAAGGCGCAAGGACGGTCTTCATCTGGACAGCGAAAGCACCGAAGATTATGTAGTAGACTGCTTCCGTGTCCACCAAGGCGGTAACTTTTGAGGCCATCAAATGCCGCTTTAAGGTAGGAGGCTATCACTCTCGAATCGCAAGTTCGTTTCGGGATTAGATCACAGATCTTTGGGACTGAGAGTCAATGCTCGGGCATGTCGTTGAATCTTTTCTGGCTGGCGTTGTTGACTGAGACTTGCGAAGCACACTGCCATGGCGTCACTGCACGTGCGGTGCCATCGTAATGGATGCGGGGTCGTCATGCATGTTTGGTAGAGTATCTGCCTTGTTTCGCAATGAAGGAACGTCACCTCCAAGGTTCCGTTCATATCTTTTTCCTCCTTCGCGTGCACGGCGATGTTCCCAGGACGGTGGTTGCGTAGCTGCGACGCTGCAATGGAGACCGCGCAGAAGAAGGTGACGAGAACTGAACTACGATGGATGGCTATGAGGCTGCTCTGAAAGAATGCCGGCGTGCCACAGGCACTCTTCCTTTTCGCACGGTCGCTGGCCAGGTTGAGGTCACGGAGCGTCTTAGAAGATTCCGCGAGAGGCATTCTTCTTTCCGGGTAGAGCGGGAGAGTGTGGTCGGGCTCACCGCATGGGACCAGAGCGGGTCGCTTTCGTCGGCGATCCTCCAGAAGTCTGGTTTTCTTACCGTAGTGTGCTGAAGGATAAAAAAATTGGAGGTGGTTTGAACAGTGGCCATCCCGAGTAGAACTGCGGAAACAACGGAGCGGCAATCCCAGCGGCGGCGGCACCTCTGAGTCATCCGGGTGGTTTGAACAGTGGCCATCCCGAGTAGAACTGCGGAAACAACGGAGCGGCAATCCCAGCGGCGGCGGCACCTCTGAGTCATCCGCGTAGTGGAGGCACCGGCGGTGGCCCCAGCGCCGCAGCTGTGACGTCACTCCTCCTGGAGAATGCACTGCTGGCGCAGTGGCGACGGCACCTCAGAGTCACCAGCGCAGCAGAGGAGTCGGCGGCGGTCCGCGCTCCTCTGACGTCACTCGCTCTTCGCGCATCCTCAGTTGTGGATCTCTAGGGCTCCGCAAAATCGCTCACACCTAGCGTAGTGTTGCTTCCGCAACAAAAGTTGGCTGCTGGGCGCGAGCGAATGTGGTCGGTGGAGGGCTACTTTTCCAACAGCACGTTCCCAGAAGTTCAGCTTTGGACGGACGGAAACCGAACGGACAAACCTAGCAGAGAAAGATCAGAGAAAATGTAGCTATTAGATTCTTTCTGGTTTCAAACAGGTGTCCCCAGCACGAGGTGATTCCGCCAGTAGAATTTGTGCCCGATCACCAAATTCTTTGTAGAAGCTACGCTGCACCGGCGTAAGTTCAAAAAGGCGGCAAACTAGCCTTTTCGGTCAGGACTTCAGGTGTTTGAATGGACTTGCAAGGAGCTCGTTTATGTGCAATAGCCCATAAATAATGTTTCTTTTTTGGTGCCGCGAAAAAGCCAACACAACCCGAAGAGCCAGCGAATCAGTGTTTTCTCTAATCAATAATTCTACATAGTAGCCCCTATGTCCCTTTTAAGCTTTTTCAAGCGTTATTCTGCCGACAGAAAAATCACGCTCGCAGGAGTAGATTAGCGCTGCGTCTAATTTTAAGTCATGAATTTAGCAATGCTCCCTTCCATCACCTGGCGCGGTTTGCTTTCCGGTATATACCGGCTCGAGGATCAGCTGGCCTAGTACTCTAGGCTCAGCACATCATCATCCGGGCCTGATAGTAGGGCTGGAAATGACTGCAATGGTGAAATTACCCTCTCCATCAAAGTGGAATTTATACGCTGTACAGCCTTAACTGAAATTACTTTGGTAAACAGCAGGTGGGCCTGCTGCGCAATGGGAATGACTGCTGAGACAACGCGTTGAAGGTTCAAAGCTGTGGTTATCACTGACGTTCATGAGATGATGTCTGAGCATTCTATAGAACGGCGCAATATTATTGGGTGCTTGGCTATAGTCGTGCAATATTTTTCGTGCATATTCAAGATTTTCTGTGCATCTAAAAGTTCGCCGCTTCTTGGGCGCCCAATACAATGACGATTATTTGGACTCCTGGGAAGAATACCGAGTGAGCGTTTTTCGATCGTCACAAAAATTACGGTTCACATGAATCACGCCTCGCTAAACCCAGTGTAGCAGTGTGGGTTAGAAATTCTACACCACCTTGCCTTTCTTCGCATCCTGTGCTACTGTCGTCAATTTCGTTTGAAAATCTAAAGGATAAGGCGGACACGGTCGTAGAATTCTTCCAGGTTTCGCTCATATAGGCTGTAGACTAATCGGTTCCTTGTTCA
Source organism: Amblyomma mixtum (assembly GCF_055824585.1). Classification (NCBI taxonomy): domain Eukaryota; kingdom Metazoa; phylum Arthropoda; class Arachnida; order Ixodida; family Ixodidae; genus Amblyomma; species Amblyomma mixtum. Next base: position 45,299,121 of record NC_143020.1, on the reverse strand, counting down.
TCTGAAAAGTGGATGTTTTTGAGAACGTTGCATTCAGTACGTGATAGTCCATTGCGCTGTGAATTTTCCCGTGTATGGAGTGAACGCTTCTTGGCATCTCCTGGCGTCATTTTCCTCTCCACAGTTTAGCGCACACACGCGGATTTATAAAATAAAACGAAACGTTGCGGCACACGAGGATTTATAGAATAAAAAAAAAGTTCCGGCACTTAGATGCCCGACAAACATGCGAGGCTTTGTTAACCGAAGAAACTATTTTCTAAGGTGAGAAAAATGGTTTTCTGCATGCTCTATTGTCTAAGAATAATAAATGAACTCCTTGTTTTCAGCATCACTAACCGCATGATGTCTTCAAACGAAAAGTGAAGATGGACGTATTTTTTTGTTTTACAACAAAAAGAAAAACAATTTGGGGCTGTGTATATTTAGAATTGTAGCTACGTGCTGCTTTTGGCAGAACCATTTTAGACATTTAATGAACAGATTCACAACAGCGCTACGGAACGAGGACAGAAGAAACACGAAAAACACAGGACGGGCGCGGACTACCAACTCTTTATTGCGTGAAAAAACCAGCACATATTAATACTATTGCCTGGACTACGTGGTACACTGTCAGCCACGGGACACAGCGAAGGAACGCCTCACACGTTTGGCGAGTCATAACACAGCTCTAAAGAACTCTTGAAAAGTGCATGCACTATCAAACTATAGCATTACCGAAGTAATGATAAAAGGACTGACATATACAAAGAGGTGCACGACCCAGCTACCGCCTATGACAACTACAGCTCAGATAGGCAAGAAAATGAGTACATCAAAGCAAAGCGGAATCTTGGGGCTACATAAAAACATTTAAGAGAACGAGAAGGCGTAAAAGCATGAGAAAATGCATGAGAAAATGGCGATGAAAAAAAGCCGGCATGAAAAATAAAAGTGTCTAGGAAATAGGCACAGTCAGCAGGCTAAAAGCGAAAACAAAAAACCGGCACCAACAAATAACACAGTAAAAGTAACAATCGTTAAAAAGAGAAACTAAAAGAAAAAAGAAAAAACATGAACCACCACCGGCCAAGCAATGAAGACGGTAAAACCATTAAAACTCTTTAAAAGACAGAGGGAAAAAGTTCCGCATCAGGCCAACAAACAAAACAACGCAAAATAAAACACAATAAGGTGAGCTGCGGGGAAAACCGTTTGCCAGGGTGTCTAGCGGTTGAAACGCAAGAATCGCGTCCGTTCCAGAAAGGCTCTTTCTTTCTCCTGTAAGCAGACAGAAGAGCTGCTGATGCACGTGTTCCCAGCCTTTTCAATGAAAAAACTAGGGGTGTGCGAATATTCGAAATTTTCGAATATATTTCGAATATTGTATTTTTAGTATTCGAATTCGATTCGAAATCCAAGTATTCGGGTTCTTTCGAATATTCGACCCGGCGCGAATATTCGTATCTAGCCGAATATTCATTGTGAGCACCGGCGTTCATTTCGGTCCGCAAGCCCTATCGACAGAAACATACCAACACGGTGGCGCCCAGAGCAATGCGCATGGATGAAGGAAAATTTTTCCTTCGAATTTTTTCTTCGAGGAAGGAAAATTTTTCCTTCCTCCAAGGGCCAAGCCGTAGCTGACTGCGCTGGTGAGCTCTTTTGTGGCTATACCTGCGAAGCTGCTATGGTCAGAGCTGTGCACGAAATACCTCGCAATACGTGCCAGGTGAGTGCCAAGTGAGAGGGCATTTTCTGTGGCTGGAGGAGTCGTTTCAGCTAGATGGAAACTACTTCTGCCTGACCATGTGGAGCAGCTGGTTTTCTTGCACGACAACCTTTTATGTTCATCCCAGCAACGCGCTTTTGTGCTGATGGCAAGCTAGCCTTAAAGAATGCTGTGTACTAGCCGTCCTCTCGGATATTTCCACTCTTCTAAGAATAATGTTGGACACTTTGATACTTTTTGTGCAGCCGCACACACCTTTTGTGTTCATTTAATCATCGATAGTTGAACTGTGATATTCTTGGGTGGTCAAATAAATGTTTTGTAGTGGATTAATGCGTCTGTCCTTGATTATTCGATATTCGATTCGATATTCGGAATCAAGTATTCGTATTCGATTCGTATTCGAAAATTTTGATATTCGCACACCCCTAGAAAAAACCTTCAATAACCTCCCTTTATATTTTGCTCCTTGCGGTCGCCAGAAACTTGGTGTCTAAAAAGAAAGGCCGACAATCGTGACGGGGTTGGTTACAGTGTAGTGCCATGTGGCTCCCAAACTTGTTTTTTACGTTGAGGAAGTGTTCGCTTGCTCTGTCATTGAAGCAGCGTCCGGTCTGGCCGATGTATACTTTACCACAGGTGAGGGGAGTCTGGTAGACAACTGCGGACCGACATTCGGTGTACTTACGGGAATGGTTTACTGTGCAGGTCGCCCGCTTGTTCCGGTTTACCATCGGAGACACTCTTGCCAACTTACATGGGGCAGAAAACACAACGTTCACATCGTATCTGGCTGCAACCTTTTTGACATTGTGCGATAACTTATGGATATAAGGAATTACGGCAAAACGTTTCCTTTCCCTGGGCTCTCTCCCTCGTTCTCCTAGCTTCATTTTCTGGTGTAAGGCTTCGCACAGGCCCGCTATGTGGATAGGTGAGTAGCCAGCTAAAAGAAGGCTTTCAACCTGGTTATCAAAGTTGTCATCAGCCATGTGTTCGCAACTTTTCGTTAGTGACGCATGAAGTGCGCTAGTTGCGACTGCGCGCCTGACAAGTTTGGAATGCGCACTGTCGAAGGGGAGTAAACCTTTCTTCGATCTAACGTTGTACGACCAACACACTCGCTCACCACTAAAAACCAGCAACAGATCTTGAAACTGGATCCTGTTCTCTTTTGGCACTTCCCACGTGAAGTTCATTCCACCAGAAGAGTCCTTGAACACTTCGACGGTTTCCTTGACGGCTTGTGGCATTTTAGACAATGTCGTCCCACTCAGATTACATTTCATTTGAAAAGCATTGCTGAACATTACGTGAATACATTAGATACCGCTAAAACAGAAAGAAATTAGGTTAGCATGCTCAAATTTCAAATCTTCCATTGTATGAAATGTTTGCGTCCATAAACGGTTTCCTACCCCAAAATGCTTTTGTCCAGAATAGCTCTGTATGTTCATTTCGGAGACGAATATTTATCCAGGGAAACTCAATCTTTTTGCTATCGAAAGATATTATTAATCAGATATTGTAAAACCTCACTTTCAACTACACAGACACACGGAAACTAATTAGGTAGGCTTCAGTGACCACCTTTCAAGTGGAACTTTTTTCCGCAAGGAGCCCTCCCGGGTCGAAGGAAGCGCAAGAGCGGAAACGTACTTCCGATTTTCAATACAGCTTTCTAATCAGGCGGCACAAAAGGGTAATGGGCGTTAACGCAGCCAGTCGGGAACAGAGGCGGAACAAAGCACCAGGTTTTCACGGATGATCGCAGTATAGCGCACGTGGCAGCGCAAACATTATCGACTGAGGCGAGATACACAATAGGCAACGGCTCGCAGACCGTAGACGCCTGAACCACGCGAGCGCACACTGGACGTCATACAAGATCACGCATCTCGTTAGTATGCATAAAGAGTTCGTTTCCCCCGCGAAACTACCGTGCCAGTAGCGAACGTGAGAAAAACAAAGTTCTAAATGTGCTTTGTTTCGGAATAAACTCTTTGACGTGGTGTGGGAACAGGCAAAACCAAATGCGCACGTGTTTTGCTAGGAATTATTGATTAGTGTTCATCAAATAGAAATCGATTATTTTCATGTATTTTCACCTGGAAAAAATTGAACCCGTATGTTGGATTCTTTGCTGTATATATTTTTCCGCACATCACCTGCCAAGCATGTTTTTGTCAAAGAAGCATTGCCTGAAATTCCTAAAAGATTTATTTCATCGTCACTGAAGCGCTGCAAAAGACGAGGACAAAAGAAACGAGAGACGAACACCACGAGCGCAGCGCTTCAGTGTCTTTGAAGTATGTACCAACAAGCCCAAAAAGCCACGTTATTTCATCGCAATCATTATTCACGCAAAGAATTGTAGACATAGAAACCTTGTCGCTATGAATATTTTGAAAAGGATAATTTCGTTTCGATAAGGCTTACTTTTAGATAACATATTCGTCTTGTATTTAAAGGAATGTAGAAATGAAATTACGGAAGCATTAAGCCGCCACGTAGCTCCCAAAGAAGTACTGTATAAATGTATTCTAACGGGCCTATAATATCTGTTATCATACTAAATTAGCTTCTTCGGAGTCATATGTAGTGAAACACATTATATTGAATAAGTTGGGCCAATAATAACTGAAACCTAATTTAATACGAAAGAAAAGTGCAGCTTTGACACAAGGTCGACTACTAGTTTAGTAATGATAGAACCGATTGTTTTAAGAATCGAATAATTTTAGAGAATATTTAGATTCATCCGATTATTCCTACAAAACCAATAATCATGAGACTTCTGAGAGGTAGAGGCACGGTTGCAGTGCGGCTCCGTAAAATGAAGAGTTGTAGCCATAAATACAAAAGACGGAACAGTGAATCCCACTAGAAGGTACTAAACACGTAGTCACTATGTCAACTCTAGGATTGTCATGTCATGCATACCAGAAAACTACCTTTGTGTGTGGTGACGAGAGCGAATGAAGGAGGAGAACATCTCAGTAGGTGAAAGGGGTGACGGCAAGGTTTCAGTCATAGATTCGGAGATCGAGCATAAAAGTAGGGCTCGACTAAACCTGCCTGACACTTCCCTCATCGCCAAAATTTTGAAGGGTTTATTAGCGCCATGAACGCCGTCACACGTATAATCCGCATTATGAAGCGAACCCTCTTTCTTCGCGGGCCAACTGGGATAGAATGCTGTGCTGCAATCCAGACGTCCTTGCTTTTGAAACTCTATCAGACAAACTCTACGTCAACTGTCGTTCGAAGCTCGTGCCAGTTATCCGAAAGCTATGGGAAAACTTGCGAGCGTATTCGATTCATTTAGAATAACTTTCAGTTTGCGCTTTTGTATTCGTTACGTGAATCGAAAAGATCGGCATTCGATACAGGCTCACCCCTGGTAACTACAAACGAATCTTGCCAAAATGCTGAAAGCATAATAGATTGCTTCATATATGTGCAGACGGCATTGTGAAATACATTGCGGCCCGGCTAAGTGCAGGCAGACACAGTCGGGGCATCGACTTTCCGAGCTGAATCGCCAACGCCCATTTTATTACAGACAGCCGCAGCTACGAATAACGGGTGGTCATAACGGTAAAATGAGTAGATAGCTCTACGCAGGGAAACAAAAACAATAAAGTTCCTGTTTCTAAGCACTCGGAAGCACTATCGATTTCTGGCAGGAAGATGGGTGGAGATGCGCACCTATTGTACAGCCGGAGCGAAGCAGCGGATGCCGCAATACCTAAGCCGATGATTTTCTAGATTCGCTAAGGGAACGAACGCGTAACTCGTCCCAACGGCACCACGCCTGGTGTCCCTAGCATAAGTACGGCTTTGATCTCAAAGCAAAACAAAAGGAAAGACATGCTTCTATGACAAGCAAAGTAAAATGTAACCACGTGAGACGGTTTCGAAAGGTGGTGCGCACATGTGAGACACGTACCTCTGTGAATTGCGCAAGGAAAACTCGTATAAAGGCCTGCTTGCGTCGCGTGAGCTCCGATATCAGAGTAGGTAGTGCACATAGTTGGAGGCACTTAGTGGCATTAAATAAGCGAGCGCAGTCACAACACGAAGCACATGGTCTCCTTTTGCTACATATCTATGCAGTATTTCGCGAAAAATTAAGGAATCAAGTCACGCTTGCGGCACAAAAGAAGCCTTTGATTGGAATGCGTACGTGTGAGAATTATTGGTCTAGAAGGGCGAAATACAACTGTTCCTCATTGACGCCATCAGTTTGGCTGTTCGATTTCACTCTGCCATCGCAGAACACCATGTAAATACAGGCGACTATGCTACGCTGGTAAAAGGCATGAATTAGGATATATAATCGTTCTTCAAGAAGTTCATGATAGAAAATGCTCCAATGCTGCTGTTTCGATAACAAATACGCCCGGCTGTCTTTCGAGACAAGAATGAGTGTGGAATGTGACGAAGAATGATACACAGAGCGGCATCACCGGTAAATTCCTGAGGTTCAGGCACTAGTTTCCTATTTCGTTTGAATACAGAATTTGAGCGTCCGGTATAACTGGCCAGTTCCACACTTGAAGGAACGAACAGCCAGATAATAATGTCCTGCACTAGGAACCACGCAGCCAGTAATCAAGGTTAAATAAACAGCGCTTGGCCTCCGCCTTGTTGCTGACAGATTCTACTGAGAGTTCGCAACAGCAATGGTACAGATGAATTTACCGGGTCGTCCACTCAGCACGAACACAGTGCAGTGTGGCCACGCTCTGCGAAGCGCCAGTGAATCCGTCATTGCCGCGGATTGAAGAGAAGGAGTAAAGGCCCGGAAAGGCCTGGAAGCAGTGCTTCATGGCATCTGTTACGTCACGGGAGCACGCCGTGCTTGCTCTGCCATGAAGGTGCGCTACTGCGGTGTAGTACGACACGAAGCCCCGCCTTCAAGCCAGTGTGCGCCTGCGCCGCTTCTAAAAGTGGACGACCGTGTACAGACTTTTACGCTACTGCGTAAGAGCCCCGTTCTGCAAAATATCCGAAGTCGGCGCTGCCCTCCGCGTCAGAGTTCCTGTTCTTAGCGGAATAGGCGTATTGGTCCAAAAAGTGGCTGTTACAAGAGGCAGTCATAGATGGCGCCAACCACAGCAGACACGCATCGGATCTTCAGCGATCGGAGCAACCGCTTTCAACGCGCCGAGCACACGTGCCATAGGACGCCGTCTTCCTCCTCACTCTCACATAAATATTCAGCAGGCGAAGACTCACATTGCTAGCGTCGCCTCTCAAGCAGCAACGCAGAAGGCCTCTCGCTGTTACCCTTATGCTCGGGTTGCGAGTTGGACATTCTAGCGGTAGGCCACGCAACCAGGTTCGTGCAGCTTGGTTAAAGCTGCGTTTTATATATGTGTGGTGTAGTATTTGACAGGATAATTGTGATTGTGAAAGAGGAAAGAGTGTTTGTGTCTGAGTGGGCAAGACCCACCGTTCTCACGCCATAGATTTAAAGGCGGAAAGTAGGTTTCCCAATTTTTCTCATTTTGTTTTCTTTCTCAAGTACTTCTGCACTGTGGAACGAAACAAGCACAAAATAAAGCAGTTAAATTCATGTATGTTCGAAATCACTGTTCACCAGTTTACTGCAATCACCTCTCTCTTTTTCCGTTTTATCATCGTGGAATCTGGTTTGTACAACCACATTCACATCTAGCTATCGGTATACTCCAACTTTGGATTTCTTCCCGTCAGCAACAAGCGTGTTATGGTAGCCGGATCCCCCTTCACTGGAAAAATTAAAAACAAAATTCTCTTCCGAATTCAAATTTTCTTCGTGTGGCTCTACATATCTCAACGAGTCTCAATGTCGAGCACTTTATCGGCGCTGCATCTCAATTCATTCTCCGAATGACCACTTTGCTACCACGAAGCACTTTCCAAGCATATTAGAGGAGCCAGCAACGCACGCTATCAGTACAAAAATGCAATAGAAATTAGTAGGCCGTCGGCGCGATTGGTTGTACGCAGCCGCTTCACACTCCTTAATAGTCCGCGCCGAACGACACGTGCGAATGTTTGAGGACAGTGCGCAAAGTGGAAGTCGGCTTAGTATTCCCGCGAGTCCTGCAGAGGGGGCCACTATCTTCGGGAACGCGGAACTGAACCATCTGTGAGCTCATAAATATTCCACGCCGCGAGATGGCTCGCCGCTCGCCGTCCGCTCTGCCGACTACTGGAATAAAATATGAGAGGCGGCGGTGGATCGAGTCCCCAACTGCCACCATAACGTCAACGTCGATGGGCGTTTTCACGCGCGCCTTCGGCGTTGTGCGTGTCACGGTCAGCGGCTGCTAGCTTTTGTTTTTGCGGAAGCTGCAGACGCCAGAGTCGCTGAGAGCGTCGCGTCAGGCTTTGTCAGAAAGACTTCTTGACAGGCCTGAACTTCGGCGTGTCTGGTCGGCTAATTTGATATTCTGAAAGCCACAGTGCGTCCTAGAAATTGCATGCCAAAGGGAAGTCCCATCAGGTCAGGACAAAATGTAAGGCGTGCGGATGTTGAGTTCGAAAGGCGAGTCAATAAGTTCAGCCAACTTCTGAACTTCCAACATCAACATGCGTGAACAATTTGTTTTTATTCAACCCCAATTCAACAATATCACACCGTCTCCTTTGATCGCTATGTAATTACAGCGCTTCCCGGGGATTCCCTGCCCGCGGACATCACAAATGCAAAAAGTGAACAGCAAATAGCCCCCAATGTTTGTTTCGCTAACAGTTCAGGCTCCAAAAACTCGCTGGAACTACCCCATAATTTTTGTTTGTTTGTACTGCCCTGTTCAGAGTTTGGATCTTTAGTTCGCCCACTACTTTGGCTTTCGTATGCATTTGCATAATTAGAAGAAAGTACTACCTAAGAAAAAATAAACTCCTGCACGAATTGTTATGCTGTGCACAGCGGCATAATAAATGAAGGGACTAATAGGGCCCCTTTTGAGACAGTGATAGGATTTTAACTTGGAGCTTCCATTGCAGAATTTTTTTAATAGGAAAATGGCCCACCTTTCAAAGTTCTCGCAGGTGAGTGTCCTCCTGTTTTAAGAAAAAAGTATTTAAAACATTTATGCTAGTGCCCTTAACACAAAACATTTAAAGCGGTCGGTTTAGGTTATAGATATGGCAACAAGGAAACCTCTTATACTGGTGTTTGGATTTAAATATTTATTTAGGAAATATACACCTAAATTATCAGAATATATTGGAACCTCCCAGCTCCAGCTCCTTAAACCGTTCGCTATAGCAGAGCAGAATACTCTTATTACACAACTGTAAACAGGGTGGAACAAAATTACACATTTGAAAGAATGTACTTTTGAGGCAAGTAGTGTTATCTGAGTGAATTGTGAACTAAACCTGCAACTTTTAACACCAAGTACACTTCTATTTACTCCTTAGAATGCAGCATTACGGCTCGGCCCTGTCCTAAACCAGCGTATTTCTTCGCGTTCGTTGGTTAATCAAGCATTCAAAGTTTGGTTCTGGGTGTGCCAATGTCAGTTTGTTAATCGCCGGACATTAAAGGGGAATACTAAGTCAGGATCGACTGACTGTTCAGCGTCACACATTATCAAATGTGCCATTTTGAGCGGAGCAAAGGTTTCATACGCCAGGGAATTGCGCAAAGGTAGCACACTTGCCGCTATCATTTGAGGATCCGTGCAGGAGCGATATCTGACGTATTTACGACCTCCCTAGAGGAAAGCTATTTCCCCTTCAATGGCCAATGGTTGTCGAAATACTGGGATAGCATAGCTGCGAGCGTACTCAAGAATGCTGACAACCTCAAAATGAAAACATTGCCAAACAGACAAGGCAGGAAAAGGATAGACGGAAACAGAAGCGCTGAATCTTTCTCCTCACATTCTGCGCACGCAGGCAACGTGTGCCAGAGGCACGTAGCAAGGTCAGAACCTCGAGCTCCCAACGGCATTCACGCTCTAGTGGGCTTACTAGGCGGCCCGTGAATCGGTTCTGTTTTCCCTTCAGCCGTCGAGTCGGCTACATTTAGCGGGCTGCGGGCGTTCTGAAATTCCAAAGTGTCCCTTTCTTTCTCTCTCCTTCTCTCTTTGTATCACGTGCTCATGCACAGGTGCGAATGCATGAACGTCGTCAACATGGGAGGTGTGATGAATTGGAAAAACAGCGCAATCAAAGACGAGACACAAGAGAAGGACAAAACACCAGCGCTTCTCTTGTGTATTGCGCTGTTTTTCCAATTCGTAAAACATGTACCAACCAGCCCGTATTTGCCCTCTTCGAGGCGTGATGACAGCGCATGGCCTTCAATGTGTCCTGCGCAGTGTGAAGGTGGATATGCTATAGAGTAAGCTATAAAATATTCGAGAAGCACTATACGCGCATCATCATCTATCACTTGACTGAAAAGAAAGTTTCCCAACGGGGATCATCATACATGCAGTACATGAGGCACTAAACGATCTAGGTGCCTCTTTAAGCGGGTTGTGAAAAATACATTCAGAACCGAAAGTCACCCTACAAAAAAAAAAAAATCGGCCTTCACCATAATGAAGAAAAAGCTTGTACTCCAGCTATTTCCGACTGCTCCAATCTTGCGTAAGTTACATCCGCCCACGTTCGCTGCTCTACTTCTCCTGCCTTACTACGCCGGAGAGCACCACAGCGTCATTAAATGGCTTTAATTAATTAGGTTTTAAGTTATTTTCGGTTTACCTGCTTCATACCGCTGATCTAATATTTGGGTAATTCCTTGCTTCCCACACAGTCTCACCTATTAAAATCTGCTCCCGCCTAGTAGGAACACTTGTGAGCTTCCTGCCTAAGAGCACTCCATTGATGGCTTTGTTTTCCTGCAGGGCGCATGATGATCCCCGATCGTTTTCCCCGTCGTGAATTGTGAGCCATTATTTCCCTTCACTTTCATCCGATTGTTGTGCTAGACGCGTGTTTATTATTTATTACCTCGTCTCTTTCCATGAAACAGGAACGCTCCAAGAAGTAAAAGGTTGAGCGGACGTCGGTGCACCAAAGAAAAAGGCACGGCAAAAAAGGAGGAAAACTCATGTACAGTGACAGAGACAAACACGTTAGCTGTCTTTTCTTTTATTCTTCGACCATTCCCGACTTTAAAGTAGCGTTCTGCTATTTGCGCGTGACCATCTGCTGTTAGAATCATAGGGACTAAGTGATAAAAATACAGGTTCTGCAGAAGAAAATGATCCGCTACATTGCAAACCTTCCTTATCTCTCTCCATCACGAAGTGCCTTTATTAATTATAAAATAATTCGTTTTGAACGTATGTATGTTTTTCGCATTTTGAGGTTTTTTTACCATTCTTCTTGTGCTTATAGAGATTTCCTCATACATACTGCACATTTAAGGACCGCTTCGAATCGAACCCACACCCGAAACACCGATCCCTGGTATATTCCATATTTTCGAAATAATTATAAACTTCAAACGCTTGAACACAATTTACCGACCACTCTTAATAAGTACAAAGTTTTGGCTGGTGTTAAACAAAGTGAGTTAAAAATGTATTTTGTTAATATATAGCCTGGTTTCATTTTATGTGCCTCTGTTTGTCTGTAGGTGCCATGTATGCACAATGATTTTTTTTTTTTTTTTGGGGGGGGGGGGTCCTTTCTTTGCTTTCATGCGTCTGTAAACTGCCATTGTTTTTCATTGTATTGAATCAATATGTCACTTGCCTCGTTGTGTTTCCCTGTTCTAACCTATATATCTTTGTAAACCTTTTTTTTGCGTTCTGTCGTGTACTGCCATTTGAGGTGCTTGGGCCCCGTCAAGCTGCTTTTTAGCAGCTTTTAGCCCTTGCATCTCTCTAGGATGTAATTTACATTCTGGAAAAATAAAGCGAAATGAAATGAAGTGAGGCAAAAGCAAGAAGTGGGTATGCCAGTATTTCTTTTCGATTGTAAGCCTTTGTTGACTGAAGAGAAATCCTTCCAAGGCTGTTTACCTCGCAGTCAGAAGTTAATTTTTCCTGGAAACCCGAAGCTTTGCGTTGATAGCCACAATCCACACGCTTGAGTTCATCAGTTCAGTTTATTAACACTGCGGCGCGAAGTTCTCTTTCCCTTCGTGAAATTGCCTCTTCACCTAAAATTCAGGTTTGTGGAAGTTATGTCTGTTCTACAATCGACAGAGACTTCAATTTGATGCATTTGAAGTGCAAGTTAACCACTTCCTATTTTATCGAACACAAAATACTGAATTCTTGGTAGCACGAAGAATTATTTAGTGGATGAAATTACTCCCGTAACTCTGACTTACTCGTCACCAAGAATACTGTGGAAGCGAACAGTGCTGGAATATTTCTTTGTCCTTACTAGAACTATCTTGCTTAGGCCGCGAAGCAATCAGTTCATGCCATATCAACAAACACTGCGATTAATATGACGTTTGCTTAGCAGATAACTCCCATTCCAACAAATGACAGGTGAATCATTTTAAGCACGCGCCTTCCTGACTTGTGAAAGGCGGTAAAAATGACATTAGTATCGCTTTTATTGAACTAACATGCAATTTTATTTGGAAGGAAATACTTTCGTTCGATATGGAATTACTTAAAAAATATAATGCAGGGCCGCTAACGATCACATGAACCACAAGTTGCCGACTCACCACAGATATTGTACTGCCGGAAATAATTTTACGCACCTAACGTTGCCTGACAAATTGCAGTTATTAACTAAATAATAAGCTGACATCAACGCATACATACACGCACCAAAATAAAATAAACATTGAGAAAGGATGATTCTGTGTGGAGGAAAAGGAAATCATCCACAGCCAAACGGCACTGTGCATAACTGAGTTGCTTGGTGAAACGAGACCACTTTAGGGCTACGTTAACGATATAAACATGCTGCTTCCGGCAAAGTCAGAAACGTAGAAAACCATTTACGCTCAGCGTGGTGACCGCGCACAAAAATGAAGCGAAATCTTTTTAGATAATGCGAAACCACCCTGCTATTATATCTATGTTCATTCAGATCTGTGCAAGAAATTTTGTCGCGCAAGAAGGTGTGATCTGTCGACGAATTTGTTTCTTAAACCGGATAAGATGCAGCATGAATGATTCCTTATGCATCTTGTGATTCTGCACAATCTGTAGAACCTCCAAATATCATATTTAGACTTTACGCCGGTGTACTGTGGCGTACGAAGTGAACTTCTCCTTTCGCAGTGAAAAATGCAAAGTCATGCAAAAGTGACCTATATTTTATCAGTATGTCCGCTCTGCACACCCGCTTCTTCATGCAGTCTCTATATTGCTACGTATCATTGTATAGTGTTTGTTCGTTCACGACTTGTTGGGGGTGTCCGGAACATGAAAGGCTACCCAGCACCTCCACCAGATGTCACGTTGTAGTGACGGCAGTCCAGTCGTCAGGAAGACACAAGAAAGACTTGAAACTTTTACCGCTGCCCAGTGAAGTAACGTCGGAGTACGCCCACCGCAGCCTTACTACTCGACGAAGCCGAGATCGGACACCGAAGACAACGTACTATCACGCTCAATATGAGTTGCAACGCGCGGTCATCTACCGGGGCTCGTTCCGTGGTGTGCCTCCTCCAAACAGTCGCTCGGAATTCTGGGAGAAACTGCTGTTCCAGGAAACAACAGCACCCCCTCTCAGGAAAAAGTTTCTCCCAGAATTCCGAGCGACTGTTTGGAGGAGGCACACCACGGAACGAGCCCCGGTCGATGACCGCGCGTTGCAACTCATATTGAGCGCGATAGTACAATACGAGAACGCGAACAAGTGACCTTGAAGTTACGGTCGACGGTCACGCGGTTACTGCCTTGGTCGACACTGGAGCTGACTACTCTGTCATGAGTGGCCCACTTGCTGTCCGACTCAGGAAGGTAACAACAACTTCGGATGGCCCGCTGATCCGCACCGCAGGTGGCAATCTGATTACGCCGTCAGGACGCTGCACCGCGAGAGTTAGTGTAAACGGGAGAACCTATGCGACAACCTTCCTGATCCTACAGCAATGCTCGCGAGACGTGATTTTGGGAATGGACTTCCTGAATGAGCATCGAGCGATCATCGACCTTCGATCTAAGTCGATCAAGCTTTCCACGGACAAAGCCATATCTGCAGCGACGACAGCGACTCATCCCGTTGCCTTGAACGTCCTCGACGAAGCATTGAGCGTGCCGCCCCGATCAATTAAGTGTCGTCGCCTGCATAGGTACTGGAGACATCGAAACTGCCGAAGGCGTCATCGAGGGGAACACCCAGCTACTCCGGGATCGAGGACTGGCCGTCGCAAGGGGAGTCGCCCAAATCCGAAATGGCCAAGCCGAGGTCTTGCTAACCAACTTCACCGAAGAATACCGGCATCTAAACAAAGGTACGACGATCGCTTTCCTCGACGAGCTGGCAGACATCAGAGACATATTTGCCCTACCCGACCAACCTGTAGAACCATCTGACCAACGCCATCAACCAACGTTTGATAACAACCCTTTCCTGCAGCCTCGAGCGTGAACGAACAAACACTATACAATGATACGTAGCAATATGCAGGATGTTTCACCTAATACTTGACGCATTAAAAAAATTCCTTTTTGAGTTACAACAGCTCTTTTAGTCTTAGCATTGTCGGCGGTGCAGTGTGTAATAACAGAGATAAGACCTCCTAACTAGGACGTTGGCTAGCTAATATTGAGCACTTAACTTCATTACATTTAGAATGTTTCATTATTGAGAGGCGTGTTTCCCGCCATAAATAATGTCCATATGAGTTTTGAGAATTTTGAAAACGCGGTTACCCTCGGCGCTGCGGCCCAACAAATTGTGGCTGCATCGCGCCAAAATACATATGCATTCGAGAGGCTTGCAGGCAAAGAAACTCTCCAGTGTTTGCAACTCATCTAAATAGCCAATGTTTGTTGGGTCCCAAAGCCGAGGATAACCACTTTCTCGAAATTCTAAAAGCTTATGTGAATACTGCTCACGCTAAGCAACGCGCCCTTCAGTAATTAAAGAGCCTAACAGCAGTAGTTCTAAGCTAAGTACTCAATATTGGTTACCTAATCTCCTAGATAGCACGTTATAGCTGTGTTCTGATCCGCTACACCGCTAACAATGCTGCGCCCAAAAAAACGAGCTTGGAACTCCAAAAGCGTATCTTTAGAAATGGTGTAACGTCTTAGGTGAAACATTCTGTATATTAGCGATGTCCATGCTCTCCAGAGTGGTCATGTGCTTGAAGCCGAAATCATTTCTTCGAGCGAGTTGCTTTAGAGGCGCAACGTTACTAACTACGACGCCAGGTGTCATGACACTTGGTAATAGGTCGGCCCTTGCGTCTCCGACTCTTGCCAAAATACTACGGCTACAACGAAGTATCTTGTGCAACACACCTGCGCGCAGAACATATCAATTGTGCTGCTTACTTTATGCTCGTTCCTTCCATCCGGCAGCGGAGCATAGAACCGATTGTAGAACGCTCATCACGTGATCGGCTCGGCCAGTGAGGCATACCACGTGAGTGGCAGTCGAAGTTCTCTGATAGCTATCATTAGTTGATCACGGACTGCATGAACTTTTCAACGCTGTCACTCTTTCGCGCGCACCACGAAAGTGCTTCCACTTTCGACCAACTGTCAGACGTAAATCCACCGACTGACACTGCAGCCTGTCGCTCTATACCTGGCCGGTGATTTTAATGCCGACCTTTAAAGCGAAAGCTCTGCTAGCCCGATTAGGCTGTGTCTGCACTAATGACCTTGGACAAGAGGAGTGGAGCTGCGTAACAAACAGCTCAAACAGATTTTACGAAGTTACCCCGGCACAGTTGGCTAGTGTGTTTATTTGGTCCAAAATCGAACGGTTCCGTTATCTCCTCAGCATAATTATCTTGTTTGAAGATCTCCCATGCGCATTTCGAGATGTCGAGAACGGAGGGGAGAATAGTGTTGTAGAAGTTTTTCGATACAGTTTGATGACAAGAACAAGTGATTTGAGTTGCAACAGTATCAGTAGCGATGAAGAGGTCAATTCGACAGGTGCGCCGACCAGTGATGCTTTCAAGCAGCACAAGAATGTTTTGTGAGATATGCAAAGATTACGTCTACACGCAGCAATTATTGGACTAATTTCTGCTTAGGAAGTGATTAGATGCTATTTCAACTAGCTGGAAGCGAAGTGCGGTGTGGGTATGATAAGCTCCCTTTGATGCAATACTAGTGAAATACAAATAGTGAGATATACATAAGCCGCAATGCAATAAAAAGGCGACATTGCTCTCTTTGTTCGTTTAGTAGAACTATTAGAGCCTCGGTTTAGGTGAGCAGCCAGCTTGAGGAGACAAATCCCGGGACTCAAGTTTCGAAAGGCGGATTCAGATTCTAAGAACGATGCTTTGCTGGATACAGGAGCGTCGAGCACTTCAGAGAAATAAAAAAAGGCCTAAGAAAACGACCAGGGGAATCCATTCTTCGAGGGCCGTCTGGGCGTTAAACAAAACTATAATTGACTGAGAACGAGAGAAGGAAGGCGCAAGGAGAGCCCGGACGGCCAAGACCGCTTCGCGCCAACCGGTGTCCAGCACGTGCTGCCAAGGTATCGCGGTTGCCGTAGC
Organism: Amblyomma mixtum; assembly: GCF_055824585.1. Taxonomy (NCBI): domain Eukaryota; kingdom Metazoa; phylum Arthropoda; class Arachnida; order Ixodida; family Ixodidae; genus Amblyomma; species Amblyomma mixtum. The sequence goes on along the minus strand of NC_143020.1, from coordinate 45,282,775 downwards.
GACAGCTTTGGCGATGACGTCAGTGAGCGTCTCGTAGCAACCGAGCCCTAGCAACCGTTCCGGCAGATGGCAAGGTCGACGGGAGAGAGGAAGAGAGGGATGAGGGGAAAACACTGGAAGAACCTGGCGGGATGCGGTCCCGGAAACTGCGACGACAGAGCTCCGCTGTCCGAGAGCCCAGACTGGTGAAGATGAAACTGTCTGGCGCTGGGTGCAGCCACTTCTTAGGGGGAGCTACCGGAATGCGCTAAAAACTTGAGCAGATTCAAATCCTCCAATAAGTTATCAAAGTATACCTTGCAACAGAAAGGGAAGAAGAAAACGACTGCTGGCTACGAGCATTACGGACATATAGAGTATGCCCATGAGAGGAATGAAGACTGCAGTGTTCGAATATTGAGACCCGAAGGCCGCAAATGGGTCGACTAAGATGTAAAATGAAAAGGAAGAAAGTGAAAAACAAGGCAGTCGAACAAGTAATACGACTCCGATATACGTGAGGAGCAAGTTTTAGAACGGGTGGAAATGTAGGAAGACTTTTATGGTGTGAAGAAATCATTTCTACTCAAAGGGGCTCCATAAAATGTACTGTACAAGAAACCCAAAAGGTTGATAGTTGAAACTTGGAAGAAGTCTACGATGCAACTCAGGAAGAAAACAGAATGAAGGTGCTACGCCACTGCCGAGCCGGTAAAGCTTTCTGGACGGGAAAATGACAGCCGGCGCTGTAGAGCCTTAAAAAAAGAAAATAAAACTGCAACAAATGAGACTCGCTAGTCCATCTCGGGCAGATGGTAATGTGAGCGAAAGAGCTATATAATGGAAGAAGGCAGCCATATAAAGATGTCACACCACTACGTTAAAAAAAATGAAGGCAGCTAGAAAGAAAAAAATAAATGCTGGCGCTCTGAAGAGAGCACAAAGTCGACTTGACATGCTTCTTCGCTGGGCTAAATTGGTTCTTTCACATACGACTCGAAAGCAAAGTATGTGCAAAAAAGTATGAGCGCAAGTAAGAGTAGTGCGCGCAAAATGAAGACGCAGAGCGAGAAGGCGCGGTTTCATTATTCGGGAGAGTACAAGGAAGCGAGACAATGAAGAAGAACAGCAAAGACGGCCACCGGGATTCGCCGTTTCAATGTCAAAGTCGACACGACGGCGAAGGCGGCGATGCAATAACTTACTCGGTTAGAGGGCCTCCTGTGGGTCAGTTGGAAAGACAGCTTTGTCGAAGAAAGGGCGCCGCATGCCACTTTGACAGCTGCTGCAAGCGCGCCAGTAGACGCCGACCATGGAAGTACAAAGCAAGGCTTTGCTATAAGAGAAGCGAGTATGTTTGTTGAGACACAGAGCGCATCATGGACTACAGAACGAAACGGAGTTACTAATTTTCTAGCTTAAATCAGAGGAAGCAATTAGATTATCCGGCAAGGCGAAACTTTGTCGTTGCGCTAGCTAAAATACGCTCATAGCAAAGAGAAACATAACCGCAATGTATAACGTCGGCGGAGGCGAGGAGATGAAGATGTAATCGTGTAGGTGGCCGTATCATCAGGAGGAAAGTATAAAGCAGTTGCATGTTGCCACTGCTGGCATGCTCGGCGGAAAACGAGGATGCTTACAGAAAGTCTTGAAAGTTAATTGGAAGAGTGCTGAGAGCAAAGGGAAGGAAATTTTTAGCAGTAACGTGGAGAGGAAGAGAGCCTAGTGGCCCAGAGAAAAATTTCAGTTAATGGTATAGTAGCGTGAATCAAGAAGAAATGGACATGACGAAGAGCCGAGACTGTAATTCCCAGAGAAGATAACCGTCGGTCTTTTTAGATTACGAAGCTCAATCCAAGATAACGAAAGCGTAGAAGGGGACAGGTGAAAAGTCAGATGCGTGAATAAGATGAGAAATTTTGTGGGGATAAGTTGGCTGAAGCTGGACATTCGAGCGTTCACTGGAGAGATACGGGAGAGGGTCTGCCCTGCAATGGGCGTACACGTGCTGCGGCGGGTGCTGATGAAAATGATGGGGATGGCCTTGTCTAATGCAAGACAGACAGCTGGATGATAATGATATTTTATTAGTTTATGGCATAATGTGGCACATTAATTTTTCGTGTACTGCACGCAACTACAGAAAATTATGCTGGCAACGATGCTCTTAATAATAAATGTACTCCGTCCGCTGTCAATCACTGTGTCTCGAGAAAGCGCGAAATTTTCATATTAGGCAAGCCGAACGTCAGCATTAGGCTAAATATGCGTTGCGCGATACATGTTGTCGCTTATGTGGCTTTGGCACTTTCACTTATGTACAGACTTGTCTGGTAGTTTAAACTTATAGGCGCGTTTTTGCCTCATGGAATTTACCTAATCGTAAGCAAAGATCGTTATGTATACTCCTTTCAAAGTACGTTTACTCATTTTCATTGAGAACTATTTTGAAACGTTGACTGTTCGCAGCCACGCTGATGTGCGAATGCATTCTGTAGTTCTGCCATATCTGGTCCACGCACGCAAACTGGCTTTCAGCACTGGTACTTTGGCTGATCAAATGGGTTAACATTATGTTTCGGCACTTCCTATTTATTGCTGCTTATCGCCGGAGGAGGTCCTCCTTCAGGTTACTATATGTTGCGTCACCCACGACAGTCATCCACTTTTGCCTCCAACCGACGCGACCAAATTTTTAAGTAAAGATGGTCGTTGTATGGAGAAACTCACATTGCCAATAAAGATTTTCTATGTATACAGATAGTCACATTGCCAATAATGTCCACTGACAGTCAAAATTACCATTTGAAGCCGTCTGCGTAGTGTATGAGTGCATCCGCTACGATGTTTCTTTCTTCCTTGCGTGCAGACACGTTCGCACAACAAACAATCTGCCCCAATTTTTTTATGACTAGCCGCCTACTTGGTTGCTCGGTTAAGTCTCTGTGTCTAACTATGTATGTATAAGGATTCTATTTTTGTAGTTTCTACGGTTACCTGTGCCCTGCTATACCTGCTCACCTTGCGTTGTCCGGCCTCCTCGGCTTTACACAGCAATGCCTGTCTTCCCCCCATTGTGCCGTGACCATGCTAGGCTAATCGTTCTCGTAATTTATTATGCTTTGATGTACCTGGCTACGCTTGGCTTTCTTGCCCTGCCCTAGCCAGTTATGCCCTTTGACTGCAGTGCCTCCTTTTAAAGCCTGCCATACCTAAGTGCTCTCCAGTCTATACCTGCACATACCTTCCTTCTCTTTGCTGTACTTATGAACACTGCCTAGCTGCTGGGGCCGTGCTTGCAACAATGATGCAGGTATCTGGTACACAGGGAGATACAGCACCGGCACAGCCCCTCTCGATGGGTCTAGCTAAGCCTAGCCGTAATTGCACCAAAACCACTTCGGACAGCCCTTTGGAGCTGTCCAATGTTTCCAATCAAAGGTATAACAATTTAAACGTGTTTACTTCACCAAAATGTCATGTCCAAAAACATGAAAGTTTGCTGGTTTTTGCGAAGCCATTAGCAACAAGTGGGCCGACAAATAGACAAAGAATGTGCAACACTGAATTCTTACGTTCATTTCCCTCAGTAGTGATATTCAAATAACACAAAAAGGCTCATCTCAACTCGCGCCTACAAAGGCAAGGATCTAAAGGCGCAGGTATCCCTCAAGAAGTCTCTTGAGCGCTTCCGATGTAATTCATAGTGTTAGTGCTGCCCGCGTTTTTATTGGCTGCACCCATCCATGGTTCTGAGCAGCAGTTCGAGGCCCTGCGAAATCATCTGTACGATTATGTCACAGGGTCGAGGCATCGTTTCGTGATGCAAAATAACATTTAAACTAATCTCAATGCTGCTTGCCCTTTCCTGAATCGTACTTGGTAGGCACATACCTCTCCGCATTCAAGGGTTTTAAATATAAAGTGTGTTATTTCAGCAAAATGCACTTTAATTTCACGGGAAGAAACAGTAGGTCTCTGTGAAGTTCGAGATGAGCAAGTTCAAGGAGATTTCATTTTGCTTATTCTCTCTCTCCTATTCTTCAGTTTGCCTTGTGTCCAGTCTTCGTGCGCCTGGACTAGTAGCGCTTTCCAGAAGCGCAGAACAAATAAGAGCAGAAAACTCTCATTCAGTTCTCGGCTCCTACAGTGACGTACGCCCAGGTAGCCTTGCATGTGGATACAATGTTCGCCATTATTATGCATGCATTATCAGTACGCAGACGTCGAGAGAGGCAGTGCCCTTTCGGCGACATTATACCAGCTTATGCAATATTAGGCCATTTTGTGTCTGCTTACAGCGGGACGTCAGGAGAGGTGAGTGCAGCGTCTTATCTGCAAATCTGCAAGACGCGTCCATTCGGTCGCGGCTGTTTGCGCAGAGCCCACAAATGCGTTTTATACTAACGGGTGTCTAGTTAGGGTACTTGAGCCAACCAGTGGCTTGATCGCAAGCCTTTTTCTGATGATGAAAAGGCAGCACTTCCAGCAAAACCAGGTTCCCACCCGTTACCTGAGGTATCTGGTGCGTCTGCATGAAGCAAATCGCTTCGAATATTTCCGAGACTGCATGAGCTTATTGCTAGTAAGCTTCCTTAAGAAAAGGAAAACTGACATAATTATATTTGTTAAATTAGTGTGTCAAGGATCTCGGGTTTAGAATAATCGTCTCGAGTACTTTCAACGTTTCCAGAACCTATGGACAGCCTCAACGATGTTAGCGCATTTGATTCTCCTTTTAATGGAGGCATAATGTTTCTAAACCTAACGGTAGAAGAGCTATAAAAAATATAAATTTTGATTAAAAAAAACTATCCGACTCTTTGCGAAAACGAGCATGAGATCGAGCATAGTATCACGCTTGTTATAGTGGAATGTTTTACTGAGTACGATTCTTAACGAAAGTTGGGGGACTGCGCTTAAGCAGATCCTATAAAGGATATTGCCGAACGCATTGCATTACGCAGCTACTTTTGTTGGGGGTTCCCGGTAAGTCTGTACACATGAGAGGGATGGATGTTGAAGGTTTTCATTTTCACGGGATGAATCTTCACCTATCGCTCGTGTTGTGTCTTCACTCCTTCTTTGTCCTCGTTTTTGGCGCTAAACTTCATCATGAATAAGATTCAACTCGCCCAACTTTCCACCTTACTATTAAAGAGAAGCCGGCTTTGCGCTCCTCATTATAGGGAAATAAAGAGAAAACGTTATGGCTAAATTAGTGCCTACCGGCCTTTAGTGAAATCACTGAAATTGGAGATGTAAGTCATTAGCTAATAGGAAGGTTAGTGTTTCGAGCAGCCGTGTGTATTATTTTGGTCCATGTTTTCATCGCACTTTTGACGTCGGGGATCGCAATTACTTAAGCCTAATCTACAAAAGAGAAATCAGTTCGTCTACACTGCTGCTTCGTGTTTCCAAACTCTAGGGTCGGCTTTTGACAGGGGTGTGCTGTATTCATTTTATCTACATCAGCGGTCCTTTGATAATCGACTCTCTCATGAGACTCTACTTTCTTTAAAACTTGAATGTGGAACAAAGAAAGGTATTTTTTATTACCAGCCTCTCATCGCCTTAATTATTAATCCTGCGAGTGTTTAAATTTTCATCATTCTAGTTTCATTTGAGAATTCCGTGTGCCGCAAATAGAATTTCTCATCGGAGTTTAATTACACCGCTCAGCGCAACGATTACGTTTGTTTACTGGGAGCCCCCCCCCCCCCCCCCCAGTAAAATAAGTTCTTTTTTTTCTTCACAATCCTGGCTAATTTTTTAAAGTGCTTGAGAGGTCTTTTAATTGATGCAGGCCTGAGCGTCAGTAATAAATTATAAAATATATTGCTGTTTTTCTTCACAAACGCTACTAATTTATTACACTGCTTGAGAGATGTTTTGATTTTCGAGGCCCGAGCATCGGGTAATAATTGGTAAAATAAGTTACTTTTCTTCTTCACAAACCTCTCTAGATTAGTACAGTGCTTGAGAGATGTTTTAACGATTAGAGTCTGAGGATCCAGTGATAAATTATAAAATAAGTTGCTTTCTTTCTTCACAAACTTCACTAATTTATTACATTGCTTCAGAGATGTTTTAATAAATGCAGGCCTGAGCATCTAGTAATAAATTATAGATACTTGGATTTCTATACGCGCTGTTTCAAGTCAAAGCGGGTATCCCTACTGATTTTTGTAATTTGGTTTCATGGTGGAATACAGCACTGAAAGCGCCCGCATTGCGCTCGAAGTCAACTCTTCCACACAAGAGCTTTGATATTGAGTTAAGCCGCCAGTACGTGTTGTTGGTGAATAAATAACTGATAGCAAAGAGTATATTCCCGGTGAAAGGTTGTGATTGCAGCTCTTGCGCTTTATTTCGATCTACGCATACACACTAAACGAAAGAATTCATCGCCATATGAGAGAATATAATGTTTGATCAACACGGTTATTTTCTCGATGACGCTCCAATAAAGGTATAGGCTGATAAAGTTGTCACCACTCGCCCCCAAACAATGTGGCAATAACAAATATATATATATATATATATATATATATATATATATATATATATATATATCTTACACTGAAACAGTAAAGACTGCTAAGCTTGAGGAGCTCGGTTACTGGATTCCACCGGTTAGGAAATGAACAGATTCACAACAGCGCTACGGAACAAGGACAGAAGGAACACGAAAAACACAGGACGGGCGCTGTGTTTTTCGCCCGTCCTGTGTTTTTCGTGTTCCTTCTGTCCTTGTTCCGTAGCGCTGTTGTGAATCTGTTTATTAAGCATGAACCAACTAGCCCACACCAGAATCCTCTTAGGAAATGAAAGTAACTTGATCGAACTCTGAAATCATTAACGCACGGGAAACTGGATAAATATGTCACTGGTTTTAAAATAAGAGCAGGTTTCTTAAAATTAATATTCCCTTGAAGTCTGTATTGACATATTTTTTTTTACATGCTTTAATCAAAACGCCTCCGCATTCATATTCTTAACTTAAATTTCCGCGTTAACCTATTCAATTTCCACTTCAATTTAATTAAGGCAAAATGCAAAATTTGGTAAGTTATAAAGTTCCGATGCTCCGCCCCACTTGTACAAACCAGAGGGGTCGAAGTCAGGAGAGTACGTTGCCTGAGCAAACAGCCGTTGCTAGTGGCAGCACACAAAAACAAATGCATATGAAAACAACTGACAACCACTGCAATCAGCCTTTGTTGTTTGCGTCCATTTGTTCTGATGTTACTTTGTTGCTTTCTGTGGCGTTCGCGAAGTTTTGAGTATTAACATTAACCAAACTCCCCCCTCTGTTTACCTTAACTTGATCAAGGGAGTCATTTAGAATGTCGGCCGTGAACTGAGTGCGCTAATGAAGTTCAGGAGGTGCAGTTAAATGGGAAATTTTGCAAAGCGGCCTTGTATGTTTACGAAGCTCTTCCAAGAGCACCTTACGTAAGGGCTCTTATTTTTGGTATCCTTAATGAGTATCCCCTCAGAATTGTTTTCTGCCTTTCTCACTTCGCGTATACACTGTTCTCAAGAAGTATAGAGCTCGCGCAACATCCATGTGGCTCTTTCACTTCTACTGATTCGGATCTGCGGTGCGAAAACATGAAGTGCTAATCCCTACCTTAAGCTCTAAACTCAGTTGTTTTCCAAGCGTGTAACCAATTACCTAAGGTCGCATTACATGCACAATTCATTTAGTTTAATATAATTGCTTCGAACTTACTCCTCAAGTCATGCTCTCACTGGAGCTGTGCATAAAGAAAAAAAAACAGAGAAAAATAGTGTCACGCGGCCCTGTCGGCACTAACATCGCACATAATTCGATAGAAGATCTCTACCACTGGGAAAGACTCCTCGTGTGGGAAAAGTAAATCTGCTGGAGACGCACGTGTGTGGCATAGCATATGAGCTACGCGGAAGACTATTCGATATGAAGAGCCGAATGCCAAATCGAATCAGCACTGCAGCGGTTCCAGCATGTACGTATTCAAAGCTGTCCCTTCAAGACAGCCGGAAACCAGCGCAAGTCACGTTGCAAGTAGAGAGAACGAGATTAGAGAGGCAGATACGGCGAGGAAGTGCAGAAACAAGAAATTCTTCCGCGAGTTCGTGACAGGGCGGGCGCTCAAAGAGCACACAGAAAGTACACACTCTCCCTTTGTCTTCCTTATTACGTCTGGAGATGTCGATAGAACAGTGCATAAACATGGTTTTCTTTAGGTTTGAAGTTTGATCTTGCATTAACATGTCACCTAACAATGGTGCTTACCTCGTTTATTAAAAGAGAATGGGCTCGATTTCTCACTTAGAAGGGCCCCAACGAGTTGGATCCTATGCCTTATCAAGATATAGAAGTAATGTGGTTTTTGCTACTTCCGTTGCCTCTATCTCAGGCAGGTGTTATAACGATATATATATATATATATATATATATATATATATATATATATATATATATATATATATATAGCGAGGGCCTCGGTTCTGAAAGCCTTGACGCCATAGGAAGCATAAGAGGGTTCTCACACAGCTTCCACCCTCGCCGTTCGATGACGTTCTACGTCACATCAGCGGTAACTCAGGACGTGCTACGTCCGCCCCTTAAGAACGTGGGTGGCGCTGGTGAACACTCCCAAGGTTAGGTTATTTGTTAACATAAATACCCCGAAAAGCAGAAGATTTGACAGCCGTCGCCGTAGCTCAGCGGTAGAGCACCGGGGGCGTAATCGGAGTTCGCGGTTTCGGATCCCACCGGTGGCATGTGGTTGTTTTTCTTCTGCTTTTCTAATCAATTAGTTTTAAGCGATAACATATTCAGTAATATTCTAAATTGGTCAACACCACAAAATAAATAAATTAATGAATTTGAAAAAAAAAATCCCGTGTGCCCGTTGGTTTCTGTGGCTGTTGGCTTCTGTCATATTTATAACGAGTCCCTCATTCCCCTTCCCTTGTTTGCTTAATTGCTTAGCGAGGGCCTCGGTTCTGGCAGCCTTGACGCCATAGGAAGCATAAAAGGGTTCTCGCACAGCTTCCACCCTCGCCGTTCGATGACGTTCTATGTCACATCAGCGGTAACTCAGGACGTGCTACGTCCGCCTCTGTAGAACGTGGGTGGCGCTGATGAACAGGTTATTTGTGAATATAAATACCCCCGAAAGTAGAAGATTTGACAACCGTCGCCGTAGCTCACCGGTAGAGAACCGGAAGCGTAATTCGGAGGTCGTGGGTTCGGATCCCACCGGCGGCATGTGGTTGTTTTTTCTTCTGCTTTTATAATCAATTAGCTTTAAGCGATAACATATTCAGTAATATTCTAAATCGAAAAACAGCACAAAATAAATAAATTAATTAAAAATCCCCTCTTTCCGTTGGTTTCTGTGGCCGTTGGCTTCTCTCATATTTATAAAGAGCCCCTCGTTCCCCTTCTCTTGTTTGCATAATATATATATATATATATATATATATATATATATATATATATATATTCCTCCCCAATACACCAAGCGGCGAAAAAGAAACTGCTGGTTTTCAAGGCTTGGTGAAAGCTTATTCCAGTGATAAATATCACAAGAAAGTCCTTCGAAGAAGACAGGTTGTCAAAGATGAAGTTTGCCATTTTAGTCATTTTTTGTCGACAGTGATAAGTACGCTAACAGTACGCTTTGAATCGTGAGTGCGAATGTCAGTTTGGCAAAGCTTTCCGCTCCCTTGCATGCGATCGAAAGCGACAAACATGACAGTTGAGTGGATTAAGGATGGTTGGCGACACGTGCCAACTCGCCTGCAAATTGAGAGTGACAGTCACAGCGCGACCTCTGCGCATCCTGACCAGACGAATGCAAATGAGGTTCTGCTGTCAAACACCACGATGCAAGGTTGCACGTGCTTTCCCTATCGGGGCCGAAAAAAAAAATCCGTAAGCGCTAAAGCACTGCAAACTCGCTCGTGGTGTGCGCTGTTCGGCTTGCTCTCAGATACCGTGGCAATTATGCTAAAAGGGATCCGGCGTAACGTCACGAGACCTTCCTACTTGTCAGCGATGAGGCTCTGGGGAAGCATTAAAAAGATCCGGCCAAATCAACGTGCACAGCAAAAAAGCCGTCTTTTTGAGAGAAAAGCCAAAAAAAATTGTGATGAGAAATGGAAGCGATAGCCTCGCGCCATCGCGGGACGTTTTCAAGCTTAATAGACCACGCGCTGCACTACAGGTCCGGTAATGGTCTATATTTTTTCCCTCTACTTAATCAGCGCCTGTTGGTTACGGTGATAGGACCAAGTTGTTGGCAGCCTAAGGCAGGAAAGACTAACTGCTCTTGTTTTCGCCTCCAGCAGCGGTGTATCGAACCTATTTAGCATTGCTTTAACTATATGCGCAGAAGGAGTATAGCGCGTGGCCCGTATTATAAATTTACTACAATTCTACACAGCGTCAGTAACACAAAACGCCCTGGCTAGCAAATTGTCCGTGCTTTGTGTACAGTGCGTGAAAAGTACGAATAGAAAGTAATGAACACAAAGCACAAATTAGTCGAGTGGACCGTGTTGTTTATTCTAACTTCTCCTTTTCAACGGTGTTAAATTAATGCTGCATAAGATCTAACCCTTCAAACACTGGGGATGGTCGGTTTTGCAGTGCTATCTTTATTACTTATTCTTCCCCCCGAAAACAGTTCTTTCTATGGTTGCGCAGCTCAAGGAAGCAAAAGTGGAGAAGCTTCAAAGAAGCTCGGTATCACAAATGACTACTGAAACTGAAATTGGCCTTAGCGCCGAAACCACCATCACAAAAAAAGTACGTGGACGAAATCGAGTTTGACAGCGACCCGTCTGGTCGGCAATCAACAGGAAGGTCACAGCAAGAAAGGGACTGTAGAAAAAAAAAAACAAATGTCTTCACATCTCACCTTGTTCACGGGAGCTTCGTCCACAACGGGGTAATGGGGTAGAAGAACGTGCTTATTTGTTTGTCCCGTTTTTTATCGAGAAACTAGGTCATTCAACTCAAGACAGTGTGATCTCTTTTACAGCTACGTCTTCCCGCGCGCAGCCATCAGGGCCTAATGCGCCATAGCTGGACATTGCCAGTACGTCGTACACTACTGCAAGTGGTTGCTTTTAATTTTTTTTTTTTTGCAGCAAGAGCTCTAATGGGACCTCACTTCAATCGATCGTGTAACCGAAGCCTGCTGGGGTATGTACAAAGTTTGTATCAATCCAAAAGTCCGGGCAAGCCAACCCAAGATAGAGAAGAAGCAAAAGAGAAAGAAGACAAAGAAGGTCAGTCGCTGTTGGCACCTCACATTGAGCAGTCGTGTAAGTGAAACGCCGGCTGGTAGTTGCGGTTGATACAAGAATACGCAAGCCAAAGTAGTATAGAAAAGAATAAGCAAGAGAAGGAGTGCAAAAAGAACAGAGAGAAGAAAGAAGACCGATGCAAAACGAGAGAAGAAAGGGCAAAAGAACAAAAGAACTGAAAGGAAATCAAGAACAATCTAAGAATAGGCCGAGAAGAAAAAGAAGTAGCAAGAGTGAAGGTGTGAAGAAGGGGGAGAAAAGACAGGGACATGGAGGCTTTTGTCGCATGTTGTTATTAGGCCAAGTTTCGCCAGTCTTCTTTCAAACCAACTTACTTTTATTCGCCTTTACGCAATAAATTTAGTTAAAATAATTTGTTTTGCTAAATAAATTTAACTTAGAAAGGGGTTTGGGTTCAGAGAGGAGTGCAAAAATTGCATATACTGTTCAAACATTTTTCATTTTGGATGACAAGGCAAGCTATTTTTAATGATACCAGCTTTCCAGTTGCAATTGTTGCCGAAATTTCCGGAAGTTTCAGCCATTCCTATCTGTCTGGGTAATTTTAGTATCTTCACTGCTAAACTATACGCATGGGATAAAGAAAATATTTTGGAGAACTCTCATGGCGCTGAAAAAGTGCAGAAGAAAGCAGTTCATTATTTCTTGGTTTTTGTTTTTTATGACTGCTTTTTTTTTTTATTCTGTAAGGGCCAAACACTGAACATAAGAATACCGGTGAAGTCGCTCTCGCTTTAGCAAAGGTAGATATACTGGCTGAGAACGACAAAACATCTCAAAGCTGCACACAAGTTTCCAGATTCTCAGTATGGCCAACTCATAACTGGTTTCTACCAACGGCGATTAATTATGAGCTCTCACATCGCAGAGCACGCGGATGTTTTGCGTTATACAACCATCAAAGTTGAGAATTTGAGAGCTTTGATTCAACAGCCGAACGCCACTGCCCGGTGAGCCACCGCGGCGGGTGTCGTGTCAAAAATAAAAATGATATTGAATTAGGTTCTGTTACAACATTGAAATGCCAAAGACTCCTTGAGGCGTTTGACAACATATTCTCTCTCTTACATCAGACCAGGAACTCAAATTAGGGGCTCTTAGAATGTGCATGCTTTTGTTTCATTTTTATTTGTTTGCAGCCCATTAGAGTGCCTAAAATAATCGTTAAAAACCTCATATATAGTGACTGACATATTAGGAAGGGTGCGTCAGCAAAACGTCGGCAAAAATAAAAAAAAAACCTCAGCAGTATTCAAAGCTTAAGATAATAGATTAAAATAAAATCACTGCTATATCATTCCAAGCTGAATAGATTGGAAAATGGCATTTCTTTTCCAAGTGGCCGCAACAGCATCCGCCTAGGCCACCGTAAAAATAGTGGCAGCATACGCCCGCACTTACACCTCGAGCAAATTGCATTCAAAGTAGAAATAAAAAATAACGTGTTTTTTTTTCTGCATAACCAGATGGGCACTTTGTTTTCTCGATATTTGTTTAGCGAACTGAAGGATTTCACTCCTGCATCACAGTAACGTTCAAGGCCATCAGACAGTACCTAGCTGTGCCTGATGTCGGCACTCGCGAGATTATCATACACTGTTAAGCTGCCGTCACCTTTTAAGCGGTTTTACACTAGAATAAGGTGAAAATGAAGAATTCTTGTTTTTTAGTACTTTAATGAAATAAAGGACTAAAGCATAGCAATCACATGATTTTATTTCTTTTAAAAACTGGAGAACGCCCAGGAAGACTTTTGAGACCCTAAAGGATTTCGATCCTTGATGGAATGGGTGGAATATAGAAGCGTTATCTTTGAAACGGGGCGGTGGCAGTTGCCACCATGCTCGGCTTTTATGCGAAGCATATTGCTAGAGCTACCACTCACGCCGTCGCCGTGGGACCCCCACGTGACACCGTGACGTCACACCACGTGACATCGGATGAGAGAGCCGGCCTCCACCTCGCGCCGTCGCCGTGGGACCCCTAGCCGTCACACCACGTGACACCGTGACGTCACACCACGTGACATCGCATGAGAGAGCCGGCCTCCACCTCGCGCTGTCGCCGTGGGACCCCTAGCCGTCACACCCGCGCATTCCCGCGCATTTCGAACGCGCGTTCACACTCGGTGTAGGTGAAACGCTCGCTCCACCGGGCAGGCAGACGCGGCTTCCGTGGCAATCCAGGCGCTCACCCAACGCGCGTCTCGGGGTTAGTCGGCGTTCCGCTGTAGCCATACCGTTGTCTTCCCCCACGACGAAGGCTTCTAGTGGTTGTATTAAAATGACCAAGTACTCAACCAAGGAAAGCCATGTATTACCAAGCCTAGCCACTAATATGCTTCGCATTCCCCAGGCTTAGCCAAGCTAAGCCTCAGCAATTTTTTTTCTGTTTTTATTTACCGGGCCTATCAGTTCGTTCATATATTTCGATTTTTTTAAATGCCGAGCTTTTCTGCTCACACTTTAAAAATTTTCAAGAATAGGCTTTTTGGGGTAGAAATATGGCTTTTGCAGCATACTGTTACCAGTGCTGGTGGACACCAGGAAACCGGCGAATCGTCTCAAGTAGGGAGCCGGTTATTTAATTTTTAATGCTTAACTTATTACCTAGTACAGTTAGGCACCTAGTTGAATTTAGAGATTTGTAGCTGGTCGTTAATAATAGGCATAATAAGATCAGTTTGCAGAATTTCGAGAATGCGATTACCCTGGGCGCTGCGGCTGGATGAAATTTGGCTTTTTCGAAAAGTTACGTGCACTGGAGGGGTTGCTTTGCCTGCATGCTTTCGAAAGCGCGGATATTTTTGCACAAGGTCGCGCACCAACCAGCCCAACTTTTCATCTTGTTATAGTATTCATGTCTTATAACTTAGGAGGGTAGATGTGTAGGCCAGTTGGTGAGACATGAAAGAGCTAAACACCGCAGCGGACACGGGACAGGGAAAGAAGATGACACAGGGCAGTACTTGCAACTAAAATTTTATTTGAAACTTCATGGCTTTTGAAAAACGTGCCTCTGTCTTTTAAAAGCCATGAAGTTTCAAATAAAAGTTTACTTGCAAGTACCGCCCTGTGTCGTCTTCTTTCTACGTCCCGTGTCCGCGGCGGTGTTTAGCTCCTTCATGTCTTATCTTTTATGGTCGGTTTGGTGCACTCTAATCGTAAAACTTGAATATACTCCGTTGCACCCCATCCAGTTTGATAGCAAGGCCTGTGTTGCACACCCACTTGCGTGTCAATACTTAAACGGTACGAAAGGCTAAGTGCGATCGGATTCCACACGCTGGTTCTCAATTCGCTCCATATTTACAAGCTCGGAATTTATCACATTTTCACTTGCTGGTATCCATTCATTCAGACCGCCCTGAGCTTTGTCAGTTTGTACATTATGCACCTCCTCTTGTAGAACCGACTTGAGATTTCCAGCAACGAAACATTTTCCAACGCAGAAACAGTGGAGTGCAGTAACTTTGCATGTGAAAAAAACAAAACAAAAACGAGTGCTCTGCCCTAAACAAAGCACCAGAGTGCGTTCACAAACGAAAGGCAAACGCTGGCAATTTCTTTTAAGAATTTTTTTTTTCACGTAAAGCCAGTGTTTGTAAGTTCATAAAGGTAGCTGGAACCCTCGTTAGCCAAAGCTACCCTTTCTCTTGACGTCTAAAGAAGCGCATATGTTTTATTTAATCCTCGTTTCGTCTTCTATGCCAAGTGTCCCTCAGTTCCTTACTTTGCTCACGTGATGCCTCCTAATATATACCAGGTAGAATATCCGTGACCAGTAGATATATACTTTATTATCTCGACGTTTTATTTACGTACGGCTAAAATTAGTTGAATATAGCACTTTTCTGTGTCTACACCTTATTATGTCGCGTAGTCTGTCTGCGTTACAAAATTGTTTTCGTCGAAATGGTGCTTAATCATTTCCGTTCTGGCGCTGCTGAATATTTTGATTCAAAACATTCTTCCGCCTAATCAGTTATTTCAGAACTCAAGCAATCAATTTCTTTCATTTCTCTTCAAGGAGTACACTTCAAGGAGTACTAGGAGTACAATTTATTCAATAAGTTTATGATTGTCCTAGTTGGTGTAGCATATTTTGCAATGGAAGCGCTAATTTTGACAGATCCACAGAGAAACAACAAAATAAACGACGAAATAGAAAGCGCACCTTCACTAAATCATCTCATTTTTCACACAAAAAAAGCTTTAGTATTAATGGGGGAGCGTGTGCACACTCAATTTAGTGTGCCCCCCTCCCCCATTCCTACTGCAGCTTTTCCTGCCTGAAAAATAAGAGAGGTGAAAGTAAGCGCTCATTCTCTTTCATTATCCTGTTCGACGAACCTGTATCATTTTGTCAAAGCGCTTTCATTGCTAACAAGAAACATATGTAACTGATGCACAGAAATTGGCAAAATGCGAGCTGAATTGTAGCGAATATTAACTTCCCAATGACAGGATTTCGGAACGAAACACCCGAGGGACGGTTTTTTTTTCTCTACTAAGACGCACTTTACGTCAGATGCGCTAAAAAGTTCAAAATTAGTCTAATTAGAATGTCCCATTACAAGCTCGTTCTTGTGTGAAATATTGTTGAGTCGTTCGCTAGATACCATCGTGACACGAAGGAGATAAATTCATCTGAGCCTTGTGGGCATAGCCCACTCTCAGAAAAAGCGACACGCTTACTTTGAACGAAGCCGCGTAGACTGCGCCTTTAAAAAGTAAAGAAAATGAGGATACCCCATTTTTTCACGCACTTTGAAAACTTTACAGCCCCAGCTACTTCAGTGGAAAGAAGGTGTCGAATTTTTCTTCCATTGCAAAAGCCATCGCACATTTTGCGGAACCAGACTTCCATCGTGTGTTATGAAATAGCTCATGATCTCTGCCGTGGGCTTCTGAATCGATCAGTGGCGGCCATCGCTTCAGGTTCCCTTTTAAAATTGTGCACACGTGCGGATCCGAATGGTTCGTTCCGCTTTTTATGCTGTTCAGTGCCCAGAAAAATTTTTTGCTGAACATACAACTTCTTATTGAATTAAAAGGTGATACTATCTATCTTGTCCGAGCTCTTCAGAAACGAGCTTTAGCCACTCGCATCTCTTGGCTGACTTAACGAACCACAAAGGAAGACATCAAACAAAACACAGCATTGAAGCACTTCAAGTAGAAACAGATTGGTAAGGAATCTAAAGGTACAAACTAACAAGACGATTGAAGAAGGCCTGGAGACCAGGAAGTATGCCTTTGATACACTCTAAGTGCCCCTAGGGCCCAAGGGCAAGCCCGGTAGGTACAACTAGGGAAGGAAAGAATGGAAGACGATGTGCCTTAAGCGGCTGGCGCCCGGAAATTGGGCCGCTTTCATGTAATGCGCGAAATGGCTTCCGGACTTGCTCGGGTTTTTTTAGGAACATGGCTACTCACTTTTGCAGAACCGAAAACAGGTTTAACTTCGATATGAAAGATGGAATAGAGGAGAGAGAGAAATTTTTTTATAGTTCGGCAACAATATTGGTTTGGTTTGGTTTATGAGGTTTAAAGTCCCAAAGCGACTAAGGCTATGAGAGACGCCGTAGTGGAGGGCTCCGGAAATTTGGACCACCTGGGGTTCTTTAACGTGCATTGACATCGCACAATACACGGGCCTCTAGAATTTCTCCTCCAAAGACATTCAACGGCCGCGGCCGGGATCGAACCCGCGTCTTTTGGGTCAGCAGCCGAGCACCATAGCCGCTGAGCCACCGCGGCGGCAGGCAACAATATTCATAGCTCCTGCTGAACCGATCAGATTTCGTCCTTCTTTAAGAGGTTTCGAATGGAGGCGGATTTGGCGAAGCTAGAAACATGGCGCTAATGGTGTTATCGTCCACTTGGCCCAGACTACCGAGATATGGAAGGCAGCACAGAGAAGGCGTCTGTTATAATTCCAACAACGTAGAATCCTTTATTGTGCATCAGCGTCACGCACAGACATTTTGCTGTTTTGACTCATTACAAGAGCAGCCACTGAGTCCGGGATTCGATTGCACGCCCGTGGGCTCGGCCGCCCAAATCCGCTGCCCCCAAGCCACCACGGCTGGTAACTGTGCAGGTAATGACGCCGCCTCTCGTGATGGGCTACAAGCAGGGTAGCGAGGGAGCAACAAGTAAGGTTAAGTGGTAGTGAGAGTGACGAATCATTAATAATAATTTCATTTTTATTTCGACAAAAAGAAAGAACCAGCCGCTAAAAAGCTGCTCAGAAGAGCAGGTTGACGGGTAGGCTGCCCCCCTATATGACGGCATTTCGCAGCTGATGACAAGTCATGCTTACATAAATGAATAACTGTTGAACAGAATTTTAACCGGGACGCAGCAACGTAAGATACATTAAAATAGTAGAGGAACACGTCGCAAGAGGGAACACTGTTCCCTTAGAAATATATATGCATATAACATTTCAAGCATTAATATAAATGGAAAAAAGTGGGTGGAAGAATAGGAACTAATATCTACTTAATCATCTTGTTCTTAGTAGAGTGCAAAAAGGTTGATGTATTTAAGTAAAGCCTGGCATACACAAGGGTGCACTAACAACCTGCATGAAAAATACCCCAATAAAACTAGAAGCTGTTTTTAGTAGGTACAGCTCTAGTGCGTCGTTTTGTGCGTGTGGTTGAGTACTTCGTACTGTCATCTGTCTAGCCCCGTAAAGTGCAGAAAGTGCGAATTTAAATCACCGCCAAGTGAACGTTAGGATTATGTCACTCTTGGCTTAGTGACCGTTATTTATTTCTTCGGTTTGCTACACTACATTTGCGCTACAAAATAATTCACGAACCAAGGTACAGATCGTAGGAACTCGAATACCACGGAAATCTTCTTGATTTATCACCCTAAAAAAGTTAACCGACTCTAATATAATTATCTAAAATCTAGTTAACAGATCCCGGTTTTTATCATTGATGTATTGTAATGTAAACTTAATTACCTGTTTACCTTTATGCTATAATGAGAACTTGGTATTTTAGTTATCGGGTTTTTAACAGAGAAAGGCTACCTGGATTGCCTTTGTCTAGGTGCTTCGAAAGTCGCTTAGAGGTGTCACCACTAAGGCATTGTTCGGTTAGGTCTGAAATGATATCCCGTTAAAATCAACAGGTTCCTATTTCCTTGTTGTTGAAAGCTCTCAATCTAGGCTGTTTTGTTCAGAGTGCGCAGCAGTCAAATTTCTCGCTTTTCGCGAAATCAACCCAATTCCGTAAGAGATAAAGTTCCCTGAGGCTTATATCTGGCCGCGCTCATCCTCTAGAGCTCAGGGAACTGCATCGAAGAGCGTGGACCATCGTTTTAACTTTTTTTTTTTTAATCTCGTGCGCACGTGCGCAGCAGGAACCCACCAGGATTTTCATTTTGTTGCTGGCGTGAGCAAACCCCTTATGTACACAATTTTGACGTTTTTTTTTTATTTTACGCTTCATACCATCCCCGAGCTGTTCGGCCAAGCAAGTCGCTCATTCGAGTGTATATCCTAAAGAAAAGAGAAAAAATTAAGAAAACAAAGCCGCCAGGAAAGCCTTCCACGGAGCGGGTACTTTCACAGCAATATAGCGGCTCAAAACAGCTGGACGCATAAAGGCAAGATGAGATTGAAAGAGCGCTGTTGAAGCGTAGTCTTGGTCCCCAGGGATAGGGCTGAAAGACGGCTAGGGAGAAGAACGAAAAAAAGACAAACAAACCGGGAGACGATGCACGTGTGGCCTGACTCACTCGGAAGTTAGGCAGTTTTTGTGTCGCGGGTGAAATTGTTTCCGGTGGCGGCTGGAGCCTTTGAGGACGTTCGTAATGGGTTTCATAGCATGGCTGAAATGCTGGCCGTCTAGTCTGATAGGTGGTTAACGAGGAGAGCAGACCTTTGCACGCAGTGCTGTAATCGCAACTTACAGGGTGCATTCAAGCAAGAAGGTTTCATTCGTCAAAACAAGATAAAACATAACCTTATGTGTTTGCGATTCGAAATAAGCAATAACAGAAGAAAGAAATGTGTCCTGATGTGGGTGCTTTTCAGAACTAAAGCCTCCATCTTTTATTGCTAATCTCGTCAATCAAGTTTTTAAAAGAAGAAGCCTAAATTGATAGCTGTGTTCCAGGATTGTTGTGTTACGTGATCACAGGGGTTATTTGACGTTGTCAGGCTGCTTGGTATGGTAAAACTCGCTACAGTTGGCATGTGTTGATATATTTTCATTCCATGCCACGCAATGCCATTTAGGATCCTTACTATTCATACTATATATTAATGACCTTCCTAATTAAATTAGTCCCACTCACTGTGTCTTATATGCTGATGACACTACGGTGTCATTATCTAATACGTTCATAGATTATCTGACTCCTGAATTGAATGCCCTTCTAAGTAATGTAGCCAAACGGTGGACTGATAATCAGTTGGCGATTAATCCCACTAAAACGAAATTCATGGTGTTCAAAAGTAGTCAGAAAATTATTTCGTGTCCTCCTACGTCAACCCTTTGTTCTTGTAATGTTCCGGCTTCTGGTAACTGCAACTTCCTCGGCGTTATTCTTGAATCAGATATTAAATATTTCGCCCATATCGCTCATTAAAAAAAAGGTCTATGTTTGGCATAAGAGCGCTAATTAAGGCGCGTCCATATTTTCCATGCAGCCTACTCCGATCTTTGTATTATGCCTTCATACACAATTACATCACTTGTAAGATTACTACATGGGGAAATACCCTTAGCAAAAACTAATACGTTTGGAATATACGGAGGTCTATTTAAAATGTATTTTAAACATATTTTGTATTCATGAATGCACTAAAAATATGTAGGAAATACGTTTCTGAAATTTCATGCTTGGTATTCGAAATATATTTTTAAAATGTGCCAAAAATACCTCACTTAAAGCATACTTCGAGCACTTTTCAAATACATGAAAAAATATGCATGCAGTTTTAGCATCTTGTCAGTGTATTAAAAGTGTATTTTCGGAAATATGAAATTAATTCATCGAAAGTATACTTCAATTCTAGAAAACGGGCAGCCCTTGTAAACGTATATGTATGCAGTTTTAGCATCTTGTCAATGTATTAAAAGTGAACTTTCGTAAATATGAAATTAATTCATCCGAAATATATTTCAATCCTAACAAATGGGCAGTCCTTTTAAACGTCTTTGCACACTTCTAGCTGCCATGAACAGTCGAGTGCTCGAAATCGTGTTTCGGGAAATGGCATTTGCGTGTCGTCAATGTATTTGAAGTGTACTTCCGTAAATACGTAATTAATTCGTCCAAAGAACACTGAAATTCTAGCAAATTGGCAGTCCGCATTAGCATATTTGCAGCGCACTACAAGCTGTCGTTGAACAATCTAATGCTCAAAATCGAGTTTCGGGACATCGCATTTTGGTGCTGGCCATCTATTTAAAGTGTACTTTCGTAAATACGTAATTAATCCGTCTGAAGTATATTTAAATTCTAACAAATGGGTTGTCCGCGTAAACATATTTGCATTACACTTCAAGCTACCGTGGAACAATCTAGGGCTCGAAATGACGTTTCAGCGAAGAGTGAAAACTTTCCCTTTCTTGTCATCCTTTCGTTTATGGTAACTTCTAGCAGGAAGGTGATCACCACTTATACCCCTGCTACACGGGCGCTTCGAATGCCTTCCAGCCGAATGTCATCTAACGATGCTACATGTGTTCTGTCTAAGGGAGTGCTTGAAGATAATATTACGCAAATGAATATTAACCGCGTCAGCATGAAATTTCCCCGGGAGTGCGCCGATGAGGACGACTGCACTCATACTGTTGTTTACATCGCTTGTTTACATAACATAAAACGCAATCTGCGCTTTGGTTCTAATAAACAATCTGTTTTCTTTTTTACTGGTTGTACTCGTGATTGTTTACGCAGTGCTACAATGTGTGGGAAGCGATGATGCGATCGCACGCCTGAGAAAGCCGGGTTGTTGGCATCGCGCAGGACTGGCGCTTCTCGCTTCTTGTCCCGGCTTTCTCCGACGTGACCAGTACTTTTTTTTAAACTACTTTATCCAGAAGTATGTATGGCGACTGTTCGCTTTAACTGAAACGGCCTAACTTGTTATCCACAAGCTAGCGACGACGACGACTGCTGCTGGCCGTAAAGCACGGCTCGGCAGTCTGGGTCACACCGGCGATTCCCGTTCATCGTACGCGTGCCCTGCGATGTAAGCAATAGTTGATTTCAGGTCACTGTTGCCAAAACTACACCTGGTGACCATTTGCATTCGCTAAAGCTTGTGATTCGCTCTTCACAACCGCCGAAATCACAGATCCAACCCTGCGAACTCGCTGGGCCTAGTCGTCGCGGAAGGGAACAGAGCCGTCGTCGACTGAAATTGATTTGGCAAGCGCTTATCGCTGGTGAGTGTTCAGGTGTGCACACGTGAAATATAGCCGTTCGTTTCGCTCATTTAGAAGCGCGAGCATATACACACCGCCGCCTCATCACCGTGCTCTCGCTCAGCCGCCGACAAGGCTGACCGTCCGCCGACCGGATTCGTCGGTGTCGTTGGCCTGAAAAACGTGTCCCTCTAGAATCATATTATAGTAAACTAGATATTTCACTATAATTACATGCTGTTGTTCAGCGTGATATATACTGTCGTTGTCGGACTAGTGTGACCGCCGTCGTCGTCGTCGCTGTACACTGAAAACGAGCTGAGGCTTTCGAATGCGTTTCGAAAGTGTCGTGCAGCACCGCGGCAGTCCGTCGAGTCCGAATGTCAGTCCTGTTCTCGAATGTCATTCTACTCAATGTCATTCGAACATTTCCGTGTGAGAACGTGATAGCATTATACCAGCAAAAGCGCCTTGTGTACTTCTGGGTCCGAATAAGCCAGCGGAAAGGACCCCGTCTGGCAGGGCAGACCGGCTCCCTTACACGCCCATGTATCTGTTGGTTGACAGTTCGACTCCTGACCTGTGCCTGACGCAAGTTTCAACTAGCAATTCCGTTCTCAATTAATCCCAGATTCGAACGCGACCAGTAGGGTACTTCTGCGATAATTTGGAAGCCCACAGTATTTGCGCAAAAAAAGGTATCACCGTGCAAAATAGTGCGTCGCTTTCGCTGGGTATATATACGGCAAGCCAAGTATAGCGCTTGTCGTAGGATTTGTTGTTTGCTGTGTCGCTGTCGTCTTGGTATGCTGTATGTAGGTATCTGCCGTTCCCATTCAATCACGTGACCTTATAATATCAGACTCCTGTTGATTAATGATAAATACCCGTGTACGATTTGTTCTCCAGTTGATGAATTAACCCGTGTCATTCCATGGAGCCGCCCAGTAGACTTTTTTTTAAGCCCGAGTAAACACATTTTTAATGTATTAAATGTATATTTTTAGTATATTTCTAATGTATATTTTTATTATATTTTTAATGCATTATAAATATGCTAAGCGGGCAAAAATGTACTTTTCACGTATTTTTAAGAACGTTTAAAATATTATTCCTAGTAAACTTAGAAAGCATTCGTATTGCAGTTTAAGCATAGGGACAAAAAAATGCGAAATAAATATGAAATTAATACAATACGTTTGAAATGCATTTTTAGCACATCCTCTTTTCGCTAAGGGTACTTGTCATTGCAATTTATCGTCTCTGCAACACTTACAAAACCTGGCCATCCGCATTATTACCCGTAGCAATTTCTCAACTAATGCTCGTTCTTTATTCAATGAGCACAATATTTTACCAGACCACCAGCTTTCCCAGTATCACCTTGCAATAATTTTTTCGGGTTACTACATGGAAACCGACATTTTCAGTTTGTAGACCCCATCCTGCTGATCAATGGCAACCCTACCAGATTTGCAACAAGAAACAATTTTCTGCTCCCCAAAGTCCACACCAATTATGGAAAATCGACGCCGTCTTTTCAAGCAATTTCATTTTGGAATACATTGCCACCCACTCAAAAACATCAGTTTCCTTACCTGCATTAAAAAATAAGCTGAAAATATTTTTTTTGAATGCTGATGTGCTATTCTCTTTTAATGTATATCACCTGCATTATTGTGATTTTTGACTCTGTTTTTGCTGTGAAGTATTGATTTAATATTTTCTATATTTTATAATTATCCGTTAAATATGCTATAATCATTTCTTCTATTATTGGTTTATCGATGGTCCTGGTGCAGTCTTTGACTTTGGTACCCTCGTCTGTATATTTATGATCTTTTGTATATATTTTGGGACGAATAAACCATTATTTCATCAGAAAAAAATATGAATACATTGGACAGTGGTATGTCTGACTGGAGATATAATTTAACTTAAAGGACTATTGACATCAAGTGTTAGTTAGGCTACGTGGTTTCCCCTCTCAAATGATGCGTCGGACACTAAAATGGATGGATCTCCGCGTAAAATTCGACTAGGACCGTTAAATAGTGTTCAAGTGGCTTTCTGTCACGCTGTTTTGGTTTCAGTTTCTTCACATAACGATAGCTGCGACGTGTGGTTAAGCATTGCGTCACGTCAGGCATGAGAAAAAAACTGCAATGTAAACGCTGTTACGTATTTTTAATTCGTTTCAACACTTAAGCCGGCCTGCTTCAAAAGATGGAATGACAACAGATGATGCATCAGAAGTTCTATTGCGGTTATTTTTTTAGCCTCATGCGACCCAAAGACCAACTACCCGTCACAGCCATCGCTCAGTAGATGCAACCGAAACAGCGTGAAGAATTGATTAAAATATTAATTATTTAGCGGTAGCAGGTGAACATAAGGGGTCGGCCATATATTCTAGTGTCTAAGCCTTAAGGCATCATTTGAAGGAAAAAAAATATAGAAGCAAACGAATGGTGTCTATAGTCCGTTAATTTAGCATAGAATGACAACCAAAAATCAGAAAACACAATGTTTCGAAACATCCTCAGTTCTTTCATCTGGATCGGCTCCGAATGAGTAGCAACTGGACTTTTTAAGCCCTCTTATATTCAGCCGCCGGGTCACTGAACGTAAACCGCGGATGTAAGAGGGGCGAAGGGCTTGAAGGGAGCCGTTGGCATTGCCTTGTCTCTGTTGAATGTGTCATGACTGAAGTAGGAGCGTCCTGCCCGGGCACGGCTCGGTGTCTACCACAATGGTTCCATCGAAGCTAATCCTCTTATCACATGTCTCACAATGCTGGGCCATTGCGTTTCGATCCCTGTTCATTTGTCTGACATCGGCATTGTGCTATCTCAATCTTTCAAGGAACTTTTTCGTTTCTACAATGCATGATGGCAAGCACCTTGAGCTGGGGATTTTTTTTTTTACCATGTGCAAGGCCTGGAATGTTAACTGCTCCCTCACATCCCGTTCTTTCTCTTGCAACGACCATTCACGTTCAGTGACCGGACTACTACATAAATGACGGCTTAAAAAGCCAAGCTGCAGGTTGTCTGGATGTAGTCACACCTTATTAAGGAACCGAGTAGGTTCGAAAACGTCGTGTTTTTTTTATTTTTGATTTGCTTTCTTTTCAAACCTGGACTAAGTTCCCCACTGAGGTGCAGTCTTCTCTCCTTTCGATTCCCGGGGTTCGCATGTTCGCTTGACCCCGGGGAAGGGACGGCATTGAAGACTGCGAAGAACGAGGTAAGCGCGCCGTCAGGTTGCTCCATGGATCCGGCCGTATTGTTGCGCCTTCACGGGCGCAACTGAACCTGCGCCAAGCCGCAAAAGCAGGCCAGTCACAGCGTCCACCATATAATGAATTTGCTGCTGCTCTCCACTAGCTTTTGACCGAATATTTTGCGTTTTACGTTCGGAAACTGTTTTGTTTCTTCCGCTGCGTACAATGCATTGGTTGTTTCATTTTTAGTGTTCATCTTCATATTCATATTATGTGACACCAACGCTGCTGTAGCAGTAGTCAGGCATCATTCGATCGCTTTATATTTCGCGATAGATCACTGGTTAAAAATATGTACACGCTCATTTGTTTCATGTTTCATTAAGGTCGGTAACAACCACGCCGATAGCATCTTACCTTAAATGCTGATCTCTTTTCATGGTTTAATGTACTTACCTGGAATGCTATACGGGAGTATTTCTTATTTGAAAATTAACGATTTCCCTTTTCGACAAATTGCTTGTTTGCGAAAGCTCTTAGCCCTTTTTTTTCTGAAACGTGTCACAAAGAATGATAAGCTTAGTTGAACTTTTTACACTAAAACAGCAACTATACGCAACAAATGCGGACTGTTGATTATAATTACAGGAATCTTTCAGCGTGACGGTAAAAAATTTATAGAGCAGAAAAGGTGTTGTGTCTTACAAAACGAAAGGACGCGAAATAACTATCATGGCAATAATACTCGTTTAAAAAAACAATGGAGTAAATAGAAACACACAAAAATCGATAATCTTGTTTACTGCTTTTTTATTTTTCGTAAGTTGCGTTGGAAATGAAGAGGCAACAACCTATCCAGAGCTTTATTCCTCCTTTGAAAATGTCAAATCTGGGTGAGTTTACAAATTCGTACGTCGCTTCAATTAATGTATCGGGGGGGTCTTAGTTTCCCCCCAGAAGACTAAGAACCGACCACCTGAAAGTGTACTTAGTCGAAAGGACAAGCCGGCGTTCATCGGTATCGAGATTCTCTTTCAATCAGGTTACGAAAAAAAGAAAAATTAATGAAGGCTTCTGATAATGAAGCGAAGGTTCTTCAATACGGGAAAACGGGTGGTGCATAGATGATCAAGCCGGTCAGCAAGTGCAGTGCATCGAAGCTTGGTGAAAAGGCCGCGAAGCACGACCGCTCAGGACTACACAAACATGCTGAAAACACTTTAAGCCAGTCAAAGATAATTTCAGATATCATAAATGAGGCTGGAAAGAGTGCTGACAATCAAACTGAGGTCATGAACAAAAACATGTCTGTGGCATCCTACTTGCTTTTCAAGCCGGAAGTAGCCAACACTCTAAGCTGGAGACCCTTGCTGAGTGCGTTTCCCAGTGTGAATCCTGAAATCGAGCAACGGTTTAAAGGAAGACCCGGAATTGCGCATTTTCTTTTGTGCAAGGAATTCAGTTGACTCACTGGAAGCCTGTCCGGCGACGGTGAAAACATTTACTCTTGAAAAGGCGCAAACTTCTTTTTGCATGTTAAATAACTTTTGTTTCATGGGCGACTAGTGCACGGACATCAATAGATGCCAAATACTGAACCACGGCATACGATAACTTGATGTGGATGGCGAACCGAGAGATTCCTTCCTGGGCTTCGAGATTATCTGTGACAAATCGGCTCCTTCTGTAACCACGCATATTATGAGTTGAGCACATCTTGGTTCGGTTCAACCAAGATGACTAATAGTTATTTTGATGCGGCTGCAAAAGTCTCTTGTAGGCACGGTGGAGGACAGGTTTTGCATAAGTATTAACGAAGACCTCATTTCAATTACGCCCACTATATGCACAGTTCCTTTTTTTCCAGCTTGCCTGTGCGTGCTGAAGAGCCGTAGATGGAAATCAAAAGGATTATTAATCTAGTTTCATAAATCTGCTCTTTCTTCAGTAATAGTCCTAAACGCCTTAGTGTTATAAAAAAATTATGATCCCCTCGAAGTAAAGCTGAAACTTTTCAAGCCGAACAAAACTCGGTAGCTTTCTAAGCGATCGTTGGCTGTGATGCTGAGTGTTCTGTAGCCACTGATACTCGCGTTGAAAAGCATTTAACAAGACTGTGCTGACATGAATAGTGAGGCTCGTGAAACAATTTTACACCAATATCCAGGACAAACAATTGATTTTATTACACTTATGGATCGTTTCCTGAGGCCGTTCATGTCTCAAAATAATGCCATCCAAAAAACTACAACGACACCGGCGGATCTTTGTCCAGTGACTGAGGCAACCACAGAGGCAGTTGCGGAGCATTCTTTGCAAGCGGTGCTCAATGAAGTGCGCACTTAAGCAGAGAAGACTCTTGAGAACCACACTTTAATTGAGGCATTAACACAGGACCACAAGAGCTACATACCGCTTCAGTGAAGCAAGTACAAAAAACTAATTCTCGACAACCTATGGCAACGGCTTGTTGACCCCACCAATATTTAGTCATCTTTAAATTTCTGCCTGTGTTGAAAATAAGAGTAAGTAAACTCGTGACAGGTCTGTCCAGCATTCGACTTGCCGTACAAAGCAGAACACGCGAGGAATTTAGGTACGGAGTCTAGTATCTTCCAACGACGGCAAGAGAAATTGACATCCAGCGCATTTCTATCTTCGCTTCTCGTTGTTTCATACTTCCCTGTTTCTCAAGCTGAAAGATGTTGTAGGTCGCCTTTCAGTGTGCTAGTGTTTAGCAGCTCGTGTAACAGAAATCTCGGCGTCGCCGTTGTCGTCATCGGCGTCATTTACCGTGAAAGAAAAATCCCCGAAAATCGCCGCTGAAGCAATCAAGGAGACAGGTGGGGCACGTAGTCGCATAACTTTGTGGCGTTCTCACAGCCTGCCTACTGTATTGTGAGAAAGCTGTCCACCATGGCAGGTGGCAGCTAAATTAAAGATAGGTCGTGAGAGGTTGCCTGAAAAAGCAACCTAGGTTGCACCAGCTCCACCGATGGCAACACTTGTCATCGCAGGGCAGTGGTGCATCGCTGAATCGTTACGCCACTGCACCACGAGTGCTATGAGGACTCTCATGGATGTAGGAATGCGAAGCAGAAAATGATCATTTCTGCATATATAATGCATTCCTCAAGTAAAGCTACTGGCATTCCCCCACCCTTGCGCCAGTGCACCACAAGTGCAATGAGGACTCTCATGGATTTATGAAGGCGAAGCAGATAATGATCATTTCTGCGTACATGGGCGTTCCCTCACTAAAGCTACTGGCATTCCCCCACCGGTACGCCCCTCCACCCCGGGTGCTACGAGGACTCTGATGAATGTATGAATGTGAAGCTGAGAATGATCATTTCTGCATACATGGGCATCCCCCCACTAAAGCTTCTGGCATTCCTCCACCGTTACACGACTGCACCACGAGTGCTATGAGGACTCTCATGGATGTAGGAATGCGAAGCAGAGAATGATCATTTCTGCATACCTGGGCATTCCTCCACTAAAGCTACTGGCATTCACCCACTAAATACCGCCATTAAGGCGGTGTTTAAATGTACCTTCTAATTTTTGTTGCTACCGATCACCTAAGCCACCTTCGAGCTCTTTTTCGGCCCTCAGCAAGTTTTGTCGTCAAAAAGATGCCGCCTTCTTCCCAACCACGTGAACGAGCTGGCGATCATCACCAATGAAGGCCCAGAACTATACTGCCAGATGTCCGAGATTCCTCTGATGATGACCGTCGTGATTGTATGGATTTTATCGAGAAAGTGGTGGGACGTTGTAGCGAGAAGCACAGGCGCATTTAACTGGTCGCAATGTAATTGAAAATGTGCACATAGAATTGTAAAGGCTTTGATTTATATTAATAGGAAGTAAATAGACGGCAATGTCTTGATTTATATTTTTCCAACAATTATTGCTTATAACTGGTGTAAAATCACATCGAAATGTGTCAGTGTCAAGGAAACGCCTGTGACCATGATTAGAACTCTGATATACACCTTCCGTGTGTGTTTACACCGTTCAGCATTGATTAAGGTTTCTGGTGTGTGTGCTTGATTATTGAGTCGACTCGTTATGCCAAGCCCACACATACGCGTGTTTTCCTTCCTTTTCCACGTATGCCTTCCGCGAGTGATGTTTAACAGCTATTTTTTTTTCGAAGCACTTCATGCAGTCCTTCTTTTCTTTTTCTTTTGAATAAATGCGACTTTAGTGCTTGTGTAAAGCGAAGAAATGGCCCGCAATATTTGTTGCGCGTTTTGAAGTCATATACATTCCTACTCTTATGCGACGCATCAACTGCTCAAATAAAAAAAAAATTATTACCGCTTCTCCTCTCCCACAAACACCCCCCCCCCCCCCCCCCACCGACTCTAAAAATTTCAACATCCTCCTCACCAACCTCTCCCCCTAATTTCAATACCTAGGGAAACTGCTGCTGTGTGCAACCGCGGCTCCACCTGCCTTTCGTTAACGCCCGCCGTAAAACACTATCGGCTATGGGCGCTTCACGTAAAGCTCCTTGCCCCTTTTCAGTATCAATAAGACATTGTTTGCTACTGCTTTTTCAACGCGATATAATTATTGCTCCCGTTCAGCCGACTGACCGGCTGCAGCGGCGCCGTCTGGTAAGAGGAAATGCTGATTGGTAGGAATAGTAATGATCCCAAAAGCGGAGCGGCGGATTTGAAAATTATTAAAACGTCACATAACTTTCAAATATAAAGTCGTAACAAGACTCAGAGGACATTATGAGGTGTAAAAATAAAAACTAATTAATTACACTGAAATGAAAGTTCGGCGTAGATAGTAGTCGAGACTGTGTCTCTTTGATGCCGGGTCTCACAAGCTACACCTAGGTCAGCAAGGCCCTTTTTTCTAACATTGGAATTTATTACACAGGTTAATTCGGTGTGGGTAAAGTGACGCCTTTTGTGTTTTGTTCGACAGTGCTCGTGTCTGCGAAATGACATTCAAAGAGGGCACCAGGCAGCTTAAGGGAGCCTTTAACGCTACCACGTCCCATTTCTAATGCGTACCTGAAGTGTCCCGCGATTTTTTTTTTCCACTAGCCCACGTTCCTCTTATAGTGCATCTTTACTTTCAGAGCTTTATGCATTACCTCTAACTCAACATGGAAGCGTTCATTTCATCGTACAGGTTTCGGCAGATGGTACGATAATCGCTTGTTGATTGCTACTCGAATAATCTTCTCCTGTTTCTCATTAACGCGTGCGTGATTTAAGCCGCAATCGATAGACGCATCCCAGCAACGGTACTGCGTCATAGACCAGGCGTGAACGAAAAGGCTTGCGTCATCAAAACGCTGAGATGCGCATTACGGCTGCTTAAAAGCCCGCGTCATCAATGCTCTCTTAATGCTCCAGGCGCCGCTCCATCAATTCTTGCACACCCTTGGGCACTGATGAAAAGGTACCTGTTTAGCTTAATCCCCCGCAATCACGGTGTCTTCAACCACAGATAGTGTGACTGGAAACCCCCACCCGAGGGGAGGTTTAGAAGGATGGGAGGGGAGATAAGGCTGGAGAGATGAAGGAAGACAAGAGTGGAGAGGTAATTAGAGGTGGTAGATGAAGTCAGGCGCCTTTACTGGAAAAGAAAGCTTGCAGAGAGAGTACGGAAATCCATCTTTGCACCTTGGGGGAGCCACACTAAGAACCGTATAAAGAAATCGGGCACAAAAGAGTCTCAAGACAGGAGACAGGTAGCGGGGAAGCGGAAATTAAACGCCTAACGGAAGAAAGCCTCTGTCAGAGTGACGAAACGTTCAGAGAAAGGAACGCTTCCAGTCTTGCGTTCTGTAATCCCTTGCAAGCTTATTTCGGAGCCGTTCTTTCGTGTCTGTTATCTTTTTACCGTATTTTTCTTGTTGACCGTACCACATTTCAACGCTTCAGCGCTCTCTCCGGCCAATTTTTACGCGTCATGGCTTCTTCTGTTTCATTTCAGTTGCTGGCTGACTTCGTTCTTTTTCGCTATAAGCACAACCGCCGACCGTTGTAGGCCGCATACGGACGCATGTATTAGGAAAGCCTGCGGGTGCTTCCAATAACCGAGCTAAGCCTAAAGTGCGTAGAGGTGGCCCCAGAAGAGGAATTGTTAAAGTTTGCCCCGATCAAACAAAATTCAAAGCGGAATTAATGCTAGCCAAATCAAGAAAAAAGATTAGAAAGGACGTGCAAAAAAGGTCTCATCAGGGATTTAGTGAACACAGCGAATGGAAGGGAAAGCTCAGACGGACTGCTCACGCCAGCAAGAACAAAACCCAAGATGGCGCCGTGAAAGTTTAATTCGCCGCCCACTCCCCAAATGAAACCGTTCCGATGCGCGCAGCGAAGCGAATATTGAGCTTTCGTTTCGTAAATTGGCTGACGGGCTTCCGGAGCGGTTTCGGTGTGTGCATTTCACTCTACTTGCTATTTTGCTCCGCCTGCAGGCGTTAGTTTTAAATCCCCTTGGGTGTTGAGTCGTCGTTCCGTCGGCTTAACTTTCCCCACTTTGTGCACACGCATTTGCGGCTTTGTCCTTTTCTTGTCAATTCTGCGCCGAATAATTTCCGCTATCGGTTCTGCTGGCCGATCGAAGCGCTTACGCTGAGCCGTTCAACGCCGAGCCTTCGCAAATTGAAGGCCAGAATGCCCCGACTCGCGTAGTCCGTATTTGGCGAGAAAATAGCCATCCGAGAGCTACGGAAGCGCTGCCTATTTTTAGTTACGTGTTAATTAGGTAGACGAAATCAATGGACTTGGCGTTAAGGCAGGAGCAGATGGTGCCTGACAGGAGTCTAATAATAACTTGTCAATAATAACAACATAACGAAAATAAACACGTTTTTCTTCGTCAATCTTCTTTCTTTATGTGCCGCTGTAAAGAGGTTTTCTTTTCGTTTTTTTATTTTTTTCGCTCGCACCTCGAGCTACATGAGGGTAAAAATGTGAAGTTAACTTCATTGTTCAATGGAAAACGATGCAAGGAGGCTTTGTATATGTGTTTTGATGTTTTGCTATTCTAATTACGGCTTTTAGAAGCGTTATCATTGCAAGCAAGTATTGAAGGCAGGAACACAGTCACTTCTGGTCGTATCGCCACGTATCATTGTAGTGTCCGTTCGTTCGCGCTCGAGGCCGCAGAAAAGGGGTGTTATCATTTTTGTTCGTGACGCGAGAAGCGACCGGACTAATCTCAATCGATCACAGCCATGAAGAGCTGCATCTACGTTTTTCCAGATTGCTGTTGATGATCTTGACCGATTATCTCGAAGTTTTCTTGCCGGCTTTAAATTCAGCGATGCCGGGAGCGGCGGGCATTCGTAGTTCGACGACTGACGAGCACGTTTGTTGCTTACGCCGCTGCCGAGTGATTCAGTTCTTTTTCGAATGCAAGTCAGCCCAAATAAAGAGCTTCGTTTGCATCTCCTGTTGCTGTCTTCCTGATCGCTGGACTGCCGTCACTACAACATCACAGTATATAGCCTCAAAAAGCACTTCAAGGAATGAAGCTTATTACGATGCTACCGCCGCACAAACTGAAAAGGTTGGTTGGTTAGTTGGTTGGATTATGGGGTTTAACGTCCCAAAGCGACTAAGGCTATGAGAGACGCCGTAGTGGAGGGCTCCGGAAATTTCGACCACCTGGGGTTCTTTAACGTGCACTGACATCGCACAGTACACGGGCCTCGAATTTCTCCTCCAAAGAAATTCAGCCGCCGCGGCCGGGATCGAACCCGCGTCTTTCGGGCCAGCAGCCGAGCACCATAGCCAATGAGCCACCGCGGCGGCACAAACTGAAAAGGATGCATGCTGTGGAGCCAATAGAAGGATGAATCTCGACATACAGCAAACTAATTTCATACCAGTACATTTTGTGTCGCTAGACGCGTTATTGCTTTATTACAGACATCGTCTGCGGATAAAGAAATTTCGCTCCCTCTTCATTAACAGTAAAATAGAAATTTCTGCATGAAAAGAAAGGCTTATCCATGTTATAGAAAAGGATTGGCTTTCTAGGCCGACAAATCTGCATGAAGCGCTTAAGTAAGTGTTGACGGCGAAGTTTAAAGTAGCGTGATCAGTGAAGTGCGCGATTTTAAATCGTTGCCTAAGTTTAGAAGCCTGCCTAAGGCTGTTCGAGAAAGGGCGACCATTAGAAAAACGGGGCTTGGACGCGCAAGGGGAAAATTTCCTGTACTTTCTTGTTGGCATTCGCTAGAAGCGCAGTAAAACACATAACTATGATGTTTGCGTTTAGTTCAGCGTAAAACTGAGGGGCTTTCACAGTTTTCTCATCGATACCTTTCCAGCAACAAATCAATATGAAAACTTCCACTAAGACTCTCAACTGAGCTAGTTGGCTGTCGTTATCACGCATGTGAACTAGAGTTTATACACGCAGACGCGGAAAGTGAAAGGTAGAACAAGGCCCGCTAGACTTGCAACTCAAGTCTAGCAGTTGCAAGACTTGAAGTTGCAAGTCTATTGTGCGTCCTGTCCCAGCTCTCTCTGTCCGTGTCTGTGTATAAGAGCTAGTTTACATGTGTGATAAAGGAATATTTCTGTTCCTGGTCTGAAATCAATCAGCGCGTGTTCTTTTCTCGCACGCCTGGATTCCTTTCTCTTTTTTGAGGGAGAGGGGGGGGGGGGGGGGGCGGAAAAGCTGTTAAAGCCACTATGGACATTTTAAAGGCCTGCCGCAGCCTCCTGCACAAGCGCAACGCACGAATGTCCCCAAGCGTTGCCATAAACCCTGAATAATTTGCCTCTGCAAACTCTCCTTTCTTTTTTTCCTTCATAATTTTTTTGTCTGGTTGTATAGCAAGTAGGAGCTCCGCTCTTAATTGCGACACCGGTGGCAGCGCTTCCCCGTCAGATGAGCTTGTGTTTCAATGGTTGCTTATACCGACGAAATATGCGATAAACGGGAAAAACGATTTTGCGGCCGCCAAGCAGTTACGCCTTCTTTGTTTCGTTCTGAAAATGACGAGTAACATTGGACAGTCGAGCGTCACAGAAAGAAAGTGTTTCTCCAACTGTAGACTGGGAATTCGGTAGCGCCCAGACAGTGCTGCTAAGCCTAACGGCTTATCGCAGATTGTTCTGCAGGCACTCAGTCATTTTCTTTCTTTCTTACAACACGGAAGATCTGAAGGCACTATTTTCCAATCTTCGAAGCCATGAGCCACGCGGTGGCAGCCAAGGTAACTAAAAGTGCTTGTCTGAAATTCCTGGCTATGTGTACACAGGACTGCTCCCGACATTCTGATCTTGTTGTCTCAATAATCATCGATATTTGTACGTAAAGAAGATTTATCTAGGTCAATTTTAAGTGTCGCAAGTGACGTACTTGTGTTTTTTTTTTCATAGACGAGCACAAGTTCATGCAATGAACGAGATGCAACTGGAGCTCCTCATATGCATGTTTCCAGCCTTTCTGCTGTCTGCGGGCTTTTGTTGCTGGCAAGAAAACATCAACACACGGACAATATTAGGCTTCTCTGTAGACACGGGTAAATATAATCAAATAAAAATTATATTTTGTATAATACTCAACGCATAAAAGACATAATCATCATCATCATCAAGATGACTACGCCCACTTTAGGGCGAAGGCCTCTCCGATGTCTCTCCAATTAAACGTTTCCTTTTCCATCTTGTGGGCGATTCCTCTGCGCGGGGAAGCACAGGAAGTCACTCGAGGCAGGTCTTTGTACAAACGGTTTATTCTCACATGGCAGGGGGGCCGGTCGTCGTCGTGGGGCAGCGGGGTCAGGTGGTCCTTTGGCAGGGCTGGTCCAAGAGCGAGAGAGCGCGAGCCTTCCCGGTCGCGCCTTATAAAGGCTTTCTCCCAGCCTCGCTCCCCCCGCCCCGCCACTCGGGATGAAGGGGTCCGAGGCTACCCGCGGTGAGCGGCGCGAGATTTGGCCTGCCCGCGAGCAGACCCTACATCTCCCCCCCCCCTCAAACGTCCGTCCCGGGGTCCGCCAGTAGGCGTTCGATGACCTCCGGGTCCGGATCCATAGAGTCGTCGCAGGGGGGAGGGGTGCTCGCCGGGGGGCCGCTCACCGCTAGCTGGATGGGCTCCTCACGAGCCGCCTGGGGGAGCGAGGCGCCTGGCTCCACTGGGGGCCCGGCCGGCAGCGCCCCCCAAAGCTCCTCGGCCGCCGGGGACAGCAGGTCTGGGCGGCTGGACTGGAGGATGCGGAGGGCCGCCTCCTCCGGGCCGACCCTCTGCAGTGGCACAGCGGGGAAAGGTGCTGCAGTCGCCGTTATGCCAGGCATGCAACGCACCGGCCTCATGGCGGAGCCGGTGCACGACAAGTGTGCCGCAGAGCGAGCACAGGCCGGCCCGCTCCTCGTCGTTTTACAGGCGGCCGATGGCTCCTGGACCGCCTGGGTTGCGGCTGCTCGGCGGCCGAAGCGCCGGCTGGGTGCCGAGGGGTGCCCTGCGCCCGATGATCCCTGGCGCCCCTGCGTTGGCCTGCACCACTGGAAGGTGCTCTCCAGTGGTTAGGCACGTGGTTTGGCTGGCGGTGGGGGCCACCGCGGCCGTGGAACCTGCGCCACTCGCGCGGCTCCTGCCGCCAGCCGGGTGGCGCGCCTTGATGGCGGCCACCGTTCGACGGTGGTCTGCCTTGCCCTCTGGAGTCCGAGCCACGGGCGTCGGTCCGCTGGAGCTTCCTAGAAGACATACTGAGAGGGCGAGAGCACTGCGAGTGATCACTAATCGAGAGACACGGGTGCTACCTGGTCCTCAGGCTGTAGCGTCGGTTGCGAACCGCACCGCCACCTGCTCG
The DNA here is from genome assembly GCF_055824585.1 of Amblyomma mixtum. Taxonomy (NCBI): domain Eukaryota; kingdom Metazoa; phylum Arthropoda; class Arachnida; order Ixodida; family Ixodidae; genus Amblyomma; species Amblyomma mixtum. The sequence continues at coordinate 45,247,015 of NC_143020.1, read as the reverse complement.
TCCTCCCGGGGGTGAGATCGCCGCATCGCGCTGATTTTCCACCGCTTCGCAGCCATCGTCCTTGCGAAGGTGGAAAGCCTTCAAATCAGCGACATGCACCGGACCGGCGGTTTCGCCGTTTGTCAACAACCGCAGCTGGTAGGTGAGCGGCGTAGTCCGTGACGTAACCCCGTACGGCCCAGCCCACCTGTGCGCCAGCGACGCGGCGAAACCGCGCGCTGCGTTACCAAGTGGGTGCGTTCTCTTGAGTACTAAGTCGCCCGTGTTGAAAACGACGTGACGGCGACCCCTGTTGTACTGATCCGTCCGCTCCATGCGCGCGACATCGAGGTTTTCGCGGGCTGCTCGCCGCGCTGCCTCCAGGCGCTCCCGGAGCCCCGCCGCGCACCGCGAAAGCGGAGGGGGCGCAGGCCCCGCCGCGTCGAGTAGGGCATTCTCTAGCGGAAAAGCGATCTCTCTCCCAAAATTCAAGTAAGCGGGTGTAATACCCACTGACCTGCTCACGGCCGTCCTTGCAGCGAACGCCAGCTCGGACAGCCGCGCGTCCCAATCCCTGTGCTGCTCGGTCGTCGCGACCAGCATGCTCTTCAGACCTCGATTCACCCGCTCGGTTATGTTGCTCTGAGCGTGGTAGGGACTCGTTCTCCTGTGGCGGATTTGAAGCGCCCGACAAGAGTCTACAAAGACATTGCCTGTGAAATAAGAAGCATTGTCTGTAATCAGGTCGGAAGGGAAACCGAAACGAGTGAAAGTCTCCAACAGTTTTTCCCAAATTCGTTCCGACACAAGCTTCCTAAGGGGGAAAACCTCAACCCACTTGGAATAGTGGTCCGTTATTACCAGGATGAATTGGTTTCCGCGCGCGGACCGAGGGAGGGGTCCCATGATATCGCACGCGACCACTTGCCACGGGTAGTTGCCAACCACCGCCTTCACCATGCCAGCGGGCTTGCCCGCCCGAGGCTTGGCTACCTGGCATACCGGGCAGGTACGGGCGTATCCCAGAACATCCCCTCTCATGCCTGGCCAGGTCGCGACACGGCATAACTTGTCGTAAGTCCTACTGCCGCTGCCATGGCCTGCCAGCGCTGAGTATTGGAAGTACTGCAGGAACCGTTTCCGCAACCCTCTCGGGACCACTACTCGGAAAGGGGATGCTATCGCCTCTTCCTCGTCAAGTTGGGGAATATAGCGGAGCAGCAAGCCATCATCGCCCAGAAGATACGCGTCGTACTTGCCCTCAGCGCTCCCGGTGCAAGCTGCGCTGCTCGCAAGCTCCTTCAGCACCCGCTGGCAAAGACCGTCTGCTTTCTGGGCCTCGATCAGCTCTTCTCTACTGACCGCTACTCCCCAAGACAGATTTCTTTCTGCCTCGCTCCTAGGCAGGCGAGCGGTCGCCGCCACGAGCTGCTGTGTTTCCCTTCTCTCACAGCACAGTGCGGGACCTTTGTCCGCCTCCTCCTTCGCCAAACCGGGCGCGACACTCCCGTCCACCCTCTCCTCCTCTCCAACAGCTGTGACGCCGCTTTCTACAAAGCTGGGCTGCGCCTCTGAAGCGCTTCCGCCAGCATTCCACGGTGCGCGCGATAAAGCATCGGCCACCTTGTTCAAGCTGCCCCGGCGGTACTCGATGGCGTACGCGTAACGTTGCAACGTCAGCGCCCATCTCGCGAGTCTGCCTGCGGGGTTCTTGAGCCTCTTTAACCAAGACAATGCCTGATTATCTGTCTGCACGGTGAAGACCGCTCCGTCTAGGTACATGTCGAACTTCGACAATGCGAACATGATCGTCAGGCATTCCTTTTCGGTCACGGAGTAATTCCGCTCCGCCAATGTGAGCGTGCGACTAGCGAACGCGACAGGGCGCAGTTTGCCCTCGTGTTCCTGTAACAAAACAGCTCCAACACCGTAGTCACTAGCGTCTGTCTGCAAGACAAACTGCTTGTTCAGGTCGGGGAGGCGCAGACTAGCGGTATTCGCTATCGCGCGAGCCAAGGCAACAAATGCGTCACTCTGTTCCTTGCCCCAGACCCACTTCGAGCCTTTACGCAACAGCAGGTTCAGCGGCCTTGCAAGCTCCGAACAGCGCGGGATGAATTGCCTGTAGAACGCAACCATCCCCAAAAACCTCTGCAAGCTTTTCACATCCATGGGGCAGGGGTAGTTCAGAATTGCCTGCAGTTTGTCATCATTCGGTCTCAGTGTGCCATCATCCACGACAAAGCCCAAGAGGTTCACTCTCTTCGATGCCAACTGCACTTTCTTTGGATTGATGGTTAGACCGGCACGTCTCATTCTATCGAGAACGGAATTCAGGTGAATGAGGTGCTCCTCGAACGACTGTGAGAATATCACAACGTCGTCGAGGTACGCCATGGCGTAGTTGAACCTTGCATCGCCCAGCACTATGTCCATCAGTCGCATGAACGTGCTCGGGGCGTTAGACAAACCAAACGGGAGTCGAGTAAATTCGAAGAGCCCGCGGTGGCAGGTGAATGCGGTTTTCTCAATGTCACCTTCGGCCACCTCAATCTGCAGGTACCCTCTGCTTGCATCTAGGACTGTGAAGAACCTCGCGTTCCCTAACGCGTACATCACAGCCTCGATCGACTGAAAAGGGTACGCAACCGTAGGCGTCAGTGAGTTGAGCTTACGATAATCAACACACAGCCTGACCGATCCATCTTTCTTCGGCGCTAGAACCACTGGTGACGCTCAGGGACTTTGTGAGGGTCTCACCGCACCGGTATCAATTATCTTGTCAAGGGCACAGTCGAGAAGCTGCCTCTTATGCGCACTTAACGGCCTCGGGTTACACCTGAAAGGGCGCGTATCACCCGTCTGAATCTCGTGCTGAAGCAGGTCGGTTCTGCCCGGTTTCTCCGTGAAGCAATCCGAAAACGGGAGTAAAGTTTCCGCGAGCCTTCGGCGCTGACTACTGGGTCCTGAGAAAGACGCAATAATCGCTTCTAACGGGCCACCGTCTCTCAGCATCTCGAGGGAGCTCCCCTGCCTTTCTGTCGCACAGGTGTGGACACCCACCTTTTGTGCAGGACAGCTGGGCAAGGATGCGCTTTCGAAGAAAATGAGGGGGGCGAGCTGGCTGTAACGATAGCCATTCTCCCCCATGTCGAGCACAATGCCTTCGCTCGAGAGAAAATCCCTTCCCAGAATTACTGGTATCGACAAGCCAGGCAGATAGACGAAGCGATGTCTCCGCTTTCTGCCGTCAAAGCGCATCGTAAGACGCACCGCTCCCTTTGCCTTTGCCGCCCCAGCTGCTAAGCTTAACGGGGTTTCGGCCGGTCTGACACGGATGTTACCTATCCGGCAGGCCTCGTACACCTCGTCACCGACCAGTGACAGCGTTGAGCCCGTGTCTACGAGTGCAGAGTAGCATCGACCCGCTAACTGCACTAGCATAAAAGGGCTTGAGCGCGGAGCGACTCCCTGAGCTCTACAGGCGAGCGGGACAAAGGCCTCCCCGTCGCCGGCGCGGGAGTTCTTTTCCTGACTAGCGCCTTGACAACCATGAAATTCTCCCGCTGACGGTGAAAGGCCGGTGCCACCAGACATCACCGCCAGCGCCTGGCGTTTCCCTGCATACGCCTAGCTTGGCATTCGCGTGCCATGTGGCCGGGCTGGTTGCAATTCCAGCAAAGCCGGTCGTTCACCCGCCGCGTGGACGGAGGACCCCTCGTTCCACGAAGCGGTTGGGGACGACTCTCCCCTTTCTCCGCGCCTTCCTGACGCTCGCTCGGCGCACGGCCTGTGAGGCCGGCACGACGCCGCTGCTCGAATGCGTACGGGTCCAGCGCGCGAGGGACAACAGGGGGTTCCGCCTGCCTTTCCACGGCCATTACCTCGGCGCGCCGAGCCCTCATCGCGCATTCTCGGCCTCCATCCCATGCGCATCCCGGTTCCAGCGATTCGGCCGGCCTGGGGGGCGGCTGGTAGCGCAGTTAGGCCAGTAAATCCTCCTGCACGGTCTTGGCCTCCTGCGCTAGGGCCTCGAGGTTTGTAAAACTGCGGCCCCGCAGATACGGCTTGAAGCGTGGATGGCACTGCCTGATCACACGCGCAACCTGATCTCGGTCGGTTGCCGTCGGATCTGCCCTCTTGTACAGCTCTTGCATTGCGCGTACGTACTCGAGGAGGCTTTCCTCTGGGTGTTGGGTGCGCAACGCGAGCTCCTCCAGCATCCGGCGCTCATAATCAGGCGGCAAGAACTCGGCGCGGAAACGGTCTTTGAAGTCCGCCATCGACTGGAAAGTCGGCTGGCAGCGCCTCCATCGCGCCGCGCTCTCGACGAGTGCTACAGGCAGGACCTGCCCTAGCATTACGTCATCTGGGGCGCCCAGAGCCGTCTGGTAGTCCTCGAGTTGTTGTAGAAACTCGTGGACTGATTTCGCGTCCGTGTACCCGGAAAAGGAGGGGACCTCCATATTTATCCGCGGGCGCGATGCTGTCGCCGATGCTACCGATGCTGCGGCCTGGTTGGCGCCAGCCACCGAACCGAGCTGACGGGCTAATGCGGCAAACATCTCAGTCACCTGCCCCATTACGGCCGCCGCGTCGGCCGTCTCACTACCGGCTGCCCCGCCATCCAAAGCCGTGGCTGAAACATCCTTTCTGGGAGGCATAGTTCGCGCTAACTGTCCGGCCGCACCGGCTAACTGCTCATGGCATCAAGAACATTCATATACACAAAAATCTATCTACAAACACACGGAAATACACAACAGAAAACGCCCGAAAACTACATAAATAACACAAAACCCCTAACAAATTTACAACACTACACAAGTCGCTACCCCGCGAACATTCCGCCTGACCCGCTCCTTAACCCTATCGGTCCGGCGTGGCCCCGAACAAAGAGGGCCCGCCACGAGTCTGGCTGCACGTCCCAAAATCGGCAGAGAAATCGTCCACAAGGTGTTAATTTAAAGCCGCACGCTGGGCGCCATTATTTGTGGGCGATTCCTCTGCGCGGGGACGCACAGGCAGTCACTCGAGGCAGGTCTTTGTACAAACGGTTTATTCTCACATGGCAGGGGGGCCGGTCGTCGTCGTGGGGCAGCGGGGTTCGGTGGTCCTTTGGCAGGGCTGGTCCAAGAGAGAGAGAGCGCGAGCCTTCCCGGTCGCGCCTTATAAAGGCTTTCTCCCAGCCTCGCTCCCCCCGCCCTGCCACTCGGGATGAAGGGGTCCGAGGCTACCCGCGGTGAGCGGCGCGAGATTTGACCTGGCCGCGAGCAGACCCTACAATCTGCGGCCACCGTATCCCCGCTGGTTTCTTAATGTCATCCACCCACCTAACGTCCTGGCAACCGCTGCTACGCTTGCCTTCTCTTAGATCCACTCCGTTACCCTTAACGACCTGCGATAAAAAAAATAAAAGACACGCTTAATTTATTGTCTCAAAGTACTTAAGGAAAGTTAAATGAGTTTGAAGCAGCTTGAAGTGTCCGTTGTTTCATGGACAGCGTTCGCAGCAAGGACCGAAATACCCTTGCAATAAATTTAAGCTCCTTGTGTACATCAGATAACTAACATACGAACAAATACCACAGTAACAATACAATTAGAATCGGATCAGCAGCATCACAAAAAGAAGTAAAATGTCGTACTTCAACCTGCGGAAACTTTGCACTTTAATGACCGGCACGTGGCGACTGCCACACAGCCCGCAAGCACCACGGCATCCTTACTCTGTCGACAACAGCGTACGCAGCACTTCATCCTAATTTAAAAGCGGACGCCAAACTACAACTTTGGGACGGTTCTCAACATTCAACATGAGCCAAAAGTAATGTCACAGTTTTCATTTCTCACTGAAATATTATATAAATCTTGTTTTTGTAAAATTTGTTTTCTTTGTCACCGCTCAGTTATCTGCCCCTGTAGCACCACGTGGAGTTGAAATCTAAAATGTGGCTTATGCGTTGCTGCATGGTTGGAGCAAATAGTTGCGTCTATAGCGGCAATACTTGAAATACTTATTGAGTGTTTGTTCATACTTTAATATAGGGCGGTAAGCGGTTACGTATGTGAGGTTGTGAGGCCACGCACCTTAATGGAAGAAAGGAGGTTTTAAATTGTTTTTTTTTGCGTAGAGAGTTACTTAACTCTTTATGTTTCAGTAATTTCTCTTCGTGGAGGTCGCACACGCAGTCGTTTATACCAGTCGTGCCCTCGAGTAATCAAATGTATTAACTATTAATCGCTGTTATTGCGCTTCATGACCGAAACGTCTTGTTTTCCTTTTCCTCTGAGATGCTCTTTTCGGACACGAATGTAGTGGCCTGCCGATGTTGGAACGCTTGAATTACCTGAGTGCACATACAAAGGTCAAAATACTTTTTTTTTACACCTTAACAGCGCGCGTTGCACTTCTGTCGTCAGCTAAGGTGTTCAGTTCACGCGAATTTGCTATTCGGTAACTCTCTAAGAGGAGCCTATTCTTTGCCTCGTTTTCTTGGAACGGCCTTTTATGCGAAGCATATTAACGTAGGTTTCGGGCCTTCGCGCGACGCCCGGCGGTGGCCACCATTGACCTTGAAGTGAGATCACATGAGGTAACGTCACGTGATGACGTCACACCGGCTGCAGATGGGGCCTCATATCGCGCCGTCGGACGTCGCCCGGCGGAGGCCTCCACGCTTCGGTTCGCACTGTCGCGCGCAACGCGGCGACGGCGCCACCTTCGCTGCATCACGTGATATGTGACGTCACGCCAGGGATGAAGCGGTGCGCGCCCGCCGTCGCGTGCCCGCAACCGCGCCAGCGTCTTTGCGCCGGGCGTGTATGCGGTCAAGATGCCTCCCAACGCTAAGGACGTTAATAATAAGAATGCAAAACGAAGGCTGCTTCGCATCCACGGGGCTTAACCTTGAGAAGCCTCCAACTTTTTTTGCTAACACCTTTGCATTTTTGCTTAACCTCATAGTAACTGGCGCTGGTGGAACGAAAGGTTGCCCCGAATCACGATTGCAGCAATGCAGCATCTGCGTAGGAAGTTTCCCGAACGTTCGAAGTAATCCGCTGCAACGCGCACGTTGCAATCCACATGTGCCGTGGCTCGCGGTGAGGCCAGCGCACTGAGGCATGCAGCTTGTTTCGCGGACAGCGCTTACGAAGGCTGTGGCTACAGCTCAGGCTGTCGAACCGCCGCTATTAAGAAGCTGCCCTTTAGGATGCGTGTAAAGTTTCGAACGCTAGTGGCTTGCGTAATAAGCAAATTCCGTACATTTTTACGGTGAAAGGTGGTGATAAGGCGAAAGGTCAGGGCTGCCAGCCGTTCAGATCATCGTAGTTTCAGGTCTTTATTTTCGGGCGTGAGACAGGAACGCTGATTTTGGAAGGCACAGAGTGTTAGGGAACTAGAAGGAAGAGCAACAAGAAGGCAGAATTTTAAAAATGTAAAAAACAAATGTATCGTGATGTCTTGATGAGGGCAGAAAACTATGCTTCTGCTAGAGTACAGCCCACGCATCTGAGGAAAGAGAAAACTGCGTTTCGAAGCGCCCGGCAACAATAACTTCATGGGTACGCGCAGAAAAGAACTCATGTAATATGTATTTTACATTATAAAGTGCTTAGCAACACCATTTTTGTACAGCGGACGTCATTGCTTTGTTTTTCTTTTTAGTGAATCGCTGAAAATCACGTCCGTACTTAATTGCCACATACTTGCCCTGATGTTCAAGCATTCCTTTCAGTGTTATTTATGCGTAGAGTAACCGAACCTTGAGTCTGTTCACCAGCGCCACCCTCGTACACAGCGGCGGATGTAGTGCATCATGTATTACCACGAGTGCCACGTGAGAACGTAATGAAATAGTGAGGGCGGAAGCTGTGCTAGAACCCGCTATTGTTACCCATGGCGCTGGTTAAACTAGGCGCTGGTTAAACTATATGAGCACAGTTGTGTAGCGGTTAGGTAATGTAATATGGCGCCAGTAATTCGGCTAGCGAAGGACTGGTTTTTAGCAGTTTTGGGTTAGAAAATAAGCACAATTCTACTCATCATGCGGATTAGTTACAAGACTTCACATCATTGTTACAGGAAATTGCACAGCAATGCAAGCTTCCTATCATGTTCTTGCGCTTTTTTTTCATTTTACTTCTCTGTTCGATTGGAGTAAGGGACATTTATTTAGGGCAGATGTACTGAATGTCTTTGTAAAGCGCGATATAAATCATGTTTCGTTTAAAGTTGAGTCTAGCGCCATCTCAATGCATTTACCACAAAAACTGGAGTTCGCACCGTAATGCATCTTAGTGTAGGCTCTCTTCGTTTTCAGAGGCGCTTTCCGGTGTACCACGATTCACAATGTAGAAATATAAATGCAGTAATTTGTGTCAGACACCTATTTTGTCAGCGAGACAGCGGTGTTGGACATGTTCAAACAAACTAAGTATTAGAATGAAAATAGGTGCATAATAAAAGAATCGGATTGATTGATCCTTTGTCGCTGGCCTGGTCATCGCCGTGAAAGTTTCTGAGAAATTAGGGCCACTAACTCTGAAAAATTTGCTCACCCAGGTGAAAAAAGACCTACTCTTTAAACTGTGTGGCCCGATTAACATTATCTTAATTATTTTCGTGTTTTCTCTTTATGACTCCTAGAAGCATGGCTCATTAGTTCTCTTCATGAGGTTAGTGTGCACTAATACATATGCTTATCCTTGTTTTACGTTAGTCTTTAGCCTAAACAGCACCAATATCGCCGTGATATTTCAATCAGACTGGCAGACAAAAATAACGGCATTGAATCGAAGAAAAAGAATAGTCGTAAATCCATGCCTGGCTCTTTAAATGTAGATGTCTTGTTTTGATTCGCGGCAATGCTCTCCTTGTTGTCCTACAAATAGGTGGACAGAATTCTTGCGCATGTCCACAGATCGGGTTTTTTTCATAAAATTTAGCACATTTATTGAAGATTTCCTGATGGTGATGGCCTTACGTGGCGCGCCCGAATGTTACCCCAACCACATTGGCTCGCTTTGGAGCAGGGCAATTTGCTTCATTAGAGGAACGATGGAAAGCAAATAATCTATGTTAACTACGTCACGCTTCAAGGTATTCAACAGTTACGTTTAAACTAGCTGCCATTCGTGTGCCGTCAAAAGCATTTAATTATATTTGGGCCTCCGACATCAATGCATTCATGTGGGCGACTATTTGGGAATATGGGAGCTCCATTAACTGTATACGTCTTGCTGGCTGGTGGCTGCTATCGCTAAATTTTTGTCCGCGGTGCCATGAAGGTCAATTAAAATCGCACATACTGCAAAATATCGCGGCTTCATCCATAACGTGTATATTTCCCGCAATGTGCCAACCCACAAAGGTGAATACTTTAGACCTCTTTGCAACATCATCGTCATTCACAGCCAACGCTCACGCCTATGTGTGCCCAAGTGTGTAGGCTTCAGTCACGTCATTTAATGCGTTTAAAAAGCACTAACAGCCACGTTCCTCCCCGTTGCAGCACAGATGCCTGTGCTATCTATATCTGATTCCCATGTCCTGTGGAAGCCGCGGCAACCTTATCCCGGCAATTTAGCGAGGCTCTCCTTCCGCGCTGATTCTCTGCCACCGAAAACTGAGTTTCTCTTTATTTGACATCACATGTGTTAGTGTAGAACACCTCTGATTGCCGTTTTTTCTGAGTGGCTACCGATTATATTTGCGTCTTCCCGCGCCCCTCGAATATTAAAGGTCCCGACAGGTGGAGGTAAGATTTGTTCACAGCCTCAAATAGTCTCAAGCACTAGTGGTGACAATAGAGAGTTTTAGTATAGCGTTGGCGTGACAGCAGACCTAAGGGAAATTACGCTAGCGGGCCGCGAGCAACTTAACCTCAAAGGCAATTTTAGTATAGCGTTCTGAAAAAGTTAAACGCGACCTGCTTGCCATGGAGGTAAGGTCCTTCTAAAATGGTCGCCACTGCCGCTAACTTGACAAAGTGTAATATTTACAGTCTTTTAAGCCAATTATTGAAGCAGCGCTTATTTTCGCATAAAAATGACCTCGAAAAATAAAATAAAATGAAATAAGAAACGTAAAACAGTAGTGCCATCTAGTCAAGGCAGTGTTAACTAGAAACCGTTCGAGCAAAAATATTTTCCATCATATGACGTCTAACGTTCAAAAAATCAGTAAATTTAATATAAAAATTTTTTGTTACATCATTTAAGTACATAAAACACGGTGACAAAGCTCCAATCTATTTTTGTTTCGTTCCAAACGTTTCTGTTACGTTCCGGGCAGTTGCAGACGGTAGCAGTGCAGCTTGAGGTTCCGCTAGGCTTGAACGCACCAGAATCGAGAGCGTGTCTTAGAAACTGAGCTGAATTGCAGCTTAAACTTTATCGTCGAAGCAAAGTAATTCATAGCAAAAAACAAACACCAGTAGTGTCCGGTAAACAAGCCGCCCGGAATCGCAAGGACTCCTTAATCAACATAAGCGGGCGGCTCTCGCTTGGAAGAACGCCGCCATATTTTCACGTTAAAGGTGCAAAAGCTGCAGCTGCTGCAAAACTAACTTCTGTGAATTGCGTGCGTACGCTAACGTGAATTCGCCGTTAGCGTTCAGCGCATGCGCACTTTGGACCCGCTATTCCGCTATGCACGCAATTACGCAAAGCCGACAATACTAAAACTGTATGATACTAGCCCTACAGATATTCCCAAGCAACACGGGGGTGGCCTGGAAACTTTTTACCGGAAGGGTACGTGAAGTTAAGGACGTTTCAGAAGTCGATAAACTGCATGAGGTGAGCGTTGTTCCTGACGCACTTCTGATTGGTTGTATTTGAAGAGACAATGTAGCTGGCATATCATAATGAAGCCCTGGAAGATATAATAAATGCCCTCGTCCATGAATGAGCGGGGAAGTGGTCAAAGGAACAACAATTAGTTATTCCGGAAGGTATGTCCACTTAACGCAGCAGGGGTATCGGAGAAGGTTCTTATTGCTCATGTAATTGTTTGATGAAAAAAATCCTCTAAAAATCCTGATTTCATCTCTATTTTCTACTGGTGGATATAAAGGGCAGTTTTTTTTACCTACTACATCCGATTTTTAGTTTTCAGTTATCTTCCAATGAATGCTTGAGACGAGTCTTATTACTGAATTCTCGAAAGCTGAAGTGGGCTCTTTTACTTTTTACAGTTTACTGCTAGTTTGAAGAGAAACCATTATGAAAATTGGAGTGAGAAACAGGAAGAGCAAAGGAACACAATAGCCGCATTTTCTTTTTTCTGTGTGCAGAGATCAGTGCTTTCACCTGGCCGCGCAATTCATCCATTCCTTTTTGGCATTCGGCCAGAACCGAACTAGTTATGAATGTTGGTATGGTCCGATGGCAAGCTGCGCACTATATTTTGTGATCACACTTCCAAGAACCTTTTGAACAAATTGCGCCATACCCATGGACCATCGATTGTCAAGCGGAGCAATAACGTGTTAAGTTAAAAATCCATATACCAAGTAGCACTTCCCTTTTGCCCTAACCACGTCACTTTGTGGATCTGGATTCTGTGGTCCCGGGAACTCGCCAAATCAAAACGGGAGTATAATGTGTAGCGCGGTAAAAATTAACATAATTTCAAATAGCGCGGCATCGTTGAGAAACCTTGATGATGGGTAAACTATTCAAGCTTTATACGAAGCAGCTGTCGCCGCATAAATTGTCTCCGAGATTCTAACGGCCCTTCAGTACTTCGACCAACTAAGCATAACCTATTCGCATCGCCATACATAAAGGATCGTGCCGGGACATACAATTCAATACTTCTGGAAAGGCTGTTCATGAAGCAGCTAACTGCGTCTAGTTTAATATTGGTTCGGCTAATATCACTGCGCTATAGCACCACAATGAACGGACTGACGTCATGGTTTGGGCAAAGGGAATCTGCCATGACCCTTAATTTAAATGGACTCCAGAGTCTTTTGTTCGCTGTGGAAAGCCAGCGGACGGGTAAGTAGTCATTATGAATTACCCGTGGTTTCATGAATACATAATAAAAAAGTCTTGCCTTTTATGGAACAGAATCTAAGGCACAATTTTCAGTGCCCCAAGCAGTATGACTACGCATTAATCTCCAGGGCTTCAAAGAAACTTTTCGTGAAACCAATGGTTTAAGCTACACTACATTTTAATTTCGCAAGCATAAGCGTATGTTGATGAACAAGGTGCCAAAAATATACCTTCAGCGTACACACCGGGTGATTTGTTTTAATGCTTACAGACTCCTGTTTCAAAAGCTTTGAAAGATACGTTAGTGCGGTGTGTGTAGTTGGATTGTATAGCATGGTAAACGTTGGGTGCGTAGTAGAGATGAGCTCAGAGACGACTAATTACTGAAGTTAACTAATCAACCTTCTTCCATTTCGGTTTTATGGTGCAATATTAATTCGGAAACTGAACACCGGTCATCAACGAGCGCGAGCCTTGTTTTTGTAGATTTTCTGAATCACCATTGTGATTCGAAATACCGAGCTTCTATAATAAGCTTTTGAAAGCGCATTGAGCTCATTTTCCCGCGTTACCCATTTCTAAATTGGCACCATTCCCATTTAAAACACAGCAAATAGAGACGCAGTTTGTGTATCTAACCAACTGGAAGCCAAAGACATTTTGACTATGACTTCAGTGGCAGTGATTTGTTAATGAACAACGTGAGAAAGCCTACTCTACGAGCTTACAAAAGCGATTTTTTGACGCGTGCCTGTGGTGAATAAGAAGGACTGATATAACGAGAAGTCAGCGAAAACTTTGGGGAGGCAGATAATTAGGTGAAGTGAAGTGACCGTAACCATGCAAGTCGTTGCAGGAGGCCTTGGTAATCGTTAATAGCCAATGCCTTGCAACAAAATGATTAAGGTTAAAAAAAATAACGCGTAAACAATAAGGCCTAAACAATAACTCTCCTCATTTCTTTTCTGCTGGAAAAACCACCCCATCTGACTGAGCTGCGGAGCGAATCAGCTTAGTACACTATTCAGAGGAGCCACTGCTCCCTGCAGTTATCAGGCTAAGTGACACGTCAAGTTGTAGAAATAAACGCTTTAAATCTAACGAAATGACTTCTTTATAAATGGTGATTCGGGAAGCGTTGCCTTCAAAGCGGGCTTTGAAATGCAAATCTGTATCTCAATTTCGCGACTACAAAGTTTGCTTATTGCAAGATAGGACTCCGAACTCTTTGCCGTAGCATGGCTGAAAGAAAAAAATTACACCCAAGGCCTCATTTGCCTGATAGCACGAGTCGAGTTTCCTGGGCCACCGACTCCTGTTCAGCACGGCAGTGTCTTTAGCCGGCTCCTACACGAAGCTCCCACTGGTATTGAAACTGGAACTACAGGCTGATTGTTTCAGCAGCGACCGGCGGAGAACAAAGAGCGATCTAGCTCTCAATGTACTCGAAGCAACTGCAGCTCTATTCTTCTTTCATTCCCGTTTGTTGTAGAAAAAGGAAGTTCTCCGCACTTGTTGGAAGCTAGCGCCCCCTGATACGAGGTACCGGGGCTTTACTTGTAGAATGTTCTCCCCCCCCCCCCCCCCCCCCTCGACCCTAACGCCCGCCTATGCACGTGTCTTACGCAGTTCCGGACCGAGGCGAGTTCGTACGACGCAGTTTCTTCCCGCGCAACACCTGGCGCGAAAGAAGGAGCCTTCCGACGCTCACGCATCCCCAATTTACGGTTGCGCATCGGTGCGCTAGCTTCGTTTGCCTGAAGCTTAAGCAGGAATCAGTGCGTCGCGTGGAAGAAGAAGAACCTAAAAAGAACCGTGAATGCAAAACCTGGATGGAACTCTACATCGTGAATAGAACGAACGATCTAGAGTCGCGACAGATAAGTAAACAGAAGGAAGGAGCGACAATAAAACTAAAGAAAGACGAACTCGTTTCGACCAGAATCTCACGCTCTTTCTTGGTGCTGACGCCGCAGTCGCCGCGGAATTGGCGGCGCTGTTCTGCCGTCGACGCGTCGCCGCAGACAGTGCCAACGCTCGGGAAAACGAGGGGAAAGAACGGTGAACTCCGAATTTCGATCGCTTCGATCCCGTCCCAGCCCTCATTCGTTCTGCGTTGTTTCCATTGTTTTATTCTACCATCTCCTCTTTTTTCGCGTCTGTATCTCCCTATCTTGTCCTTGTTTTTCACTCACCTGTCCAAAGTTGCCCGTTTCGGTCCTTGTCATCGCGTCACCTTGTCGCCGAGTTTGCGGAGCTCGTAGCGGAAAGAACTCAATAAATGCAAAAATATACAAAGAAAAAGAGAAAAAACCGTTCACCGGGGACCGCATCCCTGTTCTTCTCCCTCTCCCCAATGTCTTCCCGCGTTCCTCTTCCCTCGCCAAACACGCATTGGGCTGTCGCGAGGAGTTCTTGTTATCTCCTTTGCGTGCGCCACTTCCCTCTTTCCCTAAACACTTTTTTTACAGCCGTTTACCTAGTCCCTCCCCCATCGTTCTTCCCTCGCCTCCCACATCCCAGAGACGCGGACGTCAGCACCTCCTCCCACTCTGTTCCCTTCTATCCTCCCACTCACTCACGATCAGGGCCAAACTGAGCGATAGAGAATAACGCAGAAACACTGTGGCGCCCCCGTTGTTTCCGAGCGGACGACTAAACACTGCAGTCGCGCAGAGAAAAAAGTAACCGTATCGACCGGTCGCTCCGCCTTTTATTGCGGGACTTCGGTGAGCAATAAAACTTTCTCTCGTGTAGTCTTTTGCCTTCTGTTCGTTCGCACTGGTACCAAATTCTTGCATTTTTGTTTGGTTTTCAAGCTACGCAGATGTGCGCGGCCGCGTGCAATCACGAAGACAGCTCCGCCAAGCCCTAGGAAAAGAGACGGGCGGGGTTTATTTTCTCATCTGCGTGCAAACTTCCTTTTCGCTTTTCATGCAGCAGTCGTTCTTTCTATCTCGTCGTGGGTCTGCGCAGCCGTTCTCTGTCTTCTTGTGTTCCCCTTTCACCCACCTGTCGGATTTTCGCCCGCTCCCCTTTGTGTGTCTCTTCGCTCCTGAAGTTCTTTGCGACCCTCTCTCAACGCGCCTCTCGCACACTTCCTTTGTTTTTTTTTCTAATCTGATGCGTGCTCCATCATGTCTCTCTCGCCGCAGCTTTTGTGTTCCGCCGCAGACCGTTGTTCCAGCACGAGGATTCACTGTGGCGTCCGCAATGGGCTTTTTGCATTATTCCAGACGAGCTAGCTTCACAGCTAGCCTTGCCATACCGACGTTGTGTCGCTTTCTGGCTGCCTTGTGATCCTTTCACGCGTTTATTTTTGAGTTTATCTCGTTCCTGTTTTCCTGATTCCTCCTGAGATATTTATTTTATGTGTAGTTCACTGTGGTTGTATATTACTGCTTGATTATTTAACGTCCTTCTTGCAGAACAACATATACCAGTAACTCCCCATGTCGTTCATTTTGAGGCACCCCTGCCGAGCGCTAGCTTTCCAGCGTTCATACAAATTGTCTTTGCGACTTTTGCTTTTCTGCGTTTTCCATTTTTTGCACCTATTTGATATCAGTGACAATTGCGCGTTTACGTTTTATTTACATCCCTACTTGTCTAAACCGAGGTGTTTCATACAATGCGAAGTTAATATAAGGCAATGGAAATTCCTTTCCCGGTTTTCATGCACACGTTATGGCAGTCACAAAATTTCGTTTCTCAATCGCTCCTCCCCAAGGCTCTTGAACTATTTCGCTTTTTTTTTGCATTTTGTAGAGGAAACACAAGAAGTGCATCGCTCCAGATTCCAATGCATGCAGCTCAAGCTGCCAAGTCAAGTCTGTTACTTACTTTTTTATTTAGTTACCATCAGAACCGTTCAGTCGTTACAGATAGGACCGGCATATATTTATACAAAATCAAACAATAAGGATAGTCATTAACATACGGGATGAAGAAGCGCAGTTTGAGTGCTTGTCTGAAGACGATTATCGGTACTTGCAAGCGCAGTCGTTCATCACTGCCTTCAGCGAAATTCTTCCATACCGCCAACATGGAACGTTCCAAGATCAATGCGAAAAATCGGACATATGGCAGTGGTAGAAAAAAGGGCACCTAAAGACGTTGAATTGCTTTTTTTTTAAATATTAGTGTGCTGGCTCCACCATTGCTTCACTATTTATAGACAGTCCCATCTGTCATAGATTTTTTTTTCACCTTTTGAACTCCTTTCCTGATGGGACTCTTCACCGCTGAATATTGCGGAGTGTTCTTTCAACCACGCCATGAATGCAAATATTTTTAAACTAAATAGGGTGGACAAATGAGGTGCACTTAAACGCTCCCGTCTTTTAACATGTTTACGAGTCTCATAAACCATGAGCAACATCCTTTCGCTCTTTTTTCTAAACGGAGTGTTCCCGCATTATACGCTCAATACCGAAAGACGCATAGGCAACTTCGGTAACTGCAGCCGTTGGTAACTGCACCATATTTCTAATGCAGTAAATAGAGAGCTCCAAGAGTAAGCGTCGACGCCAAAATTTCCCTTACTGTTAACTATCGACCGCTGTCTAGCACGTAAAAAGCAACCGTGTTGACACGGTCAGCGTTCTTCAGTTCCTCCGAAACGCCCGTTCTTCCACCCGTCTTCCTCCCCGGTGCGGCTTTAGGGAGACTTCCTTCCCCATCTTTTCCCCTCGCCCCATTTCCTGCTCCTTTCTCTTCAGCGGGGAAAGAGGGTCGCCTCTCTTTCAAGTTCAAGGTTGGGAGGCGGGGCCCCGTGACGTCAGTGCAACGTCATGCCTCCCCGGGAACCGGGAGCCATGTCGTCATTATCTAGAAGAGCGATGGCTTGCGGTGGTCAGCAAGCGCTTGCTTTGCAGCTTTTTCTTTTTATTCGCCTTTTTATATCTGCTGCTTTCGAATCTGGGCAACCGTGCGTAAGAAATATGCGCGGCTGCGGCTAATTACTGTACGGGAAAAACTAATAATATAATTTATATAACTTACTGACGGTTGCGGGGAACTAAAAGGGACATACGAGATGACCATACAAGCGTTTTTTTGGGGGGGACGGGGGCGGGAGGGGTTCGCATTGTTCACTAAAGGAACACATTTTTAATGGAAACTAGGAAATTAAACTTTTATACCGATGACTTGCTGGTAATGTGCGAAAAACGCTGACCTTTGACGCAGTACTCAAATACAGAAAAGGGAAAATAACGTTATACGAGCAAGCGAAAATTACGTGTATTAATAATTATTTTGAAACTAAAATGCGGTTCTAACCACTAGACAGCAAATTCAGGCATATATAGTGGTAAAAATACTGGTTGGGATAAAAAAAAATTTAAAGGAGTTTCTGAGAACGATAACGATAAAAGGAAGATGCTGTCAAGTGCACAAAACGGGATCGCCTTCAAGCGTTTTTGACACCTCTGGCTAAACAATGAAGAGAAAAGTGTCACTCCGCCGTGCAATTTACCAGGCATGAAAACGCAAGAAATACCGTTTCGCGCTCAGTTGAAGCTACGGGGCTAAATATGATCGCGAAGAACCGAAACATTGAAAAGCTACTCGCTTAAGCTCAAGCTTAACACTTAAGCTGATGTATTTAAGAATATCGGTACGCAATTGAAATCGACTTGTTTCCAGAATCTGCACTCTCAATGCAATGCGTAATCAAACAGTCTTCTGACAGGAATTATTCAAAATGATTAGCTGCGTTGTGGAAACGCGAGAGCTATCGTAAACAGCTGGGACTAAAAAACGGGCTTCCTTAATTGCGGTAGTAGTGATTGATAGCAACGAATTCAATGGTTACTAAAGCCATGACAGGCGGAACAAAAGGTGGTCATCTTCTTTAATATCACGAGCAATTTCAAACGCACAGAGGTGGAGGCTTATTTCATTTTGTTGCTTTGAAAATGTGTTTAGCCAAGACTTTTTGTGGGCGTATGTTCACGACTGGCGCATGTTTGAAAACAACAAACTTAAACGTTACTCATTATTGAAAACCAGTTAGTCAGCAAGCGTCCGAAGACTAGAGGCAGTAAGCGCATTTTGATTGGTAGGAAGCAACACCTGTTGTGGACGCTAGCCGAACCGTTTATAATTGGTGGGTGGAAGCATGTAGGCTGGTCCTTACAGTCACATGAGTTTCAGTGATTGCAAGACTACGGAGCTCAAGCTTTTTATCGTAGGCATAAAGGAGATCTTCCCCACATTTTTCATCTGCATTATGCTTTAGAAAGTAAAAGCGACAATGAAGAAAATATTGCAATAAGACACTGCGAAGTATAGCCCAAGCTGAGTTTCGGATATGCGCAAAAGTTTAAGGGAAATCTAGCTTTCTCCCCGCTGATTGTCTCCCAGGAACTAGCCGCGCTCTTGGAACGGGCACGAAAAATATGGGCACAGCCGCATACGATGCAGCAAAGTGAGTTTCCAAGGTTCGTATGAGGACACTGCCGGTGCAATTGCTTTGATTTTGTGGTTCTTTCCTGTCCATCGACGCGCTAATAATTTTCTTACCGAAAGTTACTCGAACAGAAGCGAAATACTTCCACAGAAATTGTCTTCATGGTGTGCTATGCTGAAGAGCGAATATTGCCACAAAATATTCAGTGGTGAAAGTGCGTTGGAAAGATGCTCTGTACTCCAACAATGCAAAATTAGATTACAAGATTTCCTCCGAATTTCATACTGGGGCTTCTTGGGGCTCTTTTTCTTCTCTTACCTGTCACTAAATTATATTCATTTTATTGGCTAGGAGAAAACATAGCTGCTACTAGGAAGACTAGGAAGAAGAGGAGTGAATCTCATTTGAAGAAGAGACTGCGAAGTTCTCACGTTTGGGATGAGCTGAAATGATGTCACCACGGTTTCAAAGAAGAATAAAATTAGGTGCGGGGAATTTAACCAGGGCTTTCGCTCTGCGAAGTGAACACACAACACAAAGCCCGCGAAACCGCGTTGGTTCTTGTCGAACAAGGGTGAACACCGTATATGCGTTGCCTTATGAAGGTGTGCTGCTGAGTAAGTGTGGCATTAAAAGTGAAGAAAATACACCTTAAAATAAAAATAAAAAGAATGCTTCCACAATCAATGCACGTAAATATATTGAAGTGCCGTCCATAATTTTTGATTTATCCTAATTAGTTTTGTTAAAGGGCTCGATACTGTAATATATTGAGCAGGATGTCTGGATGCAGAATATTTAGATTCAAGGCTTAATTACTGCCATCTATCCCAGTTCGAGAATACGCCTGCACATTAGAACTCTCAGACTGCTTGCAGCAGAAGAATAATCGTGCGACTCCTGAACGCGGAAGATATCTTGTGCAGCCGCTAATGTTTTGAAGAACCTGTGCGGGCGTCATATCCGTCGATAAATCTGGGTTACGTGCGTCAGTGAATATATTTCAAAATTTCTGGGTATAATCTCTTCTGAGACATTTATGTGCCAGTTCCATTAGCATTTTGCGGAATGAGACGCCGAAAACATGCTGAACGATTTGAAAAATCCAGCTGGGCTCCAAATTCGGTGCGAGCCACAACAGCACTTTACTAATAACCGCTTTTGGCGTATGACAATCCCTGCACCGGTGAAACTAGTAGATATAAAACTGACTGGCTTATCATGGCTGTAACTTGCGGATAGTACTAAGAGCATCCTGAATGTCCCCGAAAAAGGGGCACGTAACGTATATCGCCAGTTCACGACACGGAGGGAAAGGTATCTTCGTACCCTTGAGATTAGGAATCCGCAATATCATGTTGTAGGTGACACTGACTGCGCTACTCTGAAAACAACCTGATTGCCTACCAACGACAGTTTATGCTTCGGAACATCCGCCAGTTTTATTTGCAATAGTCCTTTTTTTGATGCTTTTCTTTTTATCAAGTTCCTATCGCTAAATTCGACAGCGTATATTGAATTTGCATTCAGGAAATCTGATTGTCACTGCAAACTGTGAATGTGTGTTTTTATGTCGTGTCCTGGGACACATACCTTCTCTTGAGGTTAGCGTGGCCCTCTTGACGTTCGTGCACGAGAGTCAGAAATGGAGGGCATGACGCGGCATTGTTTTCGGACAGCTTGTTGCCCGTCTCCAATAGCGGTCGCTGTTGTCAAAACGCCACCATGCCGTGGCAGAAATGCATACGTACTGATAATATCACTTCTGCACGGTGAAATTCTCTTCACGTTACGTTTTTATTGCTGATAATAAGCAGATTACACAGATTTATTTCTAGGCGGAGTTCGAGATTCGCAATAAAAGGAGTGTGCTTAAGACTGCTAAAGCATGTAAGAGGTTTTTCCAAGTGAAAATATTCAGGACATGTCGTACAACACTCAACTGTTGAATAATAGAAATCAGAATCTGGTTTCGCGATCTCCGAATGTAAATGTTGCGAGCCGCGGATTTCACCCATTTTAAAATAACTGATACTTAAAGCAAGGAAGCATTTGTTTACTACACTCCTCAAAAGGTCCGCGCCAACAGTTCGTATTCGCTAATTACGGAGCAATTCAGTTGGAGTATGTGAACATCTATTCTGTTTCGACGCTGTCATTTCGAACGCAATTACTGTGATGGTGGTGGCTCCTGACTTCTTGGATAAATGCGCCCTCATGAAGCATGGGCAGCTTTGTTTTCTATGAGTCAGCTTTACGCAACCGAACCGCTGTATAGACCTTCAAGAACGCCGAATAAGCAGTTTGACAAATTTTAATTACGCAGAGGGAGTGTTGCTTGCGTCAGCCTAATTGTAAAGCGGAAGCAGGGCAGCCGCTGAAATTCAATTAATTCCGGAAGCACAGTTGCTCAAAGCAGCCTTGACAAATAAAAAGAAAAGAAAAAGGCAGAGGGAAGTGTCAGGTTTAGTGGTATAGGGCTTAAGATGAAAAAAAAAATTAAGCGGCATTTTCAAAATTCACACCATTGAGAAGCAACAAAAAAACAGCACTATGCGGAGACTAGGATTATAAGAAATAGCGGACGGTCTTAGATCACTACATTACTGGCGGAAAGCCTTTCTGCAGCTCTTGAGTAAATTTCTTTATATGCACAGATGGACGGGCCTTAATTGACGACCTTAATCCCATGTTTCCCACTTAAGAGGCTTGAAATGTGTATTACTATTTTTTTGACATATAACTTTCAATTGGTCAAATGTTTAGGGGAATCCCCCAAGGTGGAGTAGATTTGTAATAAGGGAGTAATTACTCATTGGCATCCACCCAAGCGCAGCCATACGGCTACAAAGGAAAGCTATACAGCTTTCTCAGAAACTTCGTAGTTAAAGAAAAATTCGTCCTGGTCCGGGGTTCGAACCCGGAACCACCGCCACACCGGAGCAGTCGCTCTACCAATTGAGCTAACCGGGACGGCAAGCTTATGGTAGGGCGAGAGCGAATTGATCAGTAACTCGAAGTGGGAAGAGTGTTGGTCAAATATTTAGGGGAATCACCCAAGGTGGAGTAGATTTGTAATAAGGGAGTAATTACTCATTGGCATCCACCCAAGCGCAGCCATACGGCTACAAAGGAAAGCTTTCCTTTGTAGCCGTATGGCTGCGCTTGGGTGGATGCCAATGAGTAATTACTCCCTTATTACATAACTTTCAATACTGTTGTTTATCGTAACAGTTAACCATTTCTATGTCTGCTTTTATTTTTTTCCAAACTTCTCATCAGCACTCTTTTCATTGCTTCCGCTCTGTAAATGACCTCTTTTCCAGCCTCAAGAATTAGGCCATAGAAATCATCACACCAAAGAAGGCTAGAAAGATACGATGAGTGAAATTAAGCTTATGTGAGAGGAAAACAAGGTATGATTGAAAATTTGCGTGTTTCTGTGTCATGTTTTCGTCTTTCACACTATTAAAATCGCCAACACGGCACGATTTCAACTTACCAAGATATGCCTTCTGGAAACAAATCCATCGCGAAATATGAGTTGTGTGCACTCGCCATCGCCAATCAGTGCATAGTCAATAACGGCCGAAACTCAGCAGAAGCACCGCTGTTATCAGGTGTGCAGTAAGGGTCGGTTTTATTCAAGAAGCGTTAGCTTGTTGGGCCAGTTGGTGCATGGTAAGTAGAAAACCAGCGGAAAGGACGCATTCACAAGGAGAAGTACACAGGGCAATGCTGGAAGGATCGCAAATATTTTTTATCCTTGTCACTAATTATTCAGCACATCTGTCCAGTTTAATGAAATTTCGTTTCCACGAATGTTGTGCCTATTGCAACACTCATTGTGAAACATATTAGAAACTACTTCAAGAAATTCTTCACTGCATTTTTTCCTGGAGCTAGAATTGAAAGTAACGCTCAACCTTCAAGCTGCAACAAAATCAGATTAGCAAAGAAAATATGTCCTAAAGCCAATATCTAGTATCTGGGTTGTGCTCCAATGCTTACAGTTTCAGATTACAGATACATGGGAGTTATGTTTGCGAGTGACCCGTCATGGAACACCAACGTTCACTACTGTCGAAAGGTAGCCGCGCGCTTATGGGAAGAAATTTCTGGCTAGCCGCTGTTGTACTCGTAGAAATACACATTAATAATATCCGTGCAATATTGCAATATGGTTGCTCTGAATGGTACCCCTGCATGAAGCAAAACATAAATGAGCTTGAGCGTGTCCAAAAACGTGCAAGCTGGATTATATCTGGTGTCTATGACGTAAGGAAATGTTATACATTGGTTAGAAATGAGCTGGGTTGGCCACTACTAGAAAATAGAAGGAAATATCTGTGACTATGTCTGCTCTGCAACATTCTGTAGGGAACAACAGGTATCGATAAGGACATGTGCATTAAGCCACCAACTCACGGTTTTCCTCGAACGGATGAGTCAATGATGAACAGAACACATGATCAGATGAACGATGACCAGGACACATTGTCGCTACTTCGTCATATTTTTTTCTACACACGTGCGGCGTTTCGTGTCCAACATCTATTCCATTGTTCAGTCACATAGTTGTTTGGTGCAGCCTTGTTGTTCCGTAGCTTTGGTTTTGATGAGCTTTTGTGAAGTGCAGCAGAGCTTGCGCATTAAATATTTGTAATGGTCACTTCTTTTTTCTTGTGATGTTTTTGAATGTCGTTGTTGGTGTTTGTGGTGTGTGAAAACAGTGTTGATGCATGTATGTACGGGTTGCTCTCTGTGATTCGCATTTTTACATTTTTACGCATACCTATCCCTCTTAAAATAAGGCCCGTCACGGCGCTGTAAAGATTGTAAATAAATGTAAATAAAAAACGCGTTTTATGCACCCGTATCTTGTTTTTAGGTTCAAGGAAGCAGAAAAAGAGACAGCACATATGGCCATCATCAATTGTTTTTTACGCACAGATACAGTGTTGTATCTAGTACAGTGTATCGCAGATGTTCATAGCTCTACCACGGAAAGTTGCCAAAAAAAACGACAAATTTCCGTTGTGAAAGTTGAGCGAATCCTGTTAGGCACAAGAACAATTTTAAACCACTGCTTGCCTGACTAAAGATGCCTTAAGCCTGACTAGCCTTCCTTCGGTCAATTTTTATACAGGCTCACTGCAGTGTCCTCATTCAGGTCTTCCAAGGAGCGTCCTTCTCTTGAGGTGGACGCACCGCTACCTTCATGCTCCCTTTCCCCTTAACCTGAACGCATGCTTCACTGCACAACCATCTGCTCTACACCTGCGCAGTTGGCGTCTCCGGCGGCTGCGGGGCCGTGAAGTTCACAGTGGAAGAGGGGACATCGCTGCCACTGTAACTGAAATGTAAATATAGGTATGTTGCCAGACCGATATGTCGTCCTGTCAAGCCATTGAGCGCAATAAAAGAACACGCCTAAAATGCAATACGAGCGCACATTGCCACGGGTTGCTGAAAACAAATGAATGTTATCAATGTGCACTTGCTTTTTTCCAAATTGTACAAATACATGCTATCACGAGGCGCATCATGGAGGAAGGAAAAAACTCAGTAGAGGTCACAGAGTTTCATACTATTACCTGGAGCGAGAGCTGGCAACCCGTCTACGGGAGTTTGCATGGAGACCCCTCGAGACCACTTCAGCCACCATGGGCGCTCAAAGCATCATTGGGCGGTGAGCTACCGACTGCAGAACTTCAACTTTTGGCCAAAAAATAATTCAAAAATAAGCGCTTTTAGATAACCAAGATTGTCCTAACATTCAATATCCTGTCTGTAAATTGCAACAAACGAGCAGAAAAGCATTTAAGTGCAAAGTTCGCCAAAAATAAGGGATAACTAGCTCTCCTATTGGCCCAGTAATGAACACTGCAAAAACTAATATTTCGTAATTAACAGGCGCACTTTTAAAAGTAAATATGTTTTCAAAAAATAATGTTGTTGCTTAAACATTATAAGAGGTTTTTAATGGCATTTAAGAAAAGTAAAACCTTTTATTGGCGTCGTGTGTCGTCGCGTTTTCACTACTATGGGTTTTGCACACTGCGTTCGCGCAAAAGTCGTCTGCGCACACACGAAAAGCGCTTTCGGAATGAAACGTCTCAGTAGTGCCACTGTGTGTTCCCGAAAAACTACGACTGTCTCGCAACAAGTATCTCACCGCCCCATGATGGTTTGACCGTCCATGGTGGCTGAAGTGCAGCGCCGCCAGCTTTCCCTCTAGGTAACAGTAAGAAACTGCATGGTAGAGGTGGTTATGTCATATTTCTTAAAGCCTGCTCCCTCTTCAAATCTAAGCACCCGACCTGGCGACGGCGCGCATAACGCTCCTGATTTGGCTTTTCTAAAATTCAGTTTTTTGGCCTAATTCCTGAGTCGAGAAGCCATATTCTTTTCTCTCCATATTTAAACTGAAGAGCGGGAGCTCCTAGCGTAGCAAATTTACAATTTTTTTTTGTGGGACGGTACAACACGTTCTGGGGAAAGATGGTGCATAGCTTGAGTCGATGAAGCGCACAAAAAGACAGCACACAGAAAGAGAAAAAAAGACAAGCGCCTGTCTCCTGTTTTTCTTGTTTTTCTCTATTTGCTGCCTTTTGTGCGCTCATCTACTCATAATTTGCGCCTTCAACCACTGCCAATAACTGTGTGTGGTATCTCGACTGACAGCCAACAAAGATTCTCCCTCAGGGTCAACAATTGTGAAGCAGAAAAAAGCTAAATAATAAACCAAGGATAAAGCTAGCAGCAACTACAGCTGTCATGTTTATGTACCTGCTTTAATGCAAAGCGCACTAGGAGCGTATTGTCCTTGACAGCATTTGTGCTTGGGTCTTGCTTATCGCGGAAGAGTACTGGACATGAAAAGCCATAAACACCTTTAATGAGGGCTGTTTCGTGCATTGCCTGTTACATGATGTTGATGTACATGGGGAAAACTTATGCTTATGTTCCTCCGAAACAGAGCGGTTACGAAGTAATAGACAGGACCAGTCCCTTATCAAACTCCACAAAGGTAATCTCAATGTACTCTCAGCTCTCTGCGGCACTTTGTGAAATTTCTACTTAAGCAGAGAAACATCAACCAGACGCCGTCTGCAGAAAAATAAAGCGAAAATTTTTGAGCGGATTACACCACGCTTTCCGTCGGCCAGATATCTTAAATTCTCAGTTTGCGCCTTATTCTGTGGTGCCGGTGGCGTTTGGATGAAATACTTGTTTCGCCCAGCTGAATGACCACAAATCATGGCAGCATACTACAACTGAGCTGATCTTTTCCGACATGCTAACTCTTTGTACAGCTGTATAGCACTGTTACAGGCCAGGTTGTACTGGCGTAATGTTTTCTCCGCACATGCCCCAGGTTTGCGACAGGCACTCACTCACCAGAACGAACGCCGTACAAGAGTCACAAGTCAAAATTAAAAAAGCACTTGGAAGGAAGGCACTGAAAAGAAAAAAATCCCGCTGGACAGAATAAACTGGGCAACATTGCCTCCGTTCTAACCATTTTTCTCGGTCTGCTGTTCTTGTTAACACAACGTACAACTGAATTATAACATCTTGCAGCGTAAGACCGGATTCATGGCGCTACCATATGGACAGTCGAAGATGCTGCCAAACTTTGGAAAGTTTTGCACTGAAATGTCCACCATTAGCCGTGGCGGAACTTCCATGAAACGAATCATCGTCCGCTCTCTTGTGCTTGCTTGTGTCGCCACCTGCTGACGAGCATTACCCGCCGTTAACGATGAAGTTGTTTCTTGAAAGGTCGGCGCCATTAGGTCGCACTGCGTGAGCACCCAAGCTGTCAAGAACAACTGGTCCAGAGCCGTGTCTGTGGTGTTGTCAACCACTCCACTGACTCCCAGCGTCATGGACGTGGTGACGTTCTTGTAGAGGAGGAATACGTCATACAGCAAAGAAACGAGAGTGTTTAGTTCGACGAACTTCGTGAGGCCTATGTCCAGCGCCACATCCTCCTTGACTAGGTCGGTCATACCTGCGTAGTACTGCTCAAAGAGGCATAGCCTAGTCTTGGTCAACTTTGTGCCCGTTTCGCGGTGCCTCATGTAGCCTCGTGTTGTCGACGACGAGTAGATGGGCGTCATCAAGCCCATCATGACTTGAGGAAGCACGGATGGCATCAGGAATATCGGTGCCACGTTCAAGGCGCTGAGTAATCCAAGGGTTGCAGGAGTTATCCACACGCTGTTGTTCTGCTCTTGGTACATGTATCCAGGCACAAGGCTACTCACACTTGCCCTGGTGTCCAGATCAGGTTGCTCCTCACCTGACGTCCAATACAGCTCGCTACTAGACTGCTGTAGCGTTAGGAAAGCCTGGAACGGCGACTGGCTAACCAGCGGCACGGCCATCCGTGTGTAGTAGCGGAGCAGTTCTGTCATCTCAGCTTCGAGGTGGTACTCAGTGACGATTTCGACTGTGTTAAGCTTCGATGTAATATGTTCTAGCTCTGCAGGCAACATCCACTCCTCCTCTGTTAGGTGATCTTTGAGGACCTTCTTGCTTGCCGAGGCAAGGGCACGTACCGTCTTTTGATGTTCATTCCAGAGAGCACTTTCAACGCTAATCTCGTTTGCCACAGATGCGAAGAACCACATGGCGTAAGGGTAGATGTTCTCAATGGAATGGAGGCAGGCTAGTGATCTGGCAGGGACGTTCGGTTGGTGGTGAGCGTGGCCCAGGGAAAGAAGGAAGTGGAACTCTTCGGAGAGGAAGGGAGCCACGAAGGCCAGGAAACGGTAGCGGAAGTAGTCGAGGATTGTGCGTGTGTCGGTCTCACCTATCACTGTGGACAGCCGCTTAAGCATGTCGGCGGGCCTCACCACCAGCTGAGACATGCGAAAGTCTCTCCGGTCGCGCATGAGAGCGGCGAAGTACTCGTCCCACTTCCAGAAAGAGTGGTACTCCTCCCAAGTATTATGAAGAGGTACCTGCGGGAGGGACATGCCTTGAAATTTCCGAACAAAAATGTACATCAAAAAAAGCAAGACACTGTGCGCATGATCAGGGTGACGGCCAAACATGTTTCAAGCTTAGCGTTGTATAATAGCATGACGACAAAAAAAAAGACAGAATATACTGGCTAAAATTTAGGAGGCAACTAAACAAGGGATAGAGGACGCGCAGGGTGCTACCACTCGATGTCACTGCCGAGAAAACAACGGCACTAATTACTTACATTTTTGAAGCCTCGGAAGCTGTCCTTACGAACGTTGTGCCGCAGAGGAAAGGCTGTACTAGCGCCCTGTTTCATGTTATTTAACCGTTTCCGTATTTTATCTGATAAGTGACAACTTAATTCTCCGGACGTTTCCTCTAACTATGCGCAACCCGTGACGCCAGTGAGCGCGTTGTAAATATGCCATAGATTTTTTAAATTTTGGTTGTAATTTATTTCGCTTATTATATGCGATATACATAAGGTTCGAAACGTTTTCAACTTCACAGAGTTCAACATACTCTCCGATAATGATCTTGTTGGGACCATATTAATTGGTTGTCGCTCAAACATGGACTTTTTCATTTGTTTAGGCGACTGCTGTTCTGTTCCTAACGACGTGTTTATGTACAACATGTAGGCGACAGGTTCTGCTGGGAGTATAACACAATATATGGTTAGAATATACTTAAGTAACATTGAAGAGCACACTGAAGGGCTTCCTTTAAAAAGTTTAGCGATATTATACCATAGGAAGTTTTGCTACTTTATCTCCATTGAATGGGTATTGAGCCCAGGCCAAATCTTACACTAATTGTCGAAGTACATTTGCCCCAGTGACACTTTTTCTTTTGTATGGCTTAGGAGCATCACTTTCCACTTCTTGACAGAAAAGAAATTCCTAGCTCTTTCGTATTACAAGCATCCTTCTTAGAAAATTAAGGAGTGGTACATTTCTTTTTTGTGCAAATCATATTAGGGGCTTTGCTTTCTGCATGTTATTCTTAGTCAGTGCTGAAGAGGAGCCAGAAAGTAGCGTGAAAAAACGTGAGGAAAAGAAGCAATGCCCCCTCGTGGCACGTCGCGTAAGATGTAGCCTATTAACGATAAAACCAGAGAGAAGGAAAAAGGCGATTAATATACAGCCTGGAATAGCAAACATCAAATATTTACCGGTATTAAACTGTACAAAATATATTTCGGCTGTGAAGGAGAGCCGTGAATAAACAGCTGAACAGCGTGAGTAAACAGCAGGTAAAACACAGCACAGCGAGAAACAGCACGCGTCAAAACAGCAAGTAGAAAAGCACAGCAACAACACAGCACATGAAAAAAACAGAGCTTGGAGAGAGGAGCAATGCTTGTCCTCCCCTATTCGTCCCCTGTCTCAGCGCTGTTCTAGTACTGAAAAAAGAAAGAAAGAAGAGCACAGAGAAGAAACAGCACCAGGACAACAAAGGGCAGCGCACTGCGGCGCAGCGTTGCATGAAGAGTGCGTATGGCAGAACTACTGGTTATGCAGTCCTCATTTGCTTGCCATTAACGATGTACTGTTTCAGCATTATTCCTGCATAATCAGGGCAACTGGGAAATGAAATTCCCCCTGACATAACGCTGCGTTTATTTTTTGCTTTTTCTCATACTGCCTAACCCGTCTCGCCGGGTAAATTGTGTTGAACAGATTTTCACTGAGGTGGCATCGAATACCCGGAATCGTACAGTATGATGCTGACGCATAAAGCTTACGGCTTGAGCCAATAGAGGCGTAAATGTAAAGTAGCATGTCGTACTCTTTAGAACCTGTTCATAAACCGTGTGAAAAAGTAAATATCTTAAGAAAATCGTCTATAAGGTAGACAAAAAAGGTATTTTCAAAAGGACTGTGCCGAACATCCTAGCCTGATCTTAAAATGCTTCGTCCATATAAATTGCTACCTATCATATCTGGTATGGTTTGTGCTCCACCCTTTGCGGTGATTACAGCGATTGTTCGTACCTCTAGCAGCGCTGCACCTTATTGAGCTGTGCAGTTTTCTTGTCGTGCTTCTTTACTTGAGGTTTTCGTTCGTCGAGCTGTTTTTACTGACTACTATGTTGTCGCTGTGTTGTTTTTCTGGCGTCCTGTTATGACGCTTGCTGCTTTTTATTCCGTCGCTGGTGCTTTGTTGCAGTGCTGTTTTCGCCTTTTCCTGTTCACTCACTGTTCACTCACTGTGCGGTTACCGTCTGCTGTTCTGAATCGTGCTGTTTTATGCGGTGCTGTTTTTCTCGTTAGAACAATAAATGCCCTCTCCAGAAGGATAATCTTTCTTTTTTACATCCACTGCTTTATGTGACTAATAATTTAATTCCTCACCATTTTACGGACTTTTTACCGCCGCGGGAACATATGCATCACCGTGCTATTTTATCGCATCTTAATACTAAACTTCTCGCTCCCCTTGAATGGATCCTAAGAAGATGTGCAGTATATACGTGTGTGTTCTGTGTTAATAAATAGCTTACTTTTCACCGGAGAGCGTTAGTACCCTAACGTGGGAAAAGCTGTCACGTGCCGGCTACGGCGACCGTTTGAAGCTTCGCATCCAGAGTGACCTGAAGAACCGGCCCCTCCGGTAACCTAGCTGGGCCACCTAGGTCACGTGACCTTATGGCATCACCACAACCTGGCCTCAAGATTGCGAGGAAACTGACCACCATGGCAGCTGGAAATTAAATAATTATCGCTCGCAAGAGGTTTCCCGGGAAGAGAAACCTAGCTCTCACGAACCTAACCGGTAGTAAGTGCCATCTCAGGGCAGTGCCGCTTCGCATAACCCAGGCACCACTGCGCCAGGAATGCTATGAGGACTCCCGGCGATCTATGAATGTAAAGCCGAGAATTGCCAGTTCACCATATATGGGATTTACCATTAGTTCTATCGCGTCGTGCACTTCAGGCGGAGCTGAAGTGTCCCCTGCAATTTTTTTTAAACTGCATGCGAAACGTCTTCGCTTCATCATCATCATCAGCCTGACTACGCCCACTGCAGGGCAAAGGTCTCTCGCCTCTCTCTCTAATTAACCCTGTCCTTCGCCAGCCGCGGCCACCTTATTCCTGCAAATTTCCTAATTTCCTCCGCCCACCTAATTTTCTGCCACCCCCTGCTACGTTTGCCTTCTCTTGGCTTCAATTCATGTTCTCTCGGCCGCTGGAAAATAAAAGAAAACTTAAGAGCCTCGCCTCACTATCCAAATTGTTTAAAAATCAGTAGCTGAATTCTGAAGTATTCTTAGATGTCACGTTGTTTGGAAGACGCCTTGAGGTAGCGGTAAAAAACTCGCCGTTAACACCATGAAAGACAGCACTGCTTTGGTCCGAGCGCCTCGACATGCCAGCGGCCAAAACTCAGTAAGATTAGTGCGACTCAAAGCAGAAGTGAGTACGTTGTCCTGTCCTGTCCAACCTAGAAATCATAACCTGGGTTAGCCTCTCGTTCTTCCTTCACGCTGCCTGAGCAACAAAAAACTTCTCGCCTCGAACGAGGCGAGGAGTTTCCATATATTAGGAAGGTACGGCTTTTAATACTGATCACAAGCCTTGTACAAGCCTTCCAGAAGTCAACAAGGTACCATTTCACAAATATGCCAATCAGAAATTCAGACGGAAGCCTAATTACATTACATGTTGGCCGAGCATTAACACCAGAAGCTGTTGACGCATGCAACTGGAGTGGGGTCACTTCATGACCTGTGACGTAAGTTGCATCTAACCAGTGGACGAATTTTATGACAGATGATGCATTTTTTTTAATTCAACAGTGTTAAGGCTCCCGTTCTGCGAAAAAGTCACCGTCGTCGGCCACGCCTTTGTTAGCGAAATATCCCTGAGAAGCAACCTTGGCGGCTCACCTGGGCGAAATGACCTTGTGTAGACATCGCAACATGACACTAAGATTGTGAGGAAAGTGACCATCACGACAGGTGTGCAGCAGAATTAATGATTGTCGGCGTGAGATTGCTCACGTAGAGAAAGCTGGGTCGCACAAGCTCCCCTGATGGCACCGCCTGCCATCACAGGGCAGTGGAACATCTCTTAACCTCTGCGCCACTACGCCAAGATTGGTATGACCACACCCAGAGACCAATGAATGTAAAGTCGAAAAGTAACATTTCTGTATATATAGGCATTATCTCAATAAAGTTATCACGTGATGCCTTTAAGACGGTGCCTGAGAATGCCCTCCAGTTTTCGCGAAGAGGATGCTATTGCTCTCCTTAGAATTCACCGCTGAATCTTGCTTTTAGTCTCGACCCTAAGTTTAGTGAGCCTGATCCCAGCAATATTAGTAACACGCTTAACAGGTGCCTTACAGGGACCCCGGAATGTGTGAACTCACTAGTCTACTTAAATACAAGTGAACTTTAAAACGCTGGTGCAAGTTCACTGCGTCTCACGTTAGAAACAATTAGCATCGATCGTTCCACTAGGAGCGTTTCATAAAATAAGCACACAGTCCTGCACGTGTGTTCCTGTCATTCTGGTTTAAAGACATAAAAGCGCATTATCAGCATCAGGTGGAGCATATTTAAGGCTTTCTTTAATACCTATCACCAGAACCAACCAATCTCCTACTATACTGCAGCGCTTGTTTGAACGCTGGCCTCCAGATTCATAACCCTCTTCGTGCTAAAACTCGATAACAATTACCGTTACGCCAGTTCCAGCTTTTGCAATATTCAACAATAATCCACTGAGACGGAGACGCTGGAAGAACAGAAGGCAAAGAAAGGTAAGGAACGTGGCATATTGACCTGGGGACAAAGCGTTTCTTGGAAGCGGCGCCGTTGCCAGGAATTCGGGAAATGAAGGGTTTGCTAAGTGGATCGGCTAAAGGAACGGATATTGCCGACGGACGCTGCGCAGCTCGACTACTCGAACATCACGACAGCACGTCCATACTATGTGATTACAGAGGAGCGCACCATATCGGCTCAGACCCCACCCAAGCATTATCTTCCGTTTTTTTCAGCGTACTGGACAATTTACACGGACCAGGGAGTTAGGTGTGGAAAAGGTTATATCTTTCCCATGAAAATTGTCGTGTAGGGCGTAACAGCGACGTCAACTGACGCTTAAATGGTGCGCGAAAGGAAAAAAAATACAGAAAACATTTTGAAGGGCTCAATGCACGGAAGAGCTGCGATCCACGCTTTTCATTTTCAGAAATATTTGAAGAATATAGGTTACGAAAAATCTACTCCAAGGTCCAATATGTCTTTAGATGTCAAGGTGTCACTTCTTCGACTGCATTCTCTTTATATTCCTTTGGCTCGACGTCTTGAGGCGACCGAAATTTAGCTCTTTGTATCACCACGGCTTTATGTTGCAGATTTCGTGTTTAGAGAGGGTGTGGAATACGTTTTCCTGCTGGATGAAAACTTGTTGTTTGAATATTTTTCGCACGACAGAAAGTATTGGATCTGCGCAACCTTTCTTGTCCGCCTGAAGATGATATCCAAATGCACCAAGTATCCAAAGAACCCTAGCTACTGAACCGAAACCATGCACGATGGACCGACTTCTTGCAGCTTTCTTAAATTCAAGGAGGTTGAATATCAGCTTGATTGCAATTTGATCAAGACAGCCATGGCTCCAAACTTCGCAGCCAGTAGTTTTTTTAGCTGGAGAGATACGGTCTTTGTAACTACGAGACTTTAGAGGTTGTAATTACCGTAAACCTCCTACTGCCCTGTTTGAAAAACACGTAGAAAGCTACGCGACATGCTTTTAAAGCAGCTACAATGTGAAAGGCGCCCTACAAGCATGTAGAAGTCTTTCAAGGGGGCTTCTTTGTACTGCGGCTCCACGTAGTCACTCCAGGCGCTGTATATGTAAGAGCCTGATGGGAGGCCTAGGCCATGTTAAAATCTGCGAAAGAGTAGACTTGCCTTTTTCCTCTACGGGATTTGTACAACAAAGCAGAGCCTTCGCCTACGTCGCCACAACCAGCTCCCACACGAATGAAACTCTGGAAGCGTTGCCGCTGACGACCAAGTCGTTTGCTCGCGAAACTATACCGTGAGTTCTAGTCTCGTTAGAGCTTTATGGGTAGCCTAAGCGCCGAGAACTGTTCTAAGTGGCCTTCATGCTTTTAGTTGGGAGCCCCGGGAGAAAAGCGATTTTCAAGCCGCATCCATTTCGAGTTCATTCTTTTTTTTCTCTTTGCTTCAAACATAGCGGATAGCTTCCTTTTCCTCACCGTATGCAGCAAAAATTAAAGAGTTGCCGAATCGCTTCGCTTCCTTTGGTCATCCGCACTTTGGGTGACTAAGATAATATATTGACCGGATGTGTAAATATTTCAAACATGTGCTACATCAGTGCTTAAAACTCTTGAATAATCTAGTCGCGAGGTTTGTTGCCAAAAGCACATTGCCTGTTTCAAGCAAACTAATTGTTTTCAGTCTGAAGTCTTAATAGAACTATACTACTGGTCTCAGAAGAACAAGAGCAACTCAAACCCAGAATGCCCTTTTAGAAAGCTGTGAGCACATTCCCGCTGTCTGTTCTTTCCTAGAGTTGGCACGAATTCAGGATAGAACAAAGACTATTTTAAAAAATTGCGAGCACACACCGCACTGTTTCTTGACGCCATTACGGGCTGAATGTTCTCGTAGCGTTGGTACAAACACTTGTTCTCTTGTAAAAAGCTTTCTCGCCACGCCATGTTCAATATTTGCTACCAACATTGTCAGGGCACAGATCCCAACTGTAGCAGTACGTGTTGTCACATTTGGCAAAGATAACGGCTGAGAAGAATGAACTTTTTCTGTACAGTTTCAAGTAAGTCGTTACAATGTTTCGACCCCCGGTACTTCATAGCATGCTTTCGGTAGTCGGTACAACCCGTGAGGGCTGTATGAAAAGTAATTCAGAGCTCTGTACAACTTTTATTAACGGACGTCTGTCGTTGAAATTCTGGAAGCCTGTTGAGCAGCTCTTTCTCTATACAAAGGTACTACTTAATGTACTCTCAATCACAAGCGATACAGTTGGACATCATAATTCATCTGCATCTACTCGACGACGATTAGTGTCAGTGATCGCAGTTGCTGCCGTCATACCCCATGGTTTCTTTTCAACTCTGCTATTCCTTGTTTAAATTTATTAATCTATCTAAGCGCACTGCTCTTGTCCGTGTTGCCACCTCGTAAATACTTATTAGCCTTCTGTCAATGGTGGAGAGCCTGCAAAATGCATGACAGCCTGCTGCCTCTTCATATAATCCAATAGCTACATGCAGTGAAAAACATTCATCTGTGCGCTGAAACAATTTATAATTTACCTGTCAGAAGAGTTACTCTACAAACCCGCAGTATTTAAAAGATGTATATTAGGTAGTAAAAATGTTTTATCAACGTTTGCATTAGTCTCGGCACAATCCTCGCACATGGCGTGAAGAAACGAATTTTTTTTACTTTTTCACGCATCAGAGCTGTAAGCCAGACTTTGACGAGCATTGCTGACAAGTGACTGGAGAATCGCTGAGAGGTAGGTTTGCTCGGTATAAAAGCAAAAGAGCAGTATACGGCCGCTGCAGCGCTTATCCGCAGTCGAAATGCGCGGCCGCGGGTGAGAAACTAGCGAATCGGTGTTAAATTAGAAGAGCAAGTTGCTGGGCTAGTTGGTGCTGTTGCATCGTGGTGGAGCAGCGCAAAGGACGGGACACAAGAAACAAGGAAGGACGTACACTTTATCTACTGACGTGTACTTTATCTACTGACGTGACTGTCTTCTGGATTCCGGCGACCGAGCAACCTTTTATCTATTTTCCACCCCCTCATGATTGCTATATATTCTCTGTATTTCGCAATAAAAATTCAGTTGATAGTCAGCGCCTGTGTACGTCCTTCCTTGTTTCTTGTGTCCCGTCCTTTGCGCTGCTCCACCACGATGCGGTGTTAAATACCGTAGCCAATGAGCTACCGCGGTAGTCAGGCTACGAGCATAGTTTCAAGCTGAGGTTTCCGGGAAAGAGCCTAGTGCCATCTATGGGCCATCAGTAGTGAATGTGGCATCTGGTTTGGTTTGGTTTGGTTTGGGGGGTTTGTCCCAAAACGACTCAAGCTTTGAGGGCTTCGGAAATTTCGACCACCCGGCGGTTCCTTAAAGTGCGCTGACATCGCACAGTACACGGGCCTCTAGAATTTCGGCTCCACCAAAATTCGACCGCCGCCGCCGGGATCGAACCCTCGTATTTCGGGACAGCAGCCGAGCACCATAACCACTGAGCCATCGCGGCGGCGAATGCGGCTTCTATCAAATCAGTCATTTCCGCTCCCAACTGTGGTTAACTAAGGAGGGGAGTGGGGTGTTTTGTGAGCATATTTCTGGTGATTACATATTCTTCCAATGCGTCGCAAAATGTGGCCAGTAGAATGCTTTTTTAAGTCACAGCGACCATTTCTCGCAGCCAAAGTCAGTTATAGGTACTAGACATTCTATTTTTCCAAAGCAATTTCTGTGTTGTGTCAAGCACCACGTGGCTCCAGCCCGGCAAGCTGAGCCTGCCAATATTTCACTATGTTCAGTGAGGCGCGATTTTTAAAGCGAAAGCTGTAATGGCCTAGCCAAGCCAAGGTCACCGGCACTGCAATTTGACCTTCCAGGGGAGGAGCAGCGGAGGTGTGGCAGCCACGTAATTTATCTTCTGTCATCCCTCAAATTATCTCTTCCCTTAAGGCGCGGTTCAGGTGTCCAACGAGATATGAAAAGGATACTGCGCCATCTTTTTTCCACAAAAACCAATTTTCAATTTCCTCTTCCTTCATTTCTTCCTTCACTCGCTCCTTTATCCCTTCCCTTACGGCGCGGTTCGAGTGTCAACTAAGATGTGACAGTTACTGCGCCATTTCCTTTCCTCAAAAACCAAACAAAAAAACTGGTGGGCTGGCACCGTTCAATGGGTCCATTGGCGTTGGCATTGAAAACGTTGTAGGGGCCGTTGATTTTGACGAAAGAAAAAGCACACAACTGACTGCCAGGGTCAGTGGACAACCCAGACTTGTTTTAATGAGCGTGGCGCTTCTGTCGACCTGCAAAAACCTGCTTTTGCTCAATGTTTCGTGCTTAGCAATGCTAAACCATCAGCATTTTTTTTTGTCACCTTTCTTTCTTTTATGGCAGGCTTGGAAGTACATCGTTCATTCTGTTAATACCGGAAATCTCTAGTTTTGCTCAGTTTTCGCGAAGAGTGCTCATATCGCCACAGACAAAGGGTTTTGGCAGAAAAACGCATTAAATGGTCATATTTACGGCTCTTACAGGAACTGACTGCTGTCTCTGTGCTCGAACAAGTCCCACGAAGGAGTTCTCCAGCTTGCGCTCGAAGTCGTGCACGTTCTGAGCGTGTTTGCGCACATCTGTGTCGGGTTTCAGGAGCCCGAGTGCCCGAGCCACGACTCTTGTGTAATCCTCGTCGGAGGGCCGCTCCGACGACAAGTAGTACCTGCAAAGCGAAGAACAGGCCGGTTTGAGCAGCGCAAAGTAGGTGCTAAGTATGAGCGCAAAGTATGCGTATCCATTGTGTAGTTAGTACAGCTGCAACGGAAAAAGAATGGCACAAGTGAATCATGACCGGAGCGAAAAAATCGCGACACGCGGCGCTATTGTTGCCGATTACGCCGATAGCGAGAGTACCAGGAACATTCCATTTCCTAAAGCGGGGGTGGCCGGCAGAAAGCAGCCCACCTAGACATTCGCCCATCAGAAATGCAACATCTTAAACGAACGCCTGTAGATGTCTTATCATCCAAACCATGTGCTAAGACACCTAAGCGCATAATCTCGTTTTATTTTTTTTTTTGCGCTAGCGTGGCGAGCAACGTTATCTTTATCACCGTTTTCCTTTAAAACTGTGCTGGGGGTGCACTGTCAAAAGTATCGTGTAGCAGTTCCTGCTTTCGGATGGGCTGCTTTCTATCGGCCACCCCCACTTTGGAAAGTGGAATGTGCCAGGCACTCTCGCTATCTGCGCATACGGCTACAATAGCGCCGCGTCTCGCAATTTTTCCGCTCCGGTCATGAGTAACTTGTGCTAATCTTTTTCCGTTGCAGCTGTACTGATTTACATACGACCCGCATGTTTTCCAGCGATTTCAAGGCTATGTCTTCGAAGAAAATTTTTTTATGTAGATGCCTTTAAAACTTGCCTTGCAGGCTGTAATTTCAGGCTTTTATTTTTTATTATAAGGAGTGAACACCTGGTGGGGCGGAGTCTTTGAAGAAGAGGAAAGAAGGAGGCTTAAAGGGACAATGAAATATTGGCAAGCTTTACGTGCCTAACCCGACGTATGCTCTCAGTGCCATGCCAACATTTTGTGCTTTAGCGCATCAAGAAGCTTTAATTTTTTTCAAGCCACATTTTTGCTTAAATACACAAAGGCCGTACCCGGTTTAATGGACGGCGCTCAAAACACTTACATGACCTCATAATATACGCAAATCGTCGAGATGTTTACTTAAGTGTGCTTTCCAAAGTTGTGGCATCATCGTGTTAATCAGGCGAACATATATAATTCGACCCAAATAGACGATTTCTCTCAGAATGAATACCGCGTTATGTTCACCCATCATTGTCTTCGCAATAACGTTAGAGATCACGTCGTCAGTTCTAACGAGAGGCAGGAGGGAGTGGGGATAATAACAAACAACAGAACTGAACACTACGTTTTCGGGGTGAAAAAATTGTACGTACATGTAGAGTGGTCGGCATATTGAGTGTATTTGAATGCTGCTTCAAACTCTGAACTAGTCTTAAGAGTTACTACTTGCCTTAGAAGGGCAAATCGTGTGTGCTGTAAGTGAATTCAGAGGGAGGTTATCCATGATTTCGAGTCGACTGAGCGCGACAAAAACAAAGACATGAAGGGGACACAGGACGAGCGCTGACTTGCAGTTGAAACAATTGGAAGAGAAATGAGGCGCACATGCGATCAAATACACATGCCCAGCTATCCACAGATTTGAGGAAGAGGCTAAATATTAAAGCAAACTGAACTGAGTTAATTTGGTGACTAAACACTGAGCTTAGGAAAAACAGGCAGCATCTCCGTCAGCTTCAAACAGCAGCATCGAAGATATTATTCAGCATTTAACAACATGGGTTGTTTTCTTAGCAAAACAACTGACATGTCATTGCTGCACTTATCGTTTCCCAAATTACAAATGAATGACTCCTCATGTAGCTCCCATGCTAGCTGTCCTATAAAGCGGCCAACAACTTCCAGCCACAGCAGGAAGCGGTTTTGCTATTTCCTTGTTCACTTAACTGCTTGCACGAGCCTTCGGCGACGGCAGTGAGGATAGAATCATGCTAGCCAAGATTCTTGAGGCGCTCAACGTCATATCCAAAGCTGCATTCAACTTTGTGAAATAAAAGTGCGGATCTAAACGACAAAGAATCGATACCACGCTGAACAAGTTTTGAATGTGAGGAATGATATGGTGAAGGAGCTTTCCTTGTTTTAATAATGTCGTGTTTTCGCAAAGCGAAATTCAGCTTTGTATGATAGATTGAACGCGTGAAGAATTCTGGCGATCCTTGTTGTTAACAAAGCCATTAACTCTATCGCATAATACATTTCACTGGGTTAGTAGTATGGTGTTTCCCGAAGCAAAACCGTAGTGTGTGTGTGTGTGTGTTTGGGGGAGGGGGCGCAGTCTCGCTCCTCTCTCTTCCCCCCTTCATCCTCCAGATGCACCTACCATCTACCTACCTCCCTGTTCGAGAAGCAAATCCGTCGTCTCTCATGTTCCAGGTACTCCCGGTAACCGCTTAATATAGGTCGTCTGACGAGATGGCCAAACAACGGGGAAGCCATGGCTAACTAATGCCTGGTGCGGTCACGTGGAAGCGTCCGTTTCAATGTGCCAACGCTACAATTTCGCAGAGTTGGACCGCATTAACAACACTCAGAGATACCTATATGATGAGTGGCAAAGGTCTTGCTTTGTTTCCCCAATACACCATGTGACTACTGACATAGACGACGAGTGTCGGCACAGCGCCACCAATAGGCATTCGTGCGCTAATGACCACGCCTACCTGCCATCTGCTCGAGCAGACTATATGGCTTCCTAATCACAGTAGCCGCATGGTGGTTACATTTAGTGACTAGCCCCGTTCAATGCTGTAGTAGGATCTCCACAACGGGTTCACCTTTTCAGCAGCGTGGATGCCGGAGTGACCTGTACCCTCAGCGTGTTGGGAGACAGGGTGACACGGACGAATGGGAACACACGTAGCTCCCTGTCTAGAGAACCCAGCAGGCTGGTCAGGTTATCGTCATGGTTGGTCTCGAGAAGGCGGTAGTCACGCATGGCATCCTGTAGGCTGTCCCGCTCGTTCTTGCCCTTGTACTCGATGATGCAGTCCATGTACAGGTTGGACACCTGTTCGAACACCAGAGAACAATACGCACGATATCTATCTGACTTAGTGCGCGTCTGCTTCTTAGCTCTGCTTAAGAATCACCATCATGGATCTACTTATGTCATGTGCAACTGAAGGATAACTCCAGGTGGCCTCAAACTGAGATGTCGTTGCGCCAATGGTGGCCATCTATTAGCGCGAACTCTGTAATAACAGCTGTCCACTGGACTTTACTTCCCCTGCTCCCTTTCTGTGCGCCACGAATACACACAGTTACCGTAAAGGAGCATACTTCGGTTCATTTAAGGGGGCTTCAGATCAATGCGGGTGTATAACCGGAGTGCGAAGCCTCAAACGGCAGTGCCATGGCCACGAGACACTATTAGTGTAAAACCACTCTGCATTAATGGATTCAACGGCGTTTAGCTAGCTGCTGTCGGCTGCAATGTTCGCTATTTTAACCATGACCAATAATCTCGAACAAAAAATTCAAAAATTAGGAAAATTGTAAGATACTGATAAGGAAATATTGAATGTAAAGGTCCATTCTTCTGATACAGAACAAAATCTCTCTGTTAAAGTGTTTCGATTGATGGCAACGAACAGTTAAGAGGGTCACAGGAGAGCAATGGGGAACGCTTTTGGCAATAGTAAAAACGTTAATAGAAGAAAAAATGCAACACATGCTGTCGGGTGATCCTAAATTTATTGACTGTTATAGTAAAATCATGTATTGTAAAAAAATGGGTTCATAAGAAGTTTCTCGCTGAAAAATGTTTTTGCCCAGGATTGTTGGGCATGAAGCAATGTTTCTTTTTTATATCCGCAAATATTTTATTTCATGTAGCGTAAATTTACGATGTGAGCCTCCTTCAGGCAGATACTGTACTGAATTTTTTTTGTAGGCTACCTCCAATATGCGCATTCCTGGATACAGAACCTTACTTTCGCTAATGGCCAAGGCATGTAAACACGCCTACATGCTGCTAGCCGACATCAGGTCGTGTGGACACTTAAGTATGCGCATATTTATCGTAGATGGTTCCGGTCGTTCCACCTAGATTACTAATGGAAGGAAGCCCACTGATCCGGTCGAGCAACGATCTATCTTAGAAACGAGCAGTTATGCGAATGCGAAGCTACTATCATGTGACTATAAACAAATGCTCAAGCTTTGGCAAGGTGCATCTACCGAACACGCAGTTTCGCAGAGTTATCTTTACCTGGACGATGATTAAGCGCAGAAACCTGTTAAGTGTTTTTAACCACATTTAGCTCCAGCCATGAATTAAAACTAAGGAATAGCCCGTTTATTTGAGAACCATTCTTCTCTTTAAGGTGTAGCATAAATCTCGTTGAAGTAGCTCCACAAACGTTATCTGAAACTTAGTCCCTTCCAGAAAGTGCATCTAAGACTAGTACGTGCACTGTAGTTAGGTCACTGTCGATGGTGGCTGAAGTGAGAGTCAAGAAAAAAGAGAAAAGAGCAAAATGATTTCAGGAAAAGAGTGCTGAGAAGGCTTGACAACGATTTCACGCATAGTGTAGGCAAAGGAAGAAAAATCATTTTATTCTTATTTTTGAAACGTAATAGGGTCACTGCGCAAAATTACTTTCAGAAGCACAAAGACCTGCGGGCGACTATATGCGGAGTAAACACTTTCGGCATGGACGCCACATGATGTCAAAGTATACTTCCCTATTCCATGTATAAAAATACAAAAATTCCTGGGCGCTGTGAGTTGTTAATGCACGTTAAAGTAACGCTTGTTGTCGAAAGTCATCAGTAGCCCTCCACTACGTCGTATTCTACAGCCAATCAGCGATTCACGGCGTTAAATACCGCACAACATATTAGATGTCACCGAGAGCCATGGATTACAATACCTAATGAAACAAACAATTGTAACGCGACAGAGCTAAATGTTCTTTTGCCGTACAAAAGCCGGCGCTGTTGGCCGTGAGCAAAAAATGTTAATAGAATCAAATAATGCATAAACTGAGCTGAAAAAAAAGTTGGGTTAATCAGTGTGGAAATCGTGCCCAGGCCCTCCGCATTGCGAGACGGCTACGACGCCCATAGGCCCCGACGGCGCGTTGTTTGAAGCTGGAAAAAGGTACATCTAGTGAATCGGTTCTGGTCTTTTATTTAGTGAACTGCCTTACAAACATGACCTGATGGGCACATGAGCAATTATGGTTATACTAATTTATAATTATGTCGTTGTGTGAATACTAAGAAGGCGATGTGAACGGCACCCGGTAATCCTGTTGCGTTCATTCGTTAAGGTAAAACTTAAGCGACCCTACAATTTTTTTCCTTACTGCCTTAGATATTAAGGATATGTAAACATTTCGTGGGTGCTTCGGACCATTCACCACCTAGTTGGGCCCGGTATTCACCACCTTTTTTATGCGGTGGGTTCATTAAGGACATCTCTGTCAAATTTTTGCCCTCGATGGTGAGTGGCTGCGCTCCAGTCTTATGGGAAATTTCTTTATCTAATTGGAAATTTGGCGCCACATTTGAATAGTCGAATATACGAGGCGCATTTGCGATCTGCAGCAAGTTTACACCATGATTCTGAGCAGGTCCCGAACATAACCACTTCAAGATCAAGAACTATGAGCAAAAAAAATTCAGAAGGGCACTTTGTTGACCTAAAGTGCGATGAGGCGAAGGTCTTTAGCGCGGTGTTGCTGCTTGTGTCACGGATGTGTGGATAAGGTGTTAATTAAGTACACAATTGTTTGTGAATCTTAAATGCTGGAGATACCGGAGGGCATTTGGGAGGCATCCGTCTGATTCGACGCCTAACTGAAAACACTCCCCAGCGTCCCAGACAAGGAGAACTACATATGCGTTGGCAGGAAGTAGCATAGCCATTAGCACGCTAGGCTGCGGAACGGAAAGATGGTGGTTCGAATCCCATCGTGCACAAAGGTTTTTTTCTTTCTGGTCTGACTAGAAAAAGCATGACACAACAAGGATGCCGACAACGATGAGGCATTTAAGGCTTTCGCCTTAATATCTTAAGCAGAATTGACGCACACAGGTTCCGCTAGAGTTGTTGCCAATTCGTACCGCAATGCTTCGTGTCACCCTAGCGGGAAACGTACCTGTTGCAGGAAGCGCTCCTTGATCTTATCGTCGATCTGCACTCTACTGGTGTGGTTGAAGTAGCGATGCAAGTTGGCCACCGTGGTGGCCACAGCTAGGTGGCGGTACGACTGCGTGCCGAACGGATACTCGCTCCCGCTCCATTTGTGGCCGCAGGCGTGGCCGTACAGGTCTACGCAAGGGTCCACAGGGTTCTGCTCACGGTTTTGCATGTACAGGGTCACCAAGCGGCAGTCTGGGTGCCTACACAAGGTAGCCTCTGTGGTCGTCTGTGGGAAAGAAAATTACTCGTTATCTGATACGGTAAGAGTGGCACAGATTGCTAATCTATTTGGGAGTCTGCATTAGTACCAGGCTTGCATGACTGGGGCAATTCGTGCAATCAAACATGCTCGGTTATTATTTTGGTGCATTATGTGTTTATTGACTTTTCACCTATGGCATATGGCCGCCTTATGACTTCGAGCTATTGCAGCGTGCAGAGTGAGGTTAGGTATTCGTCATATGCTGGCGGGAGGCGCCCCGCCACTTGGAAGAACTAAAATAATGCTTCATAGCTTCTAGCATGGTTACGCACTGTTTCACCGTTATAGATTGTTATATGCAAAAATACTGATGTTCAGAAAGACTGAGGCCTAAGGCGACGGTCATTCTGCCTACACCGACCGCCATGAGTTTTTCTCGTTGTAGCTACGGCATTACATCTCATTCAAAGGAACAAGTTGACCTGACTAAAGGTTTCTCAGAAACACTTGGGCCTTCTTAGGTTCCGACTCCCACCCACCCTAAGATTGAAATGTTAACTATGAATGCGGATTTATTGACGCGCCTAGCGCCAACTCGATGTGTAACCGGTTCATAGATGTATGCTACTGGAAAATTGCAGCGCAGCAGTAACAAGGACGAGACGAAAAGGACACAAACACAAGCGCTGCAGCGCTTGTGTTTGCTACAGCGCTACAGGCTACAGGCTACAGCGCTTGTGTTTGCGTCCTTCTCGTCTCGTCCTTTGTACTGCTGCGCTGCAGTTTTCCAGTATGCAGAACCAACTAGCCAGTCACTATGTTTTAAGCAGATGTATGCTAGTTGTCTCGCTGTGGCTTGATCTGAAAGGTGAATAAATGCGCTGGTGATCGCGCTTTATACGGTTCACAGAGTGACTCTACTAAGCCCCTTTACATCCCTTATTATTCTTTCTTTTGTACCATCAGCTGCCATGCGCTGAGTTCTATGCAATATTGTTTTTATTACTCGAATTCTCATTTACGAAGTCGACTATAGTGACATCTAGCCCGCTAAAAGTGCAAGAAACAGAAGCAGAGGTGTTCGAAGACAAAAGTCGCGGAGTCACACGGCGTACACAGCACGCTGTGTAGTGTTTTTTTTTTTTACTTAATATGGGCAACCGCGGCCGCAAGTAGATGGAAGCAGTATATAAAGAAGGCAGTCTTCTGTGCGATGCTTAGCGCACAATAGCGAACCCGAGGTGTCTGAATATAAATCGCAGACCTCCATTGATGCGGCTGTTGTCCGCTTTTCAACTCACTCCACGT
The DNA here is from genome assembly GCF_055824585.1 of Amblyomma mixtum. Taxonomy (NCBI): domain Eukaryota; kingdom Metazoa; phylum Arthropoda; class Arachnida; order Ixodida; family Ixodidae; genus Amblyomma; species Amblyomma mixtum. The sequence goes on along the minus strand of NC_143020.1, from coordinate 45,202,539 downwards.
TTCCTACCGATAGTAGGATCACTATTGAGACTTTCCTTTCAACGAAGGGCATTTTTACTTCCCTTTCCGCAAAGCGATGGTGCCGATGCCTCTTCCGCTCGATTTCATGCAACGCTAAAAGCCGGTAGCTTAGCTCTAGAACTGCGGAGTGGCATGGAGGCATCAGTAATGCAAGAAAGCAGTTCACTGGCGTTCGCTACATTGTAATTTTTCAGTGGCGTAAAAGGTTTCAGTTCTGTCACCTCTTAACTGGAGCAAATATGTTTCGCACATTCTCGGAAATTTTTTATGGAACTTTCATCCCTGCGCGCAGCGTACCCTCAATCAGCTGTAGTTTCAATCAGCTTCTGTTCAAGTTAAGCATCCTGAAAATTACGACTTCGAGGTCCTCGTTATGTGCTTTTCCTTGACGCTGTTTTTCTCTGGCGCACTATGACCGTGCTATATTTCCAAACGATCCTTTCAGTTCTCCCACCATGGAGCCAAAAACCTATAAAGGCAACAATGACGCCGCAGTTAGGCCTAAGTACCTCATTTAGCGCGCCGGAGCGTGGTCCAAGCACGTCGTTGAAGTGGGCCAGATTCTGAAGAAGGCCTTCAGGAGTACTCTGGCTGTTGATCTGCTTGAGCCGGTAGGGAACTCGGCGTCGTGGGTCAGTGGCTTGATTACGGACATTGTTTAGGTGTTTCGAGGCCGTCACCAGGGCGGCAAGCATCAGCATGAATGTCACCTGAGTTGAGAAGTATGCAGCGCACTTTTTCATCGGTTTAAGTTCGCCAGGCTCCAGTGAAAATAACAACTGGTCATTCAGAGAATATCTTTCTTGTTAAAAGCAGCAGACCTGACCGCTTTCCGCCCATTCACCGTGTGTTGTGTTCGCCGCTTCATGTGCCTTATCCTGTAATTAGTACACTCAAGTGGGTGCTCTAATTGTTAGAAATTGTTTGATGACGTTCACTAGGCACAAAACTTTTTCCGAAGATCGATACAGAGACAGAAGCAGCCACTACAGCAATGGCTAGCGTCGAGTCTGACAAAGCTGCCGTTTTGCTGTAAAAAATATTCCCTCCTATAGGCAGTCACAGCGGTCTTAGAAGTAGCAGGAAGAAAAAATTATTTTCAAAAATGAGGAGTGGTAGCCCGGTACGCAGTAGTGTTATTTTTGCATATTTCATGCAATCAAGGAATAACTTCGATACAATTTCTAGGTTTCCACAGCGCTCCTGCGAATCCAAATGAGTATTAGACAAGAGTGCTCTCTGAGGCCAGTGTGTGTTCAGTGGCTTCTTCCCTAAAGGTTTTTTTTCCACATCCTAGCAGTTAGGAGGCTGTGCCGTCTGGTGAATGCGGTGCCGTGGCGTGGTCACTATAAGTGGCATACGTAGCTTTCCCAGAATGTTAATTAGAATTGTCTTCACCAGTAGGAAAATGTTCGAATACCATTTTATATAAGCAGAACCGAGCGTTCTCGTTTAGACTTTACAGGCCGATATAATAGTAGACATAGACCCCATAAGATTAAAAGCGATCGCACCCGGAATTCTGCGTCACATCAGCATTTTTGTCGCAACCAACGTTCGAATAATTCTCTTTTTATTTCCAACGCCGTATCTGCGTAGCCATTTGCTAAAGCTTATCGGTGCCTCGTTTCCCGCTCTGAAATTGAGTGGCTGCAAGGTCAGTGACCTTGCCTTCCTTTTAACTTTCCGACCTCGCTCTTATCCCGTGTAAATCTGGCCAAATAGGCACCCTTAAAAAATTTCCTCCCGTCTATTATTTTGCATGCAGTCCAGCCATTTATGTGAACGGGAAGGACTCACTTAGCGAGCATGAAAGACCGAATTTAGTAGTTTGCCGATGAAATCGTTTTCCAAATGGGACGATAGTGAAGAGGATAATGACGTGCAAAACGCAGTGCGCGTTCTTCAATGGTCTGGCATTTCAATCTTTTTTTTCTGGTATGGAGATACCGCGAGTTCTGGACCATTACGTGTTTTCAACGCAGGAAGTTTATAGAGCCATTTGCTTATCCCATCAACTCGTAGAGCGTGTTTTTTTCATCGTGCTCTCACTCTCCTCCGGAGCAATGACCTCAACTTCCTCGGGACTACCAGTGTAGCAGTGGCACATACCGTGCGTTTCACCTAAGATGTTGTGCAATTATTAAAAATAGTCTTTTTGAGGTAGAAGCAATGGAGTGCAAGTGCTGTAGAGGATAAATATACCGCTAAGACGTGCTACTCGTGAGATGGTTAACTAATAATGAGTAGTTAATATCTTAAGTACACTGTAAGAAATACGTGTGAGAATACCAGTATTTCAGGGAAAAGTTCAGTAGTGATACAACGAATATCTCTCAAAGACCAGAAAGAGCAAGAGCAAGTATATTTCAATTCTTGGCGCAGCTACACCAGAAAAGTCGGTAATTTGGCCCTGCTCTTTAGAAAAACTCGTTTTTAAAATGCATGAGCCTCATTAATCAGTATTCCTATTTAAAATGTAAACCAGTGTATGCCAGTAAGCAGTGGCCAAGTCCGAAAGCATCCAACATTTAGTTATTCTGCTATGTAGGCTGCCTTCCTGTCCTGGAAGAACTTCAGTCTTGCGTCCGCTACCAAGGGATATCCGTGGTCTGTCCTCTGAAGGTGTTAGATTACGCGGGACCGAGCCTGTGTGGCCTTGACTTGCTTGATTTACCAACTACGCAGGAGCTCCAATCCTGCAGGTAGCCGCCCAAGACGTCGCGTCAGTTGAGAGAAACAGCAGCTACCGCATCAGCAGCATTTTCGAGGACTATCACGTCGTGCGCAGGACGTCTTTTCTGCCGACCTGGACCACATTGAAGGGACCCCCGCTAGTGATCACTTAAGAGAGGGCGTGATCGCATAATTGTGTAAGCCACGGCCCGTTTCCCACGCTCTGAGCGATAAAGTAACTCAGAAGTTGGACAGGCTGGTTTCTATAGGCGTATTGTCGCCAGTGAAGCATTCTGACTGTGCAACACCAGTCGTAGTTGCGTTAAAGAAGGAAAGGACAGTTCGAAGCTGCGGCGATTTTAAAACCACCCTGAACCCAGCCTGTGCGACCGAGCATTAACCCTTGCCCGTTACTGAGGACATATTTGTCCACTTAAGTGATGGAGATTGTTTTAGTAAGCTCGACCTGCGAGATGTATGCTACCAAATATCGGTCAACGAAGCTGCAAAGAAATTCTGCGTCATTAACGCGCATAAAGGCCTTTTCTGTTTCAATAGGCTACAGTTCGGAATAGCATCTGCACCGGCATTTTTCCAGAGAAAGATGGATGAGATGCTGGCAGGTCTGCCAGGCCTACAAGCTTATTTACACGACGTGCTGGTCTCTGAACGAATGCAGGATAACGGTGAACGATCAACAACCGTGCTGTTAGCTTCTGAGAACAAGAAGTGAAGCTTAGATATGATAAATGCGAACGGCGCCGACCGGCTGTATATTATCTGGGGCACCGAATTGACCGATATGGTCTTCACTGGACGAAACAAAATGTCGAGGCCATTGTAGAGGCGCCAAGCCACGTAATGTCGCCGAACTGCGTTCATTTCTCGGAATGCTGACTTTTTACGCTAATTAAGTTCCTGCCCAAAATCATTACTACACTTTTCCTGTAATATCAGCTGCTAGAAAAGAATGCGCGTTGGCAGTGCAAACAACCAGCGGAAGCCGCATTTAATGCGGCTAAACAAATGCTTAAAGCTGCCTAGGTTTTGGTGTCTTTCTACGCAAAAAAAAAAAATGAATTGAAATTGGAATGTGACGTGTCCCCTCATGGCGTAGCAGCATTTTTGTTCCAGGCAGTCGGTAACGTTCATAAGTCCATTAGATTCCGTTCTAGAACATTAATACACGCTGAATGAAACTATACCCAACTAGAATGAGAGACACTGGCTCCCATTTTTGGCATAACAAAATTTCGTCACTATATTCTAGGGCGAGAGTTCCCACTGGTGGCTGACCACCAGCCGCTTCTTGGCCTGCTAGGACTGGGTCGCCAGATGCCAACAAGCTGCAGGACACTCCAGGAAGGCAGATGCTTAACTCCTACGCCCTGGGCCGCCTACCACAACGAGCTCCGGAACCTGTCCCGGATGATGAACCTCCAGAATACGTCCTATCCAAGGAAAGACTAGACAAAAGGGGGCGCGACAACACATGAGCTGAAGGCTTTGACAGCCAAAGCCCTTATTTTGACTGAGGTTAAACTTTGCATACTGATCGGGTGGCCCAGAACCACACACGCATTACACCACTTCGTACTGACATTTTTTGACTGGAAGCTGGAATAGTCAGTGGCGCATGAGCTAGTGTCTGGGGAAATCGTGTGGTAGTACCGGAATAAGCTCGTACAAGGATATTGCGTCTTTTGCATCAGAGACACCAGGGATCGCCGGCCATGAAAGCAGTTGCACGTTCTCTGTTCTGGTGACCAGGGTTGGATAAGGGGAAATCGAGAAACTATCAGCTATTTGTCGTAGATGCATGCAGAATCTGCTGATGCCATCAGCCACCCGCCCCTTAATTGGAACAGCCACCCCAACACTTAATTGGCCACAAACGAACGAAAAGTGGTCTCGTATTCACGTTGATTTTGGCGGTGCAAATACATGAAAAATGGTTCTGGCAGCGATCGATGCCCATACTATATGGATCGAAGCCATACTACTTACGCATGTCAACACTGACACCATGTTTTGCTGCCGGCGTACCATTTTGAGCAGGTGTGGTGTCCCACGAACATTAGTCTGTGACAACGGTACGCAATTTACCAGCCAGGAATTTGATTCTTTAGTGAAATACAATAACATAGTGCATCTAAGGTGCGTCTCCGATCACCCTCAGTCGAATTGAGCTGCAGAGAGAGTTCTCCGAACTGTGAAGGATGGGTTTCAAAAAATGAAAAGAAGGAAATTTGCGGACAGTTTAGGGCCACCATTGTTCAACTACCTAAGAACTACTCAGAAATGTGGAAAATCCCTAGCAGAGATTCTTCTGGGTTCTTAAATACGACACCGGCTGAACTCGTGTTTTCCTTCTACTCTTGCAAAGCCACCGCACGGTCAAGATGACTGGATATTACTACCGGAGACCAGTGTTTACGTATGGAACTATGGGAACAATAACAGAACGATAGAGAAAATTTCTCACAGGCAGGGTACCTGAAAACTTCGGTGATCTTCAGTGAAAAATTTTCACAGTGCATTACTGCTAGCCTCAATTACTGAGCGGCGTGTACCCCACCCTAGGTTATATCTATATCAGCGCACATAATTTTGAGAAAGCGGATACCCTCACGGCTGTGGCCCAGCAAATTCTACAAACATCGCGCCAAAATACACGCGCTTTCGAGAAGCTCACAGGCAAAGAAATCCCTCCAATGCACCTAATTGGTCGAAAAACCCTAAATTTTCTCGGCCATAGCGTCGAGAATAGCTGCGTTTGCGAAGGGCTAAATCTGATATGAATATTACTCGGGATGGGCTACAAGAGATTCGATAAATAAGGAAGCTATCAGTAGAAATTAGTATATAACTTAGCCATCCTGCTAGATAGAAATCCTTAGTTATAAACTGATGCAATGGACCGCTGGCAACGCTGTCTTGAAAAAAAGCAGTCTTGTAACCAAGAAAGGTAAATTTAAAAAAAAAAAGCTGAACATCATAGGTGAAGCACCCGGTGTATCGCTTTGATTCCGTCGTCCTGGGAACAAGTGAAGTTCTTTTTTTTTCCCACAAAGTTGTAAAATGGTCACCTCGTGGAAATGTATATGGTCCTTGTTACAACCCACTACTGAGGGTACAGCTCCGCTATGCATCAGGTTGATCCCTCAAAGCTGAATGTGGGCTACTAACTACACCACTAATTATCTGATGTTCCATAAATGTGGAGTAACATTCTGGTACCAACGGGCCTTCTTGCATTTCGTCTACACCGAAATGCGGCTGCCATGGTAGTGAGTTGGTTTTGCGTTCTTGAGCTCAGGAGCCAAGTCCCATAACTACTAAGCCAGCATGTTGGGCACTGCTCAAACTTCTAAAGCTGTTATCACTAGTACAGCTTCTGCTCATATTTGTTACAGTTCTTATGCACAAACTAAACAATAAACACCGCCAAGCCTCATAATATACCTCAGGAGCATGAAACTCAACACATTAACGACTGGCCGCGATGTTATAGTTGCATAAGCTTACGCGCACTGTTAGCACATTTCAACTAAAATATTAAAAATTTAGCGTCCGAACTGAGCCCAAGTGGCTCATTAATCAAAAATACAATAATAAAATATATTTTATCACAAAATTAAACGTGCGACCAAAAAATTGATGGGAATGGCAACCAATACACTTGGAGAACTTCAGCAACACATGCGTTAACTAGAATTCCACAATGAGAGCTACATCAAAAACACACGTACTCGAAAATGGACATGTGAAGTTCATATGCGTACCAACTTGTCGTATAGCAAGATCAATCTGAGGGAAGTTTTTCGTCCACACCAAGAAAATTTCGTCATTCATGTGTACGTGGTGGTAGTGAATGATGCAAGACCACCGGCGCTTGATAATAAGGCTACTCTTATATTTCTTAGAGGAAACAGTCCACCTTACGCCATTGCAGGCGTGGCAGGCGTGTGATCAATTACCGAAACAATAACCTTAATGCTGTCCGCGCCAGCTCGGTAAACAACCCACAATCAAGCATATTGACGCAACAACTGCAAAGCTTACGTGTGCAGTGAACATGTGCATTTTAGCAACAAGAGCAATAATCAACAGACCTGCGTCCGTCCTATCTCGCAGATGCAGACTACGGGAACGAAACTAACATGAAGGTGAATACAGATAGTCGCAAAGCATTGTAGGCACACTCACGGCAGCGGAAATAAGGAAGTACTTCCTGTTTCCGAAAGCCTCAGTCAGCTGGCGTAGGATGGAGTCCTCGTTCATGTCTGCCATACTTGCTCTGGAGTGTGCGCCCCCGGAGGTCAGCGCGCTGACACTCCGGGGGTTCTGCAGAAGCGCCCTCGTCTTGGCGGCTGGTGGAGCGGTCGGCTCCCGGGGCAAGCACGGGGCTCACCCGGTCACCATCACCTCGATAGGGCACACGGCTCACCGACGGAGCCGCTTCCTCCTCAACCTCCTCTTCCACCACCGCCGATCACTCCGGTGAAGAGAAGACGATCAGCTGACTGTTTTTTTTTTCCTGGCAACCAACATTTGCTTAAACCGCATAAATTCCACATTTGAAAATCACAAAGCCCTTTGGGAGAAGAATCTACGACAAGGTGAACATCACGTCGCCTTCGGACTGGAAAAAAAAAGCTAAGAATGAGTTATTGCTTGGCACTCGACTGATACTTCACATTTTTGAAGTGCGTTCATGTGTAAAATATTGGAGAAACATATGAAGCGAATACGCACTGCTGTATTAGCCCAAAAGATGAAATAAAATTTATGGCAACAAATATACACGCAGTGTATCTTGGTCATCATCATCACCACGATCAGCCTGACTACTCCCACTGCAGGGCAAACGCCTGTCCCATGTCTCTCCAATTTACCCTGTCATTTGCCACTTGCGGCCATCGTATCTCCGCAAACTTCTTAATCCCATCCGCCCACCTAACTTGGAGTTAAGCGTTAGGTTGCGCAGTGTAAAGGCAGTTGGAAGTGAAAGTTTTTATTTGCCAATTTCAGCTGGCGCCCTAATCTTCGTACTCATTTGCAGTGGCCACAGGGAAAGCCTGTGTTTAGAACAGCTGTAGTTCAGTTACATGATCTGAGAGCGCGGTTGGGAAGCAACTGTGTTTTTTTTTATTACCAAAAAGCAGGTTGTCAAACTGAATGAGGACAAGTGCAGTTGTTTGCCATACTAAAAAGAAATAAATATTCTGCTTTGTGTTTATAAAAAAAAAAACAAATATTGTTCTCGTCTAAACAACTAAGCTCTCTGCTTATGCTCGAGCGTATGCACTGCAACACGCATAGACTTGTGCAGCATGTCTCTACCACGCAGTCTCACCGGATTTCTTGACCAGCATACACTGCCAAACAGGCCGCAGCAGCATCTTGGCCTGCTGCTAAGTTCGGCGAGGAGGCCACGGCTCTCGGATCTCCCTTGAAAGCATAAACGCGCCGTGTGGTTATTGGCACGCAGCATCTTAGGGCGATGCCAAAGTCTATGCTGCAGAAGGGGCCGACGGCGCTACAAGTGAGAAACTAGCTAAGAAGAGCTGAGTCGCTGACCACATTGATCTAACTGAACTGCGAGTTTACTGATTTGGAAGAGACCAAAAGCACACCATGCTACATGAGGAGATTGGGCAGGAAGCAGCAAAGGGTACGAACAGCTCAAGCAGGGGTCTCATGAGCCGACTTAATGACGATGATGAAGATGCGCACTTGGCTTTTCGACTTTGTCGTCTTCGTTACAATGTGCTTGCTGACTCGATAGTCTCGATAGTGGCGGTCGCATTTCGATGCGGACGATCGATTGCGGACGATACCGCGGATACCAAAGCCGATGTGATCAAAGAAAGCGCGAAACTGAGGGACAAGCTAAGAACACATGAGCAAGAGCAGCCTGAGTACGTCCCCTGCAGGGCTAAGGATTAAACCTGTCAGCGGAATTATCCATCGGATTAAAGAAAAAATCCGCATGTCGTTGAAATTGCTTAACCAGGCAATGGTGAGACTCATCTCGATGACCAGATCTGAAAATGCACTCCCTCAATAGAGCAGAATTTGGCCACCCTGATGTAGTACTTGACCTGATCCTCGTATATAGATACACCTAATAAGCTAAAACTACTATCACCAAAAAACAAATGAACGCATTCATTACTTGTCATTTGTTCGTGAGGGCAGTGGTGGCGTATTGATATAACTGACAATGGTCGGTAAAAGAAAAGGTGTCTCTAGAAATAATAGCGTCCCCCTTTTATCGGTATTTCCTGGTTACAGCGAATTAAAAAGTAAATGCAGAAAACCTTTTGGTATATATATTATTAATGTGCAATTAGTGAAAATTTACATGTTGATTTCGAATGCGAAGTGGAAGTCAAAAACGCGCCCTGCATCGGAAAGTGCGAAACTAGCAGCCCTGGCTCCACAGCCGCTAGTTTTTCCTCCGACCCAGCAGGTAGAAACACAGCAAGCACCCATGCGCGCAGCCCTTCTTCCGCCGAAATCTATAAAGAATGGGCTTCCTAGCAGGAAGAAACAACCCTACAAAAAACGGAGCAACCTAAACGAGCACTAGCGCTCAAAAAAAAAAAAAAGAAGTCAATTTGTTCCAGCACATGAGAATACCTCCGCACGTTTTCATAGAAGTCATCCTTCCGAAGGCCAACCTTTTTTTTTCTGCAGACTCAAGCTACAGACATTCTGTATGTAGCTGCTTTTTTCTGCTTTTTGTGCGAACTCAAGCTACAAGAGATGCAGAAGAGGTGCGTCAGTTCGCGAGCCGCGCAATAGCACACAAAAGGAAGGTTAGAACCTTGCGTCGACTGTTCTTGCAAGTGCAAATTTTTGATGCATTTTCGATGTAGCTCTTTGCTTCCGTCCAGCGCGGTAAACCGAAAGCAGAAAACTCGACCTGATACACCACTTGTATCCAGAATACAGCGCTGTCATTACCATGCAAACGACTGTGTGATATCATCGACCGAGGGCAAAACGTTCAGCCTGAATAGTCAAGATGACGACATAGGCTGACAATGGTTCGTGTAAAGGGAAATGGGATCGAAATATCTTGCTGTACTGACGACGAAGCTCGAGAGCCCTAACTCATCACCTCTGGCTGAGGTGTTGTCATGATTTTTGAGACCCAGTTACACTCCACATTGCCCTGATTAAATGTAAAATAGAGGAAAGAAGGCTCTGGACCGCTCGGGCCTTACCTAAGCCGGTGGCTCTATGATGAACCACCGGCTGTAATGCACACTTTTGGAAGGGCGAGTTAAAATACTGTTCATTCATTTCCACAAGTGTGGTCTCAATCCGCAAGAACAATAGAGCTATCAGTTTCCTTTGCGGACTCCGCGGCATACACACTTTTGTGCCCGACCGTATTATTCTGAGAAAAAAAAATTCCGTTTCATAAAGCTTTCAGTAAGTTAAATTTAAATTTTTCAGTAATATATTTGCAGTCTTTCAGGACAAAATTATCCGCGTGCGTAATGATAATGCGCTCTGATGAAAAAAGAAGAACAAAAAAGAAGAAGTTAGAAGAAACGCTGTGTGTGACCTCAACATTATCGGTGCAACTCGATTAGAAACCAGTTCAAGGCCGCCGATGTCGTGATACCATCGCGCGTGGCCTTTACTCCCCATTAATTCCTGCTTCCCTATTCGAAGGGAATAAAGGAAGACATAAAAGAGCGGTCAGACTGTGGCCTCGGCGCAACGAAACATTCAGAGCCTGTCTATAGTTCGGTGCAGTCCACTGGAGCCGCAACTTCTTTACGAGCCGCGCCAGCTCATGAGCGCAAAAAGGTAGCACCCCGTATATATATGTAGAGACCTTTCAAGCGAAGCTCGAGACGTTTAAACGTCAGAGATAACGACAAGGAGAGCGTCATACCTAGTCGCCTGAAAGGCCTACCGGATCTATTCCATCCAAGTTTGTTCGTAGATATTTTCGATTGCACGGCCCTTTGTGGCCATGTTGACGTACATTTAGCTACAAAACGTGCCTATATCGCTTAAAATCTTGAAAGTCAAATTTCAACACCCATGACTGGCGCTCCACTGAGCTTCGAAACTCGCTGATGACAGCGCGAGAACTAATGGCTCTGTGATAGCCGTCTCCAAGTGGATAGCTCCAGCCTCGGAGATGGGCACAGCGAGAAAAAATAAACCATTATATTAGTAGCACTCTTGTGAAAATGACCTGCGGCCGCGATGCCGGTATTTATTAGTTTTTGCTTTATTTTTAGCTTCTAAAATCGTCTTTCTCAATTCAAGCAGCCAATTAGGTTTGGTTTGGTTATTTGGATTTAACGACCCAAAGCAACTCAGGCTATGAGGGACGCCGTAGCGAAGGGCTCCGGAAATTTCGACCACCTGGGGTTCTTTAACGTGCACTGACATCGCACAGTACTCGGGCCTCTAGAATTTCGCCTCCATCGAAATTCAACTCACGCGGCCGGGATCGAAACCGCGTGTTTCAGGTCAGCAGTCGAGCGCCATAACCACTGAGCCACCGCGGCGGGGCATAGCAGCCAATTACTGTGCGGTAACATGTCAATATAGGACCACTTCCAACTATAGCTTGGCTCTAGGTTTTGTCCGCGTCCATAAAATATTCAATGGCGTGGGCTTGTTAAGAGTGCACGGAACCTTTAAAGCTTTGCGTGCGCCGGACAACGCCTCGAAAATCGCTGTTCTCATGGCCGTTACCCTCTTTCTGACGTGGACGCGGGGAGAACAAGAGAGCGAGAGAATGTAGGAGGATGAAATCTGCAGGGGGAGGGGGGAGGGGGGAGAGAGAAACCAGGCGGTGAATAGTTGAGGCGTTGGGACACCCGAGGGACTCGACTCCGTCGCCAATCGCCGTTCGACTGCAGGGCCGTAAAACTGGGCCGACGGGACCTCCACCCCGTTGCTACAGAACAGGCACAAGCCCCGCGACAGTGTATGCGCTATGCAATGGTTCCCTTGCGACCTAGACGAAAACGTGAAGGATGGATTCAGTCGCGACTTTTTCCTGGTTCCCGAAACTGCCACTTCGTTTTTCACCTCTTCGTACTTTGAAGCACGTGGCAGTTGTTGACTCCACTTCTTTGTTGTTTTTTTCCTGTCTATGCCTGATCATGAATTTCTAATTCCCTGACAAAATTCTTATAGCCGGCACGTGTGGTGACTGTCCTTTAATATTTAGGAAGCTGGAACTTGGTGCCTCGAGTGTAGAAAAGCAACTAAATATAGCGCTTGCATTATCAATATTTCTTGTGAAATGTGCCCAACCGTTCGATTCCTTCTCAATGTCAGCGATATAACAACATTAAAGGAAACAGTTTTCTTTTTCACCGCACGTCTTTAAAGGAGGTATATAAAGTTCTAAATTTCTGATGTTTCAGCAATGGACGCGTTTTTCGTTCTCTAGGTTAATTACTTTACTTCAGGATTTGAAAAATCTTCTGGTTACTTTTTACGACAAAAATGAGGAAAACCGACACTCAGAGTGTGAGCGCCGTTTTTTGTATTGGAAAGTCTTTTCTTGCCGATCGAAGACATTATGTGCAAGTAGTATTTGAACTTTGATCGATGTTTGTTTTATTTTGCTTTCTCATTACTGCACATCTTAAGGGGTGCTAATAAAATTACACACGGAAAAAAAAATTCCTCACTTTCTGCCCAGAGAAACCGAAGAAATTACAGAAGGCTCTGCGCCGCCCCTTTGAAATCCCTTCCGTAAAAATACCTATTTTGAAGCCCACCCCATTGAGCTCAGCAAATGTAGTGTACCTGAGAGCGAACCAGTCCCCTTTTTAAATTCCTTGCCGCTAAGACCAATAGTTGACATTTACATGACATTTCTCGCTAAGCGCATATTGTGACAGCGAAAACAAAGCGCTCCATCTGCAAGAAAGTTCCGTTCAGTGTTTTAGCAGTGAAGCTATTAAATTGAAAGTTTCAAAACGATTAAATTTTGCTAGTTTCCAGGAAAGTGGCTAATTTCTTCACGCGTGCGCGCTAACTCCAGCTGCCGTAAATAGATTCGTCAATAGCAGAGGTGCTTCGCACTTTTAAACACAGCCAAGTACGGGTGCAACAATGCGAAGAGGTTGTGAGCGTTTCAGGAGTCCTAATTATGGACTGCAGACTCCACTACTCCCACGCACTCCCCCGCAGAAAGTCATTGCAGTGAATAGCTCGAACAAATTGGTTTCCAGGGCTCCTTATTTGGTGAAACAGCCCTCCGGAAGTTTCCTTGTGTGAGCCATTTTCGCAATTCAGATGAAGTGCCTTTTGTTGAATCCGTGGGTTGGACAAGAGCACCCGTTTATTTTTCGGATGAATATAAACTGCACAGAGAACTCTGGGTCGAGATTCTTAACAGGATAGTAAGGACACCAAAAAAAATGTGTGGGAGCTGACTGAATGAGGCGAATAATTGACGGGATCGCTATCTCGAGGCAAATATATGACACTGGTCTGATCGCGTTCTAGCTGTCAAGAGAAGTCAAGAGGCTAGGGCAAAAAAGATGCTGACTGGAGTGACTATGAAAGGGCACATCAAATTTCATTGTCGACGGCATTCGAGAACCATGTGGGGGAGCCTTTTCAAAAGCTAAGCACACTGTTTGGTGCGGGTCAGAAGAGAATGGAGGAAGGCAAGACGTTTCTTACATTTTCTTTTTTGGAGAATACAAAATGGAGTGCTCAAAACGCAGTGAAGGCCGCGTGACAGAAATGTGACGCCGACAATGTTAAGTCTGATAAAAAGGTAGCAGATTGAATTTCTTCGCTTACTGACTTCTAACTTCGTTTTCTACTTCTGTCAACCCGCCGTGGTATAGCAGAATGTTCTCGAAACTCCTCCGTGCTCAAAACTTAATTAGACCAACTTCACTGTCGTGGGTTGACATTTCCGCTACTCATGAGGCTTAGTGATGTCGTTGCTAAGCAATAAATCTAAAGTCACAAAACGCAACGCATCTGGAGTGCCAGTTTTAGTGCCTTGATGCACTATCGATGCGTATAACCAGCATTGTAAAAGTTCCTGCATCAGGAAGTAAAATTGCGTATATAAAATTGCCAGAGGCTTAGCTTGGTTAAGCCCGGTAGGTTGCGAAAGCAAACGAGGCCTTGGTCGAAACACCTTGTATATACACGTCCACACGTAACCTTCTCTCAGAGGGAGGAAGGGAAGGAGAGAGAGAGAGCAGCAGCGGCGCGGTTACCCTGGGACGGCGGCGATGAGCCGAGCTGGTCTCCAGTTTCCTCTCCGCTTGGTGTGACGTCACCACAGCAAGCGCCTCCACGCGGCTGCGGAGCACAGCCGATGTGCGGCGCGCCATGGTTACCCTGGGACCGCGCCGACGAGTCGAGCTGGTCTCCAGTTTTTACTCCGCTCGGTGTGACGTCACTACGGGGGTCGTATTAAGGTCAAATGTGGTTACCGCCGGGACCACGCTGACGGCTCAAAACCTAGCGTAGTATTGCTTTCGCAATAAAAGATGCATTCACATTTAGCCCCGCCGCGGTGGCTCAGTGGTTACGGCACTCGCCTGTTGACCTGAAAGACGCTGATTCGATTCTGGCCGCAGCGGCTGAATTTTGATGGAGGCGAAATTCTAGAGGGCCGTGTACTGTGTGATGTCGGTGCAAATCAAGGAACCTCAGGTGGTCGAAATTTCCGGAGTCCTTCACCACGGCGTCCCCCATAGCTTGAGTCGCTTTGGGACGTTAAATCCCGATAAACCAATAATCCATATTCAGATTTACCTAACCAGGTGTAAATGTATATCTATATTATCTCCGCTGCATTATTTGAAGCAAACTGACTTGATTCGAATAAATGCAATGCTATGTTTCATGGTGAAAACTCAATGGCTACTGCAATTTAGGATAGTTCCCTGGTATCCATAACACTCAGCGTTATGCGACTATGTTTAAAATTTTACCCTACAGCTTTGAATGCAACGGGAAAAAATTGTTCTTGTATGGCTGATAAATACTATCAGAATGAAATAATGCAAGAGAATTCTAAAAGGAATTTTAACAGCCTCACATAGGATATACAGAGTCACGAAAATGTGACGCATAAAAACACACAACTGGTTTTTAGATATTCAGGGAACATAATATAAAAGAGTCACTAGCTGCCCCTTCTTACAGTTTTTTTCTCTCCATTTCTCCACCTGCAGACCACGTTACCATCTCTACATTCTTACGTATCAGACCTCATTTGCGTGATTAATATTACAGGGATATCTCTTACGGAAGGTTTTCTGGTACTGCGGCATCAGCGTTGGCAGCCGAACACTGCACCACGCTAAGTGGTTAGCATGCATAAAACATTGAAACGGGTCATGAGAATGTGTTTCGTAGGCGTAGGCTTCGTGATTGGTCAGCTTGCAGTGATGTCACGCATGACATTATTGTAAGGCGACATGTCCTCGTGCCACCTGAACAATACGAACACGACATTAGGATTAAAGCGTAGGGGCATCACGCACAGCCCTCTAGTGAAAAGGACAAGTAAGAGCAAGCATCCAACATTCGGTACAAAAATGGCTGTCATTGAATGACGCGTAACCGGTTAGTAACCACCCTGTTAATTATTTGTCTGTTACCATTTCGCACGAACCTAGACAACTTTCCTTGGACACTTGTCGCTCAAAGCACTCTAGCCTGTCTAAAGTGGGCCACAGTACTCATTTCATCGTAGGAACATACTGTGAGACAGTATTGGTTTATTCGCGGTTCAGTGTACGATACTGTCAGACTGCTTTACTGTTAGGATGCTTGATTGCGTCGGCGGACATACGGGCCTAAAAGCAGAAATTTAAGTAGCATGTTATTCTGACCTAGTTTATAGCGCACTACTTCAGTGGCGCCTGCGATGAGCAACAATATGACCGAATTGAAAATGTACAATTTTTCGGGCACAAATTACTCTTTCACAGAACTTCGAGAAAGAACAAAAAGCTGAAAGCATGCTTTTTGCGGTAGGGCACTCGATTTTTCTCCCTTCTGAGTGACCCCTATTTCTTCTGTTGCCTGTTTGACCTTGCAAAGTTGGAGCTCAATTTTGTTTTTTGAAGTAATTTCAATAAATGAAGACGCTGTAAGGATAAAGAAGAAGATGCGTCGGATGATTTGCAAAGACGAAGACGAGGTGACAGTGTTCTCGAGAGTTTTTTGCCAGCGCAACGCTTGTGTGTCTTTTGTCGACCTGATCCCAGACTGCTGCCGTTGCCGTTCCCGTCGCCCCAGTATCTCGTAACAAACCCCCCGTTACAACGCTAAAAAAGGTCATGCACTTTACTTAGTAACTGAGCCCGTCGCGCTCTGGGCGGGAACTTTACCGTGAAGCCATCTGTCAAAGAAACGAAAACTGAAACAAAGGTTTGGTTTGGTTTGGTTTATGGGGGTTTAACGTCCCAAAGCGACTAAGGCTATGAGAGACGCCGTAGTGGAGGGCTCCGGAAATTTCGACCAGCTGGGGTTTTTTAAGGTGCACTGACATCGCACAGTACACGGGCCTCGAATTTCTCCTCTAAAGAAATTTAACCACCACAGCCGGGATCGAACCCGCGTCTTTCGGGATAGCAGCCGAGCACCATAGCCACTGAGCCACCGCGGCGGCTAAAACTGAAAGAAAGAAAGTAGTAGTAGTAGTAAAATACTTTTATTCGACCAAAATTTATAGGCCGAGCATTTCGACCGCCTGGGCGACCAGAAGCCGCTCTTCTTCTTCCCCTTCAGCGCCAAGCCAGTCGAGCCAGGTGGTGATGGATAGAGAGGGTGGGGGGAAGGAACCCGACTGCTGAGCAGCCGGGCAATAGAAGAGGCAATGGGCCAGGTCCGCATAGATACAGGGGCAGTTGGGACAGGAAGGGTCCGATCGATAGCGATAGAGGAAGAGGCGGGACGGGCTGATAACTGCATTCATCTGAATGTGCCGAAGAAGGCGAGACTCCGGCACCGTGAGTGATGGATGAGGGGGAGGGTAAAGGCGTTTGTCGAGGCGGAGCTCAAGGTAGACCTCTTTTATGGTGCGGCGAAGGGTGAGTCTCCCACCGTCCTCCGAGGGCTTGGGCCAGGGGATCAACGGTGCCCGGAAAAGTGTGTCGCGGGCGTGCTGATGGGCCAGCTCATTGCCGTCAATCCCTGAATGCCCAGGGACCCAGCGGAGGAAAACGATGGAAGGCTGCAGTGCGGAGACCGCTCGTTCGACCTCCTGTTGGAGAGAAGGGGTCAGGGTTCGTTTCTGTATGTGGTGTATAGCGGCTTGTGAGTCTGAATAGACTGTGTACTCTTGGAGAGAGGGAAGGAGGGCAAATGACTGGAGGGCATGCGCAATGGCGAGAACCTCGAGGGACAATGCGTCTGGAGGGTGTAGATACGGCCCGCTGGTGTGGGTTTCAGGAGCAGGGAGGTGTGGATGGTACAGGGCGTAGCCGCAGGAACCTCGAGGAGCCACGAAAGAGGCATCCGTGTAAGCTACACCCTGGGTATCAAAGAGAGGGGAATGGTGCTGCGCGGCCGCATGACGACGTCCGGCGTGCAGGACGGGGGACATGTTGGTCTGGAGGGGAAGGATACGAAGATTGGGGGCGGGGGTGGGAATAGGAGAGGTAAACGGGGAGATTGGAATGGGCGAGATACCCGCTTGAGTCAATAACCACTGACCCTGACGGGTAAGGGAAAGCCGGGCAAGCTGCGAGTCACGATGGAGACTGAGAAGAGAACGAAGAGGATGGAAGAGGCCTGTGGCAAAGAGCTTAGTGGTAGAGGTAGTGATAGGGAGGTTGAGAGCTGCCTTGTAGAGGCCCACAAGGGCAGTCTCGAGAGCGTTAAGTTGAGTCTGAGTGAAGGAAGCGTAGGGCGCAAAGTACAAGACCTTGTTGAGGGCCAGCGCGTGGGCAACTCGGCACACGTGAGCCTCGTGGAGACCTGAGCGTCGAGTGACCACGCGCCGCAGGAGGTGAGTTACAGAGTGGCAGGTGGTGACAGCTCGGTGGAGGGCTTGCACATTCTTAGTCGCATGCGAAGGGAAGCCAAGAACTTTGCACTGTGTGACGACAGGAATGGGAGAGCCAGAAAGGTGGAGAGAGACGAAATGGTTGTGTGAGCGCTGGTAGGAGGAATGGTTGAGAAGGAGAAGCTCGGATTTCTCAGGAGCAGGAGAGAGGCCAGCGGTGGTGAGAAAGGAGTCGATGAGATCTAGGCCACGTTGCAGGGTGTCCTGTACGTGACCGGGAGAGCCAGATGAACACCAGAATGTGATGTCATCGGCGTAAAATATATGATGCAGGTCGGGAATTTCAGCTAGCTGGGAGGCGAGAGGGGCCATAGCGAGATTGAAAAGGGTAGGAGAGAGAACAGCACCTTGAGGAGTGCCACGGGTGACGTCGTGTGGGTTAGACAAGTGGGTATCTACTCGAAAGCGAGCCACACGTTTAAAGAGGAATGAGCGGATATAGGAGTACATGTGGGAGCCACAATCCAAAGAGGCGAGTTGAGAAAGGATGTGATCGTGGCAAACACCGTCAAAGGCCTTGCGAACATCGACGGTCACAAGTGCGTAAATTTGAGTGGGTGTAGGGGACAGAAACGTTTGCTGGAGAATCAGAAACATGTCCTGTGCACAGACGCGGCGTCGGAAGCCAATGAGAGAATGGGGGAAGAACTCCCGTGCCTCAAGAAAATCAGAGAGGCGAGTCAGAGCCATTCGCTCAAGGGTCTTACCAACGCACGACGTCAGGGAGATTGGGCGGAGGTTAGAGAGAGAGGGAGGTTTGCCCGGCTTTAGAATCATAGAAATAAGAGAGGATGTCCAGGAGCTCGGCAAGCAGCCGCTCTGCCAGGCCTCATTGTAGGTTTGGAGGAGGAATTCTTTGGCACAGTCAGGAAGGTTACGAAGTGTGGTGTATGTAATGGCATCCTCACCGGGAGCCGAGCGTGTAGCATTAGCAGCCAGAGCAGATTCGAGCTCCCGGAGAGTGAAGCATTGGTCCAGATCGGGGTTAGGTCCACCTGAGTACACCGGGTAGGAGGGTGCCAGAGGGGGCGGGAGGTAGAGAGAGGCGAGTTGATCAAAAACTTCGGAGGGAGTCCCCTGAGTGAGGGCTTTAGCTAGAGTGGGAGCAAGGGCAGGCTTAGTGCCAAGGAGGGATTTAAAGAGAGACCATGCGGAACGCGAGTGCAAAGAAGAATCAAGGCCATCACAAAGAGCACTCCAACGAGAGTGCTCGAGGGAGGCGCAGTGGGCGACGATCTCGGCCCGCAGAGCAGTGATCCGGGAGGAAAGTTGGGCATTGTGTGGTTGGGAGCGAAAGGAGCGTTGAAGACGTTTACGGCGACGCCATAAACGGAGAAGGTGAGGATCTGGGTCTTGGATTGGGTAACGAGAGCGAACGCGACGGCTACTGGACGTGAGCGCTGCAGAGATGCGCGACGTCCAGTCGTCGTAGGATTGAAAGGAGTCGGAGGCGAGATTAGTGCGAAACGCATGCCAGTCAGTGTGAATAACCGGATGACAGCGAGGGATGTGGGAAAGAGAAGCGGTGATATGGATGAGAAAGTGGTCACTTAGAAGAGTTTCGGCTGTCACCTGCCAGTGAAAGGAAAGTGAACCCCGAGAGAAAGTGAGGTCGGGTGTCGTGGGGCGTTGTGAGGCAGTGCCCGCTCGAGTAGGAGAGCCAGGAGTATTAAGAAGGGTGAGGTCGCGTTCCTGGGACAGACAATGGAGGAGGCGGCCGGGTTTGAGGGTTTGTGGGTAGCCCCAGAATGTGTGAGGGGCATTAAAGTCACCACCAAAGAGGATATGGGAGGTAGAAGGAAGAGAGTGAAGGAATTTACCCAGAGCAGAGAATAAAGAGGAAGTGACAGGGGGGTTATAAAAAGACAAAAGGACGAGTGAGATGCGGGAAGAAGAGTGGTAATAAACCACACCAACTAAATATTTAAGGAGGGTGGAGGGGATGTCAATTTGCTCTACGAGCACGTCACTGCGTACATAAATAGACGCAAGTGGTGTGAACACACATAACATAAGAGTAAAAACGCAGTGAGCTAAAGAATCATGATCTGCGTCGTTACGTAATACCTTCCACACAACTTGCGCAGGAGTTGTTACGAAGTTTCGCGGCGGCTTCATTAGTACTGCCCTGAATGGCTCGGTTAGTTATACTCGATTTAAGGAAGAGCAGCCACCAGTTATTTCGTTGAATCGGGAAATTTGTAATATCCAGTCAAGCATTTCTCAGCATGTGCAAATCTAAACTCGTATCATAGCGACACCCAGAAGATACCGGGGCACCGCATTCGCCGACAGCCCGCGCCTGCGTGTAAGAAAAGTGCGCGAATTCTGCCCGAATCGCTTGTGCGTGTATAAATATCATTAATTAAACCGGATTCGAAGCCATGACGGGAAGAGCTGCTGATTGCCGAGTCCCTTGTTCCGCGCATCGGTGCTGCTTGTTGTGCTTTGAAAACGAAGCCACGGCCGTGACTTGAACGCTTAGAGATACTGCCGGCTCGCTGTCAACAAGCTGCGAGATATCGTGGGGAAACTACGTTAAAAATTACCTATTTTATGCTCATTTATTTCAGGAAAAACTGTGCTAAACCAGGTTCAGTAGTGGTTTGATTCGATATTTCGGGTTAACAACACAGAACCCTCTGGGCGCTTGCCGGGGAATCAGTATTTGTTCGTTATATCGGGAACTTCGTGAAATCGTGTTTTAAGTGTATAATTAAGCAACCGGCGTGTCTTAATTAGCATGCGTTGCAAATGAAACAGTAAATTGTCCTCGCTTCCGCAATAAACTGAAGTTCTGACGCTCCTCAAGCTGTTCCCTCGCCGCTATTTTGGTCATTTTTCAGACACATCCCCAACCCTGTAGGGAAATCGTGCTGCTTCAGGGCTTCAGAAATTACTTAAGGAGAAATCTTGGGCTCCGATCTTTCATACACCGTAGGCGTGCCCCGAGATGTTAGTTTCGTGTTAAGCATTTCTGGCAATTAACGTCTACTTTGGATTCAAATCAAGTCAAACGAAATAAAATATATTTCGTTAGCTTTCTTTTTTACATCACAGTGGTGCTTCTGAAAACTTCCTGGACGATGCCAGTGGGAACGGCGGCTGGGGACACGAAAGAACAACAGACGACAAAACAGCACGCGTGAAAACAGCGCACAAAAAACAGCACAGCGGCAAAACAGCGCAGGGAAAAAAACAGCACGGCGGCAGCCCAGCGCATGGAAAATACAGCACGTGTCAAAACAGCACAACTACAAAAAAGCATGGCGAAGAAACACAATGACGACACGACACAAGAGCGCAGGGAAAAAACATTACGACGACAAAACAGCACAACGGAGTACGAAGCAGCGTTGCTGTAGGGGTGAACTCTCATAGCCATAAGCGCAAAATGTAAACCACCACACATACGGACGTCACTTTTAGAGTCAGCGAATGCTCATTTCGCTGACTCATTAGGAAACAGGGCAAGGTAATTTATTCCGGAACAGCGCTGCTTGAATGGTGCATATCGCAGAAGTAATGGTGATGTTGTCCTTGCTGGCTTGGCTTCAATGATTTAGTTTCTTTTTGTATTACGTAAGCAGAATCTGGGCAACTGAAAAATGAAATTGTCCCAGGCATCCTCTCTGCGGTCAAATCTCCCACGTAGGTAATCTTGTCTTACTTTGTAGCTGTGTTCGGTTTCCTTCGCTGCTTCCTGTGCATTACGTGACGCAGCACGCAGCCGTTTTCTTTTAAAGCGAAAGCTTTACTACTTGCACTTTCAGCCTTTGCCGCGGCGCGGCGGTGCCACCATTGACCTTTAGTTGACCTCTGTGTGACGTCATGTGTGACATCACGCCGAAGAGAAGGGCGACCGACTCGCGCCGTCGCAAGCCGCGGCGGTACCACCACCGGCGCCTAATTCCTGCGCTCTCCGCAGGAGCGCAACAGGTGCTTTGTGACGTCACGCCGAAGAGAAGGGCGACCGACTAGCGCCGTCGCAAGCCGCGGCGGTGCCACCACCGGCGCCTAACTCCTGCGCTGTTCGCTAGGAGCGCAACAGGTGCTTTGTGACGTCACGCCGAAGAGAAGGGCGACCGACTCGCGCCGTCGCATGCCGCGGCGGTGCCACCACGGGCGCCTAACTCCTGCGCTCTCCGCTAGGAGCGCGATTGTGGTGTTACGCTGAAGAGATTAGGCTCGACTCACGTCGCTAGAAAGCAGTATCTATGCCAACCACCAGCGGCTTAACGTAGCTTCGCGATCTCGCGCCGTCATTGTGCGATGGCGGTGCACATGACCGTCGGCCTGACTGGACTGGATTGTACTGGACTGAATAGGATTGGATTGGATTAGAATAGATTAGATTAGATTACATTAGATTTCATTGGATTGGATTGGATTGGATAACAGATGCATCGCTACAAGTCTAACCACAAGCACCACCACCAGCTACACTACCAGCTGAACCATGGCGTAGGTACGGATATTACTTTCGCAGTAACCGGGCTTAACCAAGCTAAGCCACAGCGATTTTTTTTCAACTGCTAGGCAGCATGCATGGTGTCTCTCGCTTGATTTCACTCTTTGACGTGTCATAGCCCTCCCTTGATCTTCAGCAGCTATAGCTAACACTCGTGGCGATGACGGCTTCCAGGGCACAAGGACAGAGGCTACCAGTTAGAACAGGGACAGCGACAGACAGCTACGATGGCCTTGTGCTCCAAGGGATAGAGAAGCATCGCGCTTCTCTAGTTTGAATTCACATGATGTATTATCATTTTTTAGGCTTCATACAGTTGTCACGCAATACTTCAGAAATTTGCAAGCATCAAAATGGCACCTAACAGCTGCGACATAGAAAATAAAAGACGAACGAAAGCGTGTATAGGACAATAGAAAGATAATTTTAATTTTATGCAACAGATTTAGGACCGCGATCCGAACTTCCTTTTGTTGAAACAATCGCCACTACTTGTAACAAATATATCCGCTATTTCAGTCACGAAACACAGAACGGTTGCCCACAGCTTAAGGTATGCTTGAGTATTAAAGCTTACGCCCGCCTATCGTGCGAAATAAACATAAAATAGAAAAAGTAACTTAAGGTAAACTCGAGCTATTTAGAATGAATTGGAATATAGCTAGCTCGCGCGCTGTTTTTCACGCACACGTGATCATCGTATATGAGCGCTGCGTTATTCGCTTTACAACTACGGGGCCCCTATGGCGGCGCAGCTCAACTGCCGTGCTGAATGCAGTAGGTATATTAGTGGGCTTAGGGAGCGCAACGTTGCTGTGGGATTTCGTGCCGCTGGCAGTATACAGGGAGTTTCGTATTTATCTGTCCGGGTTATAAAAAATTCTCCTGCGCAAACTACTGGTTTATTTGGTCTCAAGCACAGACCACAGGGCAGCGTGTGATAGTCTGCGTTTTCTGATAAATAATTTAATATCGGAACTTACATGGATTGTCTGGAGTCGGCGAAGAACTGCAATCCTCTGTGCAGAAATTGTTCGTCGAGGCAAGCTGAATAGCCGATTTGAGAGGCTCCGCCATCTGGCGAACTACGAGGCAACCAATGTGCCTGCTTGGAGCTGGTGCAGGTCTCGCAGTACCGCGGATGGCGCAGCCTCTCAAATCGGCTATTCCGTTTGCCTAGACAAAAATTCTCTGCGCAGACGACTGCAGTTCCTCGCCGACTCCAGTCAATCCAGGTAAGTTCCGATGTTAAATTACTTATCGGAAAACTCAGACTATCATAAGCTGTCCTGTGGTCTGTGCTTGAGACAAATTAAGCGAGTAGTGTGCGCAGAATTTTTTGCAACCCGGACAGATATACACGGAACGCCGTAAATTTATTACGTAGGCTACTTTAAGAACCAACACACACATGCTTGCGCAAGCACTGAAATCACTGTCAAATGTGCATATTTAATCAATCCAAAATGACGAGTCATAATTCGTTCTTTAAAAGCGACTAAAGCGAACCATTTTCGTAGCTTAGCTGTCTTATAACTCCACTTCAATCGAATGTGATCAAATTTGGTGTTCATTTTTTGTTTATTTCTTGTGTTAATATTTTCTGAGGTTACAATTGCCTAAGGCAAGAGATTTGAAGAATAAGAGCTTGTGTTCACCCAGAGCCGCTCAGCATCATTATGGTCAACCCGCACAATCAGTGCTTCCATAACAAAATCTTCCGGGTTAGTTATTCCATTACTCGCCAGAAAAAAAGTAGAAATTTGACGTCGAGAAAAGGATTATAGCACCGAAAAAGACAACACAGAGCAACCGAGACGGCACAGGCGCCTGTCCCATCTGTGTTGTCCTTTTCGGCACTGCAGCCCTTTTCTGAAAATACTGTCACGACCAGAGGAGCCGCGAAGGTAGGCGTCGGGAAGAACCCAAGACTGGGAGCATTCTTTTTTACTACAGAGCCAGGTCCCAGGACACAGAACCAGCGCCCTCGAGAGCCCACCGCCGCTTCGTCGTCGTCTTCGACTCAGCGCGGAGGCTGCGCGGCGCGTTAGGCGCGTGGAAATATTCACCAACTAGCACCCCAACAACTATGACATCGATAATATTGGCCTACCTTGTTTTTTTTTAATTAATAAGCGAAATGAGCACTAACTCCACAGGTCGCGTACGTATGTGTTTTGATTTGCTGTTTGTGGGCATTGCTCTGATAGTGCACCCTCCAGCAGCGTTGTACTGTACTCCCCTCTGCTGTTCTGTCGTCGTGCTGTTTTTTTTCCCTGTGCTGTTTTCTCCGACATCCTTTTTTTTTCGCGTGCAGTTTTTTGCGGGGCTGTATTGTCGCTGCACTGTTTTGACGCATGCTGTTTAGTCGTGTGGTATTGTTGCATGGCGCCACAGTGGCTTTACCGGCCCGGTGTGAATGGTCTACCTGTAATCACGTTCAAAACAAACACTTTATGCAACATCAGGTGTCAGTAGCTGCGTCTGCAGCAGCACCGTAATTCTACGTCGCTGAGCTGCTATTAGTATCGCGTTGTTTTGTTGGGACAGCCCAGACCGGGTTGCGGAGGAAGTATTGCTGTTACCATGGCTTCGCTCCAGCGGCATCGTACTATTATCTTTACACTATCTCGTGAACAATGCTTCTATGATGTTTTTGTGCATTTGTTGCTGGCCCGAAATAACCAAGTGTTGGCTATTACTCATCGAGTGTAACCAATCCACTTATGAACACGCGTTACTTTCGTACTCATGATAAGTTTGAACCTCCATGTAGGCGTGGACAGTTGTGCGACTCTGTCCCATCCACCACATTGAGTGTAATCACTCTAAAACCAAGGACCAAGCGGCAATCGACTAAGGCTTCTCATAATTGCATCTGGCTGCCGTACATATCTTTCATGGCTGATGCTTAACCAGGTGAACATTATTATTCAGCATCAGGGGTGGCCTTTGCCCTGCAGTGGGCGTAGTCAGGCTGAAGATGATGGCGATGATGATGAGCCGACGACGAAGCTGTTTCCTCCTAAGGAAAGTCCTAAATTACCTGTCGCATTTAGTTTGTACCGTAAGTTTCTTTTATGGTGATAAGAATAGAAGAATTTTTGGAGCTTTCTATAGATCCGATTCAAGAGCGACAGTTACTACTGAAGAGCCGTGACCACGTTTGCACCCCTTGCGAGGGCGGACTTTGAATTCCTTGGGAGCTGATCTAAAGCTTACGGAGAGATAGGGGGCCGCCATGAAGGCTGTGGTCGCTCGCTTCTTACGTCCTTCGTTTACTAACTGCTTCCCGTGTGCCTCGGTTGAGGCCTCGATAGCAAGGAAGACAGTCAGTGCGCGTTTTCTTTCCTCTTAATTAATTATTTATTTTTTTAATGCGACAAGGGTGTATCGCCTTTTTAAATTAAAAAAAAAATAAAGAATGACATTACGCAAAAAGAACCGCGGCCTCTATCGCCCCCCCCCCCCCCCCCCCCAATCGGCCTAAAAGGTTCCATAAATCCACCACGAGGGCCTATTATGTAGGTCTACGCGGATATAGGAGACACCCACCCACATTACAAGATTACACATGGCACGGTGTCAAAAACCGATAAAGGCTGAACCCCCAAGATAATGCTGTGAAACCAGGATAGCTAATCGCCAGCCATCAGTTCAGCACAAGGAGCTGTAGACGAGCCATACTGCGTCTCTTACACACTGCTGTCTCATATTTTCACACTCCTGCGGGCGACAAACACGTAGCATTAGCTCTGTGCCGTTCATCGACGTCTAGTGACAGCGTACACTCCCGGTACAGTTTCAGGGACATGAGCTTGCGTGGACTCTTGCAGAGCTCTCGGCCCCATCTGCGCACCACGGGCAAATTCTTGCGACAATTTTTTCGTCGAAAAATCGTGATAGCCTTTGCCAAAGCACTGACGCTATAAACAGTCACTTTGTTTTGTAAAAGGACCTGGATTTACGGAACTGAAAAAAGTGAGACAAAAATATTAATAGGTCCCCGCCATTACCTGAACGCCGAAAAGGC
This sequence comes from Amblyomma mixtum, assembly GCF_055824585.1. Taxonomy (NCBI): domain Eukaryota; kingdom Metazoa; phylum Arthropoda; class Arachnida; order Ixodida; family Ixodidae; genus Amblyomma; species Amblyomma mixtum. The sequence continues at coordinate 45,176,283 of NC_143020.1, read as the reverse complement.
AGTTGAAACGTCCTTTCATAATTATGAAAGATTTTTCTAAGTAATTGTAAACGTATCTTGGTCAGTAAAAGTAGAATTGAAGTGAGCTCTTATACTCTTATTTCGAAGTCCATATCTGTAGCATGCGAAACAGGCGTTTCCTAAAAGCTGGTCTGCCCTAACCCCACTATGCACGCAATAGATTTCTTGTGGTAGACAAAATTTACCTACGCCCCAATTGTTTTATTTTTAATTTGCAGAAACTTTGCACATGCACTTCTCACTATTGGTATTCCTTCACTTTATAAAAAAATAAACAGATTACATAGCAACATCCCTGTCCTCCCTTTGTACTTCGCCAGTGAATGCACAAGCAATTGGTTTCCTCTCTTTAGGCAAGTCGTTCTCATCGATCAACTCGCGATCCTTGTTCCGTTATTTCTTTTATCACTAGTGCGTTAAATTACAAAACTGCAACCTCCCTGGTTGTGTCTACGGCTACTACTTATTTTTGTGAGAACAACAAGAAAAATTCCATTACCGAGTTCAGAATTAGCCAACTGTTTGCAATGACCTCATGGCACGTGCGCTTCATAGCCTGCTCAAAAGGGCATCTTACGCCTACGGTCATCGCACTGGATGTCTTTAAATGAGGGGTCGCCATGTCCTGTTGCTGTCACACCCCAGACAGCCGTTGTTCCCAGTCAGTCCGGTGCGGACTAAAGCTGCAGTTGCAGCATTTGTCATCAGGACAGTCCCGCGCATCGCATGACAGTTTCAGGGCGCAGTTGCACAGATTTTAATAGAAGACTCCTGGGTGATCGTAACTCAAAAGCTGGAATAATGAAAAAGTAGTATAGAGTCATAAATACTGAGACGAGAAAATATCTGTGCTTTAAAACTCGGGTTCAATTGCTGGAGTTTAGAGATTTGTATGAAGGAACCAGAATTCAGGGTGATGTGAATATTTCTGCGAACATACGTGATGATAGCCGACTGAACGGACTATACTGGTAATTGGAGTCAGGCTTCCAGACTGCACCTCCTCCCCCACACTTCAGGGACGTGGGCAGAACTAATGATGCGTCGGAGTCCCTGTTGTGATTGTGTGACGGGAGGGAAGAGGTAATATGCCTGCGTGTTATGACGCGAGGTGCTCCAGATTTGACAGCGTGGGCAGCGTGGACAGCTGTATGCACGGCTGCAGAGCTTGGAAAGCAGGAAATTGGTTTGCGTTTGCCGGATGTAAGCAGATTGCCGGCTGGTGGGGTGAGTAGCGAGATGTACAGAGGTGATGGTGTTGTTAGGTTAACCCGTAAGAGCGGGATTCTCTTCAACGTAACGGAGGTCACGTAGGGTAAACACTGCATGTGCAATCTTTCTCACGAATGCTGTATTTGTTGCTGCCTTTCACATCGGGTATCCTTCGTTCTCCACTTAATACCCTGTGTAAGGAAAATTTCTAAATTTTCAGGCTTTTGAACGGAGCAGCTTAACCTCCCACAGAAGAAATAGGGCTCTCACATCGAGAATACCGCCGTTTCCTTGAGATCCGGATCATTTTACGTCATGACCTAATACTGCTGCAGAGGTCTCACTTGTACTACGATTCTTTTGTCAGCTCGAGTCACTATGTAAGCGACTCGGCAGAATAATGCTCTTAGCGGTCGAAAATAACAACTGAAAGTGTCTGATTGTCCTAAGAGATTTTTTATACTATCTATTTACCCATGAACTTGCAGTAAAAGCGAAAATATCTGTCCTAAGAAAGCGAAATTTCTGTCACATCACGCTCTCCTTTGTCGCAGCAACACTACATAAAATTACGACAGTACATGAAAAAAAAACAAATACAATGGAAAGATGTACGACGTTACGACAAAACAACACTTTTGGTGCTTTGATCGTGATTGTATTGTTTCTTTTGGTTTGGGTATTAATTGGTCATGCATGAAAAACAAATAACTTAAATCATATGGATGTCGCAGGAGTATACGGAAAATTGCGGATACCGGAGATGTCTGCGCGAAAGCAAAATTCTGCGTTCCGTCTCCTTGTGCAGACTAAACGTGATTTTTCATGTTTCCAAAACATTTCGTAGCGTACACAAATATGGTACTGTGCTTTCTACATGAGGAATGCATCCACATACATACAAGTGTCGACGAAGCGCCTTAAGGGAAACTGCACATTTAACGCTGCCTGTCGCTATGTAGAAATTAAACATATAACTTTTTTATAGCACCCACAGTGCTTACAAGCCGTGTGAAACAAAGAAGAGAGAAAGAGAGAGAGAAAAACTTATGTTGAGCAGTAGTAAGCAGGGACGAGCCATAGGGAGGAGCCCTTAGTCCAGGGCCCCAGATGCCGTAGCTGTCTCGCTGGTCCGACCGATGACGTCACGCTGGTCGTCTAAAGCTGTGCTTGACAGGAGTGCTTCAAACTGGCACGGGAGGAATGCGGTATGGGGGCAATGTCGGAGGACAGGTGCATTCCTACTTAGAAGAAGGAACCTCTTGCTCAGAGTTCACTCTAAGCCAGCGGAATACATTTAAAGCAAATGAGATAAAAATATAAACGCAGTGCATCTCTTGGTCAAGGCGCGTAAAGAGTTATCTCATATCATTGACAACATGAATCAAACGAGTTATAATTTGATTTTCTGTTTAGAGGAACGCATACGAATATTCAATCATCGCTGTCGTCCCTTTAATATTGTGTGTAAAATGCTTTCAATCATCTAACAAGTGTTCCCGCAAAAACTGAGCAGACAAAAGAAGGGAAAAGCGGAGCCCGTTATGACACACGTCATGCTTGCATCATGTTTCCCACAAAAACTGTATGATAAGACAATTACGTTGACAATAGGAAACTCAGAGGCAGAGCACCTCACTGGTTTAGGACTACTCAAATCTGGGGGATTTGCGTGACAAGGAAAAATAATAATAGAGCTTAGCACAAAATTTTATCCCCTGAATTAATACTGAGCCAACTTAAAATTATTTATAATTTTTTTAAGTACCTATCAAGCTGATGAGGGGGATCTAATTGCGTAGGATACACATGCAAAATGCCTTTTTAAAACAGCTTCAAAAGGTGTGAGAGCACAGGAAAGATCCAATAAAAATGGCAGAGCAAAACTACCTGCATGCAACGTTTTGAAAATACCATCTACATAAAAATCTCCGATTAAAAACGAACCGTCGAAATCTCCCGCGTTCTTTTCGCACTATGATGTGGCTGACATTTTGTGCTTGTTGCAAAGTGGTTGCAGCCGTGGCACAGCAGACAAAAGTCTTCAACAGAGATGAAACTTTTAACACTACAGTGGCAGAAAACTGGTTTTCTCTATTCTTTCGAGGTTTGTAAGAACAAGTGCCATCAAGATATTGGCTGACCTTTGTTTCCTTAATTAACATTCGTTATTAGTTGCTACTAATTAAGTTCTTTCATGGAAGCCCGACTGTCCTGCTATACAATGGTCAGCGCTCTGAATCTTCCATCACGTTTTTTTTAATTCATCCTCCAGCAAATAATCTCAGACGCTCATGCTAACACCAGATTGCAGTCATTACCTCAGGCCACTGAGCATCGCTAGTTATCAGAATAAAAAAGACACTATTTTCTGTATTTTTTGCTAAGCTGTGTCCACTTCTCTACAGCTACTGAGGCTTCCGTCAAAGCTTAGAAACTTTCCCCGTTTCTTGCTTGGTGCCTTTCACTCAATGAAGTAAAAAAGGGCTTCGATCATCCCGCACGTCTTCATGCCACGGATGTCGTTGAAGTCGGTAAAGCGCTTGTATGGGGTGTTTCATATTTTGAAGCCGTGTGTAGAACGGCGCACTACAGAGCTGAAAATAAATTCATATCACCTAAAGCTTAACTTGAACGGACATCAAAATGCACCTGCCATGGTTCAAATTAAAGCGTTGAGTTTTTGAGCAGCAAACAAATGCAGCAGCTTGAAAGGGTGAGCCACAGCGTCGAGTGCGAAGGCGGGAAATTAAATTAATGCTTCGACACACGCGCACGATAGCTTTCAACGCAATGTAACGCATTAGTAAGTGGAAGATATTGATGCGCACAATCTTTTCTTCTTCGCATGAGTCTGTGCACTATGTTATTCTGTTACAGTGCTCTTATAACATGTTTCACGGCGTTAACATAAAGCTTCTGCAAGATAGCACTGCGTCTACGGTATGATGCTTCTCAAACACATAAGTGCCCGCGGTTAACCGGCTGCGCAAGAAGCGTCGTGAAAAAACAGTTCGACAAAAGTCGATAGTTTCGTGAGTTTACGATGTGATGACATCAAATCCCCGAGGTATTCACTTGCATTGCTTTGAAAAAGTTGAAATGAAAACTGCAGTCGTAAAGGTAGTCACAAGGGGCTTTTTCTCCACCGCCTCATAAACTCTGCGACATTCTCTCCCAGAGGAATTGTCGAACCATTCACTAGATTCCCTTAGAACATTAAAAGTATACTTTTCTTCGAGCGTCATTTTATTATTTCCAATGACGATTACAAAACAATTGTGATATCCATCTGAAGAAGCGCAAGTTACGTGAAGGGCAATTTCGGAAGCTTTGCTGTGCACCCCTGATTAGGGGCACGGCTTACCGATTTTCTAGAAACAACTAGAAGTGATTCAGTGCAGTAATCTCGTTGAATGCGATGCTCTGTGATGAGGTGGCAGGAAATAATATTTACCTTGTGACAGCGTTTCTTCGGCATAAAGAACTGATAGACACGTATATCATCGAGTTCTGGGCAATTTTACCGTGGTCACACGCAGCAATGATGGAGGCGCCGAAGTTATGCTGGCGATTTCTACGGCCTTACAGAAACAATTGCCTTTCACGGCATTGCTTGCGCCAGAATCAGAGAAGGTGCGTTATCGCACGCGCCATTATACCACGCGTACGCACATTTAAACACAACGAAATTCTTGGAGCACAACTTGTCTTCCCATGTAGCTGAAGAATCTCATCCCGAAAGGCGTTACGAGCATCTACGGATCGATAGCATGCCGGAAAATGTGAGGCGTGCTTGTTTACAAAAGTTGCGCTATGCGCTTCGATAAGCTCGAAGTGCGCGGGAGTGTGTGAGGACTAACTCTGACAAAGATTGTACGCGAGCTCGATGCGCACCGATGTTAGAGGCGATTGTTACAACGGAGACTGCTTTGTGTCAAAGTTTCTTGTCACTTTAGGAAACACTACTGGCGGCACTCGTGTACAGGAAACTGCGCGCGAAAAACGTTTTGTCATCGCGCCCTCCTTTGTGCCGTAGTCTATACAATTCCATGCTACATTAGCAAACTCTTTGACCATAGTGCCTCCAACTTACTTGCAGCCGATAACAGAAGATGAACACACACTATGTGAACTAAAGCAGAAGAAGGGTTAGAAATAATGAGCTATTAGCATCGCTGACAGCCAGACATTATTACTATTTTAGGTCGACATTGCTGAATCTAGTAAGTTGTGCATTCTCACCTTGCCTTCAATCCAGCAACGAGAACCGTTTTGCGAGGCCTGCGTCTTTAAAAAGGATGTCTGACATGATAAGCTATTTGAGTATGGGGACCATCGTATGATGATTTTCATCCCTCCGGAGTGACTCATGAAAAGCTACGTGCTCTACCCCTACCTTTAGATGTGAACTAGCATGGAGTTCTTTAGCTACTGTGTCTTACCGAGGTGGCTAGGACATAAGGGCTGAGAGTGCAATGCCTATGAGGGGCATGATGCCTAACGAAAACGAATAGAAGGAGGGTTGCGCTGCTGATAGCACGTTATTATCTGTAACGTTATTTGAGCGCATACAAGTACAATCGCCGAGTGTAGATCTCAGCCCCTTTTCTTTCTACGCTTGATTGGTGTTTCACAGGAGGTAGGTGGCTTCGTCCTTAGCAGAAAAACAGGAAACAAATGTCAAAAATAATATGCCTGGTTCATTTGCAGAGAACCGCCCTGTAGCTGCCTTGTTACGATGGTCGCTGGATCGTGGGTTGTACGCTACAAGACATCGTGGGCAAGAGATGTTACACAGATTCTATGAATACATGGATTTGCAGTTAGCCAGAAGAATTGTAGAGAAGCTTTATATCTTTTACCGGGAACTTCTTTTATCAGAAAATAATAATTTTAGCTGCATCCATATTAGAACTAATATGAAGGTCCCTCCTCTTTCATATAATGAAGAATTTCCGCCTTGCTTCCGCCTTTCTTTTAGCATAGTTGCGACCGCACAAAGGCACCTTTCAGTGTCCTCGACTTACCTGTACCAAGAGCAACCGCGGCCACATAACCCAGCAAATTTCCTAACCAAATCATCCTACGTAATATCCTCGGCTCATAGGAATTACCGTATTCGGCATTCGTTTAAAATAGGAACTCCTTTCCTGTCTACGGTTTCTCTGCCTGCCGAAAATATTCGCAATTTTAATTCTCTAGTGATAGAAGGCGTGGCTGCACGCATTACAGTGAGCCGTCTTGCAGCGTGGAAAGAAATGCCATCTCACACATTGGCGAAGAAGTTCATGCTATTTTTTAATAAATTACGTTCAGAATTTTGTTGCAATCCCCTGCAACTACATGTCTCTTTTCAGGGTCTAGGGAAACTGGTACCAGCGTTCCATTCTTTAGGCATAATGAAAGCTCCGAACTTCCGAGGTACTTCTGCTGCTATATTTGGAACCTTTAATGACGTCATTCGAAACGCCCTTCAGGTCACAGATCAGCAGGGATATTTCAACACAGCCGTAAGCTGTCTTTATTCTTGCACGAACTTTAGCTTGCCCAGTCTCCACCATATCGCTTGTCTGCCTATTGCACAACACCTGCAGGTGGAAGTATACTGCTGCCTCCAGTGCGGTCCCAGGATCAATTATTACGTCACTTAAGGCCGAATCAGCTAAACACGCGAAGCTAGAGTGCGTTGCTACTGCACGTGAGGGTCCCTTAACTTCGCGGTAAATTTCTCGCTAGATCTTGTAGGTAAGTCGCCAATACGAAATACACCACCGTTATTGGTATTAGTTTTCATAAATCCAGATCCTTTGTTTTTCGTCTTTTTTCCAACAGCTGCTATGTAGGACAAATTAATTTGATTAAAGTTTATGTTCCTAGCTCTCAGAAGAATAAATGTGAAGTGTCCCAGTACCGAAACATTATTATTTTTTTATTATTATTTACAAAATACTGCGGACACTGAGTCCAAGCAGGGTGGGCGAACAAAGTCAATCAAGAGACAAAAAAAAAACGCAACATTTCGAAAAAGAACAACACAATATAGAAAAAATAATTGGTTAAAACTCTTGGGATAATGGTTTAACTAGCTCATTCCAATCTGTTATTGTGCGTGGAAAAAACGAAAACTTGTAAGTGTCTGTTCTAGCGAATATAGGGGTTAGAGAACTGGGATGGTGTTGACGAGTTAGTCTGGTTGGTGCCGGCGTTAAGTATGATGAGGGATCCAAACCAAGTTTGTTATGTAATAAAAGAGAAATAAATTCTAACCTAAGCTTTCTTCGCCGATGTTCAAGTAGTTCAATTTTATTAATCTCCATTAAAGTGGTGGGGGAGTCAGACCTTGCATATTTATTAAAGATAAACCTGACAGCTCTTCTCTGTATTCTCTCCAGATTTTTTACGTTAGATTTAGTATACGGGTCCCACACTATGCATGCATATTCGAGTTTAGGTCTAATTATTGAAGAATAACAAAGTAGCTTAATTTTAGAAGGAGCATTTTTTAGTTTATGTCTTAAGCAGCACAATTTCCTAAATGCCGCAGAGCAGATATTGTTTATGTGCAAGTTCCACGATAGATTGCTACTTATTGTTACTCCTAGGTATTTGTAGTTGGATACTTGTTGAAGAGGGAGAGAGCCTAATTTATATGTGTAGCTATGAAGTATGGTTTTTCGGGTTATCGGCATATATACACTTTTGTCAGCATTCAGAACCATGCCCCATCGGTCGCACCATTCAAAAACGTTGTTCAAGGCACTGTCCAGGTCACTTTGATCCTCCTTATTTGTAACTTCTCGGTATAGAATGCAATCGTCAGCAAACAATCGAATATGCACTGGTGGGTTAACAACTTGAACAATATCATTGACATACAAAAGGAAAATCAGAGGACCCAAAACACTTCCTTGGGGAACACCGGATGAAACTGGAAGAGAGCCCGAACGTTGTCCACCCACTTCAACAAACTGTTTGCGGTCTTTTAAGTATGCAGTAATCCATGTCACTAAAATACCAGGAATGCCAATTTCTTTCATTTTAAAAATTAGTTTATCATGAGGAACTTTATCAAATGCCTTGCTAAAATCTAAAAATATTGCATCGATTTGGCCTTTATTATCTATACAAGAAGCATATGAATTTATTACTGTAATTAGCTGTGTTACCGTCGAGAATCCTTTTCTGAACCCGTGCTGGAAGCTAGTTAGCACGCGATTTTTTTCTAAAAATGCGTTCATACAATGTGCAACTATATGCTCTAATAGTTTACAGCACGGGGACGTCAATGATATGGGGCGGTAGTTCTGCAAGAGAAGACGGTCTCCTTATTAACATTATTGAGTGTTCTATTTGCAAGAAATTTGCTCTATCCAAGAAGCCGAAGTCATGAGTAAGAGTAAAGCATTTTGCCACAACGAATGCAGCAAGCCTAAAAAATTACGAGGAACTTTAGCGGCTAAAGTGGTGAAAGGCGAAAGCCTGAGTGCTGCATTCTGCTACGCGATTGTTCACTTCAGATTCTGTTGGTGCGTTAATTAACTGCCAATTAATGACGCTTAAGCTTCGCCTTTAGGAGTGGAATGCGAAAGCGTGTTGTAGCGCTGCCAGGCGGTCCACGGAACGCCACCACGGAACGCCTTGCCCTTTGGACGCGACGCTTTTTGAGGAAAGGTTCTACGCCTTGCTCGTCGGTAAACTGGTTTTTGAGGAAAGGGAATGTATCTGTCTCCTATATCTGGGTGGACACCTAAACCTCGCCGTAACCGGAAGGGAGGAAGATGGGAGTGAACGAAGACACCGTATTCACTAGACGCGCCTTTGTTCATTCCAAACCATCGGGCTTGCATGGCGGAGGGGTAGCGTGCTCGTCTCGCACACCGGAGACCGGGGCTCGATTCCCAAGCTCGGCTAATTTCCTAGTCAGTTTGCTTTATTTATCTGGTCTAGCTAGAAAGGTTAATTAGGCTAATTCGTTAAGTAAGTCCCACTAACTTGGAGCATCACTATACTGTCCCTTTAATTGGTTGCATGGTTAATAGCCAAAGTGCAATTGGCCCCGTTTGACATTCGCGCACTGTGACGTCACTACCGTTTCGACCAATTGAAAAGCGGGACATTTCTGTCGAAAACTTCTGCTTACAACGATGAGGCATTAAAGGCTTCCGCCTTAAAAATTACTGCCAGTTTTGCTGTATTGCTGTGTGTTGCCCTTGACAATATTATTTTATAGTAATTCCAGGCAGGATTGATATCTTTTCCCCATAATACGTTTTATCGTTGCAATACCTCACTTGAAATGATAAACTCCTAAAAAATTGATAACATAGGAACTCTTCTCCGACTTATAATTGCACAAGTAAATAAAAATTTATTCGCGTGGATCAGAAACGAATCCATGTTTTGAATCGCAGTAGTCCAAGCGCAGACAAAAGAAGCCCGAAGGCTGCCTCAACGAGCATCCTTACTTACTTTTTATGCATCATCAGTTTAAACAGCGTTTTCTATGTTCTGAGCACGGCGCAAAGAACATATCCTAGGAGGGGGAGAAATAATAATATAAGAATCACCTTAACGCGATTGTCACAGTGAGTGACCCAAGTCAGTCCAGACTAGAGGAATCGCCAGATATGAGAGGGAGCTTGCGAGGCTCATGTTATATACAAACACCCGCTACAGGCTCAATCAAAATGTATAGATATATATATATATATATATATATATATATATATATATATATGTGTGTGTGTGTGTGTGTTTGTGTGTGTGCGTGTGTACATTTCGATGCAGCCTATATATATATATATATATATATATATATATATATATATATATATAGAGAGAGAGAGAGAGAAAGAGAGAGAGAGAGAGAAGCGCAATTGTCGAACAACACAAGCGTCTTGCCTTCTTGTGTTGTCTTTCTTCTTATTGGATGCAGATGGCTGCTTACTAACTTCATAAGTTTAAAAATCATCCGTTATGCCATGATTAAAAGCTCATTTTCTTCAGGGGATTCAATTTCATGCAGAAAGTTTTTCGTACAAATGCTTGTTTGTATTGTTTGTTTGAAATTAAAACTCTCATTTCAACCTGATTGGTTTTCCTGATTGCACGCCCGCGTAATTAATTCTTATGAATAACAATTTTAGAGGCCCAAGCATCCTCATGAGATCATAAGTTTTCTACGAACTCCGAGAAACTGGCTGCTCAAAAACTCAAAAAGGCGAACTGGACGCCCTGTTTACGCACGAGGGCACATCCCCATTTGCGCTAGAAAACCTAATAAAACGAAACAGAACACAAGCACTTTACTCGCATAGAGGAAGGACTTATTGCAACGGCATTACCTCGGAAAATTTTCGGACTTTTCTCAAATTGGTTTTGCTTAATAACAGAAGCTCACTCTCAATCGCGAGTACTTCTCTACAGTGGCAGCACACAGTCGTGTTATGTCCAAAGTGCCAGCCTTTGTAACTTTTGCTTTAGTGATCATGTATTGGCCTCACGTCTAAACAATTTTCCGCTCCCACGCTGTGTGACATTTCAGCATCCCACGCAAGGATTACGCCCTCTCTTTCTGAACCAAGTAGAGCGCTAGGAGAAGAAATGAGCGGCACTAAGTTCGTATCAGACACCACAAAACACAGCGTCGAGTGCTTCACGCCCGAATTGTGCTTGGGTAGAAAATCTGCTTAATGTCCAGTACGCTGGCGTAACTTTTAGCGCCGTACAGAAATGTTGCCCTCTTGCTCTTTTTCAAGTATGTCTTAGCGGCTCTAGTGATGGAGTAACTTGTGTAGACGCGGAGTAGGTGGCAGTGAAATGTGGAACTGCACTCATGACATTACGTAAGTTGGCCAGGGCACGAGTAGTAGGCAGATTACCACGACGGGCGTGATCTCTGAGTCTTCAGTCAAATCATATCATCACTCGTGTCGTTGATATCCGTGCACGATGCGTTCACATGATCGGACAGTAAAGCAGAGAAAGGCAACGACAAATCGGTCCGCTAATTTTATCCGCAGCATTTTGCATGACAGTCTATAGGCACTATTTTTTAAAAGAAAGGCGCTGTATCGTCGTTGGCCATGGAGCTGCTTTCGCGGTTCATGTTTACTGAAGCGCACCCAAATTTGAAGCACATTTCCTCGCTATAGCCCAGGTTCATCTCGAATTTCATAGGTGCCTTTTTATACCGCGTATGTAGCAGCTATACAAGTCGCAGCATGATGTCCCAACACAGCACATCTACAGTGGATAACCTTCTTGTTTTCCGCACTGCAGTAACTATATAAGGCATGCAGCATGTTGCGGATGGTCAGCGTATTGTGGTTTCCAGTCCTCATTCTAGACTCCATACGCAGTACAACGTATCAGACTTCAAGAGAGGCTCGGGATTTGACTATCACGCTGTTTTGGTGGCGATGCATGGTGGGATGCCCCCGCTTTCGAATTGGAGCCGGCACAGCATTTTGTTCTCATGCAACGACTGCATTGGAAGTGCTTTATTCTGGCTCAAGGAAGAGCCTAGACTCGTCATAGCTCTGCTAGACGGAACCCCGTCAGCCATAAAGTGAGCAAGCTTTTAACATATTATATTTCAACCATCGTTGCAGGGATCTTGCATTCATCACATTTTCGATTTTCAGGCAGTCGTTGGACTAAAGCTCAGCCTAAAACTAAATTTGGTTTGATTGGTTTTATAGGTTTTTTTTTAAGATAAGATAAGAATTTATTGTGTACAAATCGGTTACAAAAATTCAGTATACAGGCGAGGGTCCCAAAGTCAAGCGACTGTCACGGGACCCCCGTCGCAACGTCGCAACGCGACTCAAGCTATGTGGAACGCCACAGTGAATGGCTCCGGAAATTTTGACCGCATGTGGTTCCTTAACGTGCACTGATATCGCACAGTACATGTGCCTCTAGAATTTCGCCTCCATAGAATTTCGACCCTCGCGGACGGGATCAACCCCGCGTCTTTCGGGTCAGAAAAAGAGCGCCATAACCACTGAGCCACCACGGAAACGAAAACTAAATTTGAGCCAACGCTCTTTTGGGGGCCGAATTTAAAGATTTGCGGGATAACGTGCGAAATTTCTTTTCTGCTATATTTACTAAACACACTCTCGTTATATTCCACACAGATGCACTGCGGACGTTCATGCTTTCTCCCGAAGATAATCTGAACGAAAAAAGGTAATTCCATTTCGCTTATTCTCTCGCGCGTGCTTTACATAGCGTCTTTAAGGTAGTCTTTGCGCTAGGCCCAAACATAGCGCTCTCTATAGCGGCGTATGTCTCACAGTGCAAATGCATCCGTGGCATGATATGCACTGTGCCTGTCACCTAAATTACATGCTGACTGCTCAGAAAGCTCCTATATGAGGTTGCCGCCTGAAGCAGAACATTTTTTTTTCACAAAAAATTTCGCGCTTACATTCACGACGATTACAAGAAGTAAGGAGTAATTACGTAGTTACGTTGATTTTATATTACGTGGGTTGTAGAATTTGGGAACGAGATACGAATTCACATTAGTCGTGTACGTGCTTCCTTGTCTTGATTGCAGAAGAAGTGAATTTGAATCAAATAAAAACTTCGAACCGGTTTATGTTTCTTTTTTAGCATGGAGGCTTTACTCACAGGTTGCCCCTTGTAAAATTATATGGTTGAGCGCACAAAAGAAATCAGACACGCCCAATGAGTAGCAGAAGGCAGAGTCGTTGACACCTTGATCAATTTTTATGGAAAAAGAACTTCGAGAAAAAAATTACTCTAACGGAGGCGATAATGCGAGGAAATTTTCTTACTGCTGCAGGAAAAAGGGGACCGAAATAGAGAGTTTTGGCTCTATGTAATAAAGCTTTTGAATAGTGCATGAAACGTGAATGTACCCTTTTCACTTCATCATTTAGCATGAAGGAGAAGAGTACTGAAGGGTTTTCAGCTGCAAGTACTTAATCCGTGTAGTCCTTGCCAAAGAGCGAATTTGTGACTTTGTGAATTGAGAAAAGTAATACAGCACGAAAGGTTGATTTTTGCAACCATGAGATACATGCTACTGGCAGTGGTCAGCGCACAGTATGACAAGGTGAATGTTTTGTATTTAAATCAATTTCACATGCTGCCCCGGAGGTGCTTGTGCAACCCGGTGCCTCTAGAGGGTTTTTTCCACATTGGTCCATAAAGGCTTAAGAATCCTCCTGATAAACTCACATATTCCTTTTTGAGCAAAATATAAGAGCTCATCACATGTATATTATCCATGTAGGTTCATTTATTCTCTCGTTGGAACATGAGCCAGTTTGTGCCGTTTGAACCGTTATTGTGTCGCTACTTGGCTTGAATGAAGTGAATAACTGGTCGTGCATCAACCATAGTACAATGCGAAGCATACATTGGATTTCTGTTGGTCTTCAGTTCATACAGGTATGTAACCCATGCGTGAAGAAATATTGCGTTCATTACAGGCATGAAGAAATGGGGCCTATGGTTAATCGTGCACAGCGGATGACATGCGGAATTTTAAAGAATAACTTCAGGTGTTTGCTTGGTTTTTCGGGTGCATTATTTCACAATTATGAGGCACTCCATGCCTCACCTTAGAGATTGCAATCCTTGACGCAACCATTGCGACTCTAGCTGCATTGAGATTGTTCGCAGCGCAATATCCACTATATGATTGCACCGGCCGATTTTACCGCAGTTATGGCAAAGACGCCTCCTTGAAGAGATTATCCGTCTCCTACCCACTGTCTGCTAGATGCTCCAGCCTTCAAGGCTACGGCCACGATTTTTATGTCGTTCGTGCAACCGCAGTCACCAAAAGAAGTCACGTCAGTTGCTTCGCAGGCACTTGGCGACTTTTTTTCTCAGCCTTCGTGGGCGCTACAGCCAACATTGCGGCGCCATTCGTCAGAGCTGGGCTTAGTCCCGTTAATCCTACACTCTCGACATAGCTCTAATCCGCTTAAGGGGGGGGGGGGGGGGGGGGGCGGAATGTGTTTTATGTCCATACTTTCCTTGAGCCTTTAAGCTGTGATAGATTGTATGGTTCATATCCTTGCTGGAGTGTGTGGGTTGGTCCAACGTACTTCTTGGATCTATAACTAGAAATGTGTTTCGGTTCTCTGTGGAAGAACAATAACACTGCGCTTATCTATGAGAGGTTGTTGCGTTAAGCACAAACCAACTAGAACAGGAGCTGGCACGGAATTTCGTTTCTCATTCAAGTCGACCAAAATGTGGCACTAATTATCTGCTCAGTGTCTATTGTAATGGAAGAACTTAGCTTCAGCAAAAAAAGAAAGGTACAGTGGACATCCTGGCTTAAGCTCGAAAATCGAGCACGTCATGAGAAGATACGGACGATTTAAAGAAACGCTCATCCACATTGACAAGCCAAGGCGTGTTGATTTGAACGTCATTCGTTGCTTGAAGCCAGCGATATATCATGATTATCTCTCTCCCTTTAGGTTGCTTCCGAATTAGGTTAGCGCCCTGACAATGCATTAAGTAAGCGTCAACTGTAGAAAATGGAGTATTAAAAATATTTCGTTCCATCTTTGCGCTTTACCTAGAAACAGGGCAACGAACAGTGGTCACATTGCTTGGTTGCGAGCTCAAGCACAAAACGAAAATGGCGCTGCTATTGGGCCGTATCGCCCACATTTTGGTAAAGAATGGTGCCGCGACAAGCTCCGGCACCAGCTAACCGGCCGCAGACGGCGACCTGGTTCCGGGTTGTGCGGTAAACTTTCTCTCTGTCTCTATACACGAAGCTTGGAGTTACTGTGCCATGTTGCAAGAGACTGAAACTATATATGAGGGCTACTGAGCCTCCTTACGATTCTGATCCGAAAGGTAATAAATTGTTCCTATTGATCCTAAATTAGCAATGCATATTGAGGCATGGGAGTGGTTATAAACAAATGCGTGGTCACAAAAGTATCGTACCCGGACAGCCGAAGTGTGACGAGAGAAATGGGACGATGAAGGGGCTGAACTATTGCAGTCGTTCGTTTCTCGAAGAGCATGTGCATGCAACAAATGCATTGCTAGGAAAGCGCAGCTCATTCCAGATTAGATGACAGATGGCTGTCAGCTGCTTACGCCAGGTGCTTTTGGCTACTGAGCGGGCTTATGTCTTCGATCGAAACTGCTCACCGAGATGAGAAGAGCGCATAATCTCCTCAGATCCTGTTTGCTAGCTATCAGACGGGTTTCTTACTTAGGCAGCGTGCTTGGCTTCTTTGTTCGCTTTTAATGCTTTACGTGCCACTGCGTTCAGTCGCTCCTGCTTTTCCTGATGAAAAAAACGAGACGAATTAGAAGCATTAGTAGTATAGCGTGCCATCGTGGTCCGGTCACAGAAGACGACGACAGCCCCAGCACGCCTGCCAAGCACGCGCAGACTGGATTTCGTGGGTGCTTAACTGCATACCTGCGGCGCGCTGTCCCGTTCCCGCCTGGCTGACCGCGTCCAGCGAAATATATTTGTAGCATTCCACAGTAGCATTCGTCACTTTGGCTCTCATTTATGTGAACACACGGCAGTGAAAACAAAAAAATGGCTGTGGCTTAGCTTGGTTAAGCCCGGTAATTGCGAAAGCAATATCCGTACATACGCCATGGTTCAGCTGGTAGTGTAGCTGGGTGTGGTGCTTGTGGTTACACTTGTGGTGATGCATCGGTTATACAATCCAATCCAATCCAATCCAATTCAATTCCTTTCAAACCAATCCAATCCAATATGCTAATATGGTAGCTACCGGCCTCGCTACGCGACGGGCTGAAAGTGCAACTAGTACTGCTTTCGCAATAATAGATAAAAAGATTGATGTGCTCTTAAGATATCAGAAATCGTGGATACCTGCGAGGCGCGGCGCACAAAACTCGCCGACCGTGCGGAAGCAGTATCGAGCGAAGAACACGCGCCAAAGCGCGCCTCGCAACAGGTGCGACTGGAGGAGACGCGTTTTTGAATTATCGTCGCCGTTTCGGCGCTGGGGGGAGGCGCCGCCGCTACCGCACAGGCGAGCGTCCACGGCGCTTCGACGCTTGCTTTCTTGGACACGGGATCGAAAACGCCATCTGTTGCACGCGCGCGCTACAGATTCGGTGCCAGACGGTTCCATGTGAGAGGTAAGCCGCGACGGAGCGAAAGCTTTAGGAGAGCGAGAGAGGAACGGCGGGGGAAAAAAAAAAGGCGCGGAAAGGGTATAAAAGCGCGCGAAAGAAGACAAGGGAAGTGCTACTGCGCCTGCGCGCGGTTGCCGGCTAGGTCTGCACGGCGGCGCCTATGACAAGGTCGCCGCGCGGCGGTTCTCAGTTTCGCGCGCCGCTGGCCGGAGCCAGCCCCGGGTTAGGCCGGAGTTTAGTCGTTCGGCGTCCGCCGTGCCGCTCGAACGTGGGATCCTGACGCCGGTTCATCGACCCACAACGCCGCGCTGTCGATTGTTGGTTCGCTCGTCCTGTCGGATTCGGAAGTTTCGCTTCAGCGCGCGCTTTCCCTGCTCTAACTCTGATCTGTTGACAGTACTCTACTCATCGCGCACACTCGTAATCAGCTAGCTGACATCCCCTCGTTACAAGCTGTCTTTATCCTCCGTCTTTAGCGGTGACTCTCGGTGTTGACTCTTCGTGCTGTCTCGCCCCGGCTCTTGTGTGGAGTTATCCCTGGCAGGTGCCTTCCGGCCTTCTTGAAGTAAATGAGCTTATAACCATCGTGTTCATTGGCTCCCTGGAGAAAGTGGAAGAGAGTGCCTGAACTCTCGAGCTTACGTGAGTTGTCGTGAACATTTTCACTGCTGTTCCGAACTTTCTTCAACCATCTCCACCTGTATGACCTCCTACTGAGTGCAGGAGCTTCACTATTCAAAAGCGGTATACATTATCGGCAGATTATTCGGGACGTAGACTGTGCAAACCTCTTCCTGGATTTCCTGTTCAACCGACACCGGTTCCGTTAAAACTTGTGGACCGTGAGTAGACTCCTTTCCGAATTTCTGCTGCGATTCACCGCCAGAAATGAGCTTTACTGCCAAGTTTTTGCCGCCTACGACGGGTAGTCATATCTACCACACGCAGACTTCTGCTTTCAGAAGTTATAGCCTAGAGCTCCGCACCTACAGAGCTTAGAAGCTACCCGTGGCGAATCTTGGTTGTTTGTTTGGGTCTTTCAACTCAATTTTCAGTGGCTCTTCATACTGTCAGGAGTTGGTCAATATTTCCGAGCGTCTACTCGCCCACTTATCTTGATAGCCTCTAGGGGTGGGACGGTGAACACCCACTACAGGTTGTCCTCGCTGCCAGGTTCCACGCTTCGCTGTGCAGTTGCTCTTCGTTGCAATCACGCGTCACAATCATATTGAAGTGCTGAACTTTGGACCGGAACTGCCACCTGAATCTTAGGGAGGAACAAGAGGCGCGGAAGACGTTTCGCGTTCTACAATCCTTGTTGTCCTGATATGTGAGTACAATTTGGCCTTTCTCCTTTAGTAGTGATATGTGCAGTTGCTTTCGAAGAGGATCTGGTGTGTTGATGCCCTTGATTTGCTCGCGATGGGACTGGACGCTTTTCTCTGAGGGCAGCGTTTGCTAGCTCTTGAGCGAGTGTACGTGTGCGTCTGTGGGTGTCGTTTTTAAGTGTTTCCTAAAGTGGGATACCTGGCGCGCATTCTAGGAAAACCTTGAAATATAGTGGAGTAAATAGCTGAGATTCTTTACACCTTTCTCAGGAGGCGAAACAAGTTTTACTAGAATATGGCTGTAACAAACGTCGTTTATGGTTTGTGGTGTTTAGCGTCCCAAAGCGACTGAGGCTATGACAGACGCTGTTGTGAAGGCCTCCGGAAATTTCGATCACCTGTCGTTCTTTAACGTGCACTGACATTGCACAGTACACGGGCCTCTAGAATTTCAGCTCCATCGAAATTCGACCACCGCGGTAACAAGCACGGTAGGTTCAGTTACTTTATCCGCTTCAGCTACCAGTCCCTCCTAGAATGCTACATTTATAGGCTCCAAAACTTCAAGAAATAAGCATTAAGAATTTCCAGTTAGCAGCTTGAGCAGAACGCATACCTAAGTGAAGGTAAGCTGAAATGCTGCTGGTTTGTTTGAATATTATGAGGTCTTTCGAAGAAAACACTTTTATGGCTGAAGTAAAATGCGTTTTGCTTTACGCGAATCGCAGAAGCCTTTGCTTCCCTTTGCCTCTCGTACCTTGTTTGAGACACTGGTCATGTGGAAAGTAATACAAACTTGAAGCAAGGTTGCCTTTAAAACTGTTGCTTTTAACGTACAGTCCTCGTTCATCTCATAGCGCATGTTTTTCATGGGATTTTTTTTTTTTGACTGGCTGCTTCGGCTTTATTGCACAACTGCAGAGAACCACGGGATTTAACGAAAATTGTAATGGATTTATTTGCAGGCTGTTGCGGACGCGTGCAGCGCAGTCATTCTAGATTTTCTTTGTTACTGCACTCAGAGGAAGTAACAAATCTGCACGAACTGCATACTGTAGTCAACACTTCGAAAACATTGAAACAAAGTTTTTAAACCTGTATTTTATAAAGAAAACAGATAGAAAGATGGTATGCAACAAAACTGATATATAAATTCTGTGACTCACGAAGACAAAAAAAATTCAGGGGCCACTTTGTTGACCTAAAGTGCGGTGAGTCGAAAGCCTTAAGCGCGGTGTTACTGCTTGTGTCACTCATGTGTGGTTAAGATGTTAAGCCTCGACTCTAAGAGTGGAAAGCGACAGCGTCTTGCAACGCTGCCAGGGAGTCCATAGAACGCCATCGCCCGCTCGGTTCTACGCCTTGCTCGTCGGTAAATTGGTTTTGGAGGAAAGGAAATGTATCTGTCGTTCATATCTCGGTGGACACCTAAACCTCGTCGTAACGGGAAGGAAGGAAGATGGGAGTGAGCGAAGACACTGTATTCGCTAGACGCGCCTTTGTTCATTCCAAACCATCGAGCTGGCATGGCGGAGTGGCTAGCATACTCGTCTCGCACTCCGGAGACCGGGGTTCGATTCCCGAGCTCGACCAATTTCCTACTCGGTTTTATTTATTTACCTTGCCTGACAAGAAAGGGTAATTAGGCTATTTAGGTAATTAAGCAATTCACTAAACTCAGTCCCACTTACTTGGAGCATCACTATACGATCCGTTTAAATGGTTGCATGGTTACTAGCCAAAGTACAATTGGCCCCGTTTGACATTCGCGCACTGCGACGTTACGACCGTTTCGACCAATTGAAAAGCGTGACATATCTGTGGAGAACTCCTGCTTACAACGATGAGGCATTAAAGGTTTCCGCCTTAAAAGAAATGCGTATTACTGCTCCATTGCTACGCACTGTTCAAAAGCTCTATTTATGCGGTGCCCATTACGACCCATTACGAACAACTGGGTTCTAATTCCCTACCCTATGTAGTTGGGTGCTCGCTCGTATGCTTACAAAGCCCCTTTGGACGGCTGCTGTTCACTGTGCGGGTCTGCGCAAAGCAATGCTGAGCTAATGCACGCCTAGCACTACTCTCTGATCGGCTCATTTCCTGGAACGCCAGCGGCTATGCTAATCGACGCAGGAGCCGGTGCTCACACCAACACACGTGCTGCTGAAATAGGCCAGTGTAATTAAAACGCGCTTTCGGAGCAAATAAAGACGCGGAGAGTTTTCAGGGAACGCAGAAATTCTATTGGTTTCTTTTTTTTTTTCAAATTCAAGCGCAGAATTCCTTAATCATAGCGTAGGAGGCCCGAATACGTAGTGAAAAAGGGTTCGGTCCTATGCTTTTCAACCGCATTTGAAAAAGTCTCTGGGGCAGTTTTAAAATAGGTGAAAGAAATTGAACTACGAAGATCCAGATTGAAAGATTGAGAAAACACACGAAACACGAACCACAGGAATTTTACCAATCCTTCAGTGCTACTCTATTACCCTGCGCCAATATGTGCAATACGAAGAGAATAAACAGCAGAAATTCTGAAGTTGTTAATAAGTACTTGCTAAGAACACACTATGATCATAATAAGTCTCATTGGGAAAGTAGCTGGTACAGCGCGATATTTCTGTTTGTAATGCTCGGCTGAAATGTCGGATCTTATGACATACCACTGTGAGATACCTCTAATAGTTGGGTGCCAACTTGTCTCTTTTTACTACGAGTATGAGTAGATTCATATTATGTGGACAACAGGAGTAACTTGCTTCAGAAGTAATACCTTCAACCGCATTAAAAGATTGTGAACTCTCGACTCGGCGTTGATCGCAGCACTTACGAAACCAAAATTGGCATTTGTTTGTTTGTTTGGCAGTCTTAAAGGGAGGAACTAGAATGCTTAAAAAAGTGAAGAAATTATGTGAGATGCAGGAAAGGTTTTAAAGCCTAGGGCCGAACAAAAGAGCACTAATTCGTCATCGCAGTCCAGTCCGAATTTGAAACGAAGCACCGCGAAACCTATTCCTTTTGTTGAAAAATTCAGAAAAAAATTATGCTTAGTACTGATTTTGGTGTCTCTCATTTTCAAGTTTTCAAAATTCGCCCATCTATTTGCACGTGTATTCCAGGTAAAAGACCATTTCTGACCATGGTGTGATTAAAATCTTAAGTGCCACGTGTCATTGTTTACAGAGCTCCTCCCCGAATTCTGAAGCTAGATATTTAGTCTATTTTAATGGGCAAGGGAAATTTCTGCGGCATTGTTGACTCCTACTGCTTCGTGTGCACTCTTTGTTCGATGTATTTGGTCGTTACGCAGCGTGCATGGATAAAATTTTGGGAAACAACTCTTTCTCCCTGTCCACAAATGCGCACCGACATTATATTCTTAAGCCCAGCTCGTAGTTCTCTGCTGCTCAAAAATATATATTTATTTATTTATTTCAAATACATTACAGGCCCATTGGGCATTGTGTAAGGGGGCGTAAAGATACTGTACAGTGCATTATTAACCAAAACAAAGAAAAGGGAAACATACGACTATGATAAAAAAATAAATTAACAATACAGTGCATCAATAGCCAAAGGATGCAAAAGGGAAAAACACAGTCATGATGAACAACATATAAAGAAATTAGAAGAAAAGAAGAAATGGCGTGGAAATAACAGCAGGAAAAAAAGAATACGCGATACAAAATAAGGCGCAACCATAACGGATAATGTGGTGGCCAACAAGGCTGTTTTGTGATGCAGTAGATGTGTCAATATTTTCTTAGTGCACAGAAAACATCGGCTGCAAATGCGCAAAAGAAATAGGAAAACGCATACGCTGCCAGGAGACAAGCAAATACGAGGCCGCATCACATGACTTTTACCAGTAAACAAGACGAGTGCTGCACAACATATTTATAAACTAGGCAGGACATCTGCAGAAGTCTCGCGACATAACATCTACTCTTTGATGCTGTCGAAGGGTGGCAGTCAATGGACGAATAGCATGCAGTCATGATGCCCCTGGGAGTGGTTAGGGAGCAGGGACGTTGGGCAGCGTGTTCATTTCCTGTCCCAAAGCGGGCGGTCGATGGATCACCAACGCTTCCAGCCGATCAGGGTCGCATGGGAGGCCGAGGCGGTCCCGCGGAGGCCACTCTCAATTAGCGTCGGGTACGATCGTTCGGCGACTGGGTACGGTCGTTCAGCGCGTCGTTTATTTATACGTCCTTAAACATACACGACATTCCCTGTACCCGCGACCGAAGGAAAGCAGTTTGCTTGAATGGAGTCCCACCATCCATTGCAATGAACCCAATAAAGACTCCTTACTGCAGCGTGAAGTATTCAGTATATTTTTGGCGACCAAGACTGACATCAGTGAGGTTTGAAAGGTTCTGTAGTTTTCAAAATAGAGTTTGTTTCAAAATTATGAACTGCCGCACGGCAGTGATCATCACTGCTGTTTCTGTGAAGCGTTTGTTAGTAGGGTGTAGGTCATGTCAAGCCTCCAAAAGGCTTTCGCACCCACAGCGTTGCTATGTACGTTGTGATGTTGAATTAAGTTTGATTTGATTTGAAGTTGCCCATGCAAAGACTCATAAGATCATAGACTTCAGGTAAAAAAAAAGAACTTTTTCCGTGCTGGGAACAGCAAACAGGAAGATGTCAGTGCCAATGGTCTCCACATCCTTCTCTTGAAATAAGAGAAGTCTATGTATAGTCCTCCTCCATTTTTTCTCCATCAATTCGTTTCTCTTGCAGTTGTTCCGTCATATCGTTTCTACCACTGTTTTTTCCGTCTGAGTGAGTGTTCTACGTGCTGCGCATAGAAATTAGATAGAACGCCATACGTTAGCGATTCGTGCTCAGAATTGTCCTGCCGTCTTTGTTCGACACACGCCCCAAGCCGTCTGTGTTTCTGTATGTTGCCTGCATATTCTTGTATGAAGCCTTGCGGGTTGCTTGACCATGGCTGACACATACCAACAGCATTCACTTTATTGGTTTCTTTCTCCTTGCTATACTCCATGGAACGTCCGCATGCATCTGAGCTTAGTTTTCACGTTCGCATTGGTATTTTTTGGCTGCTGCGAATGGTACTAAGACGACTAGCAAACAGGAGGGGGCGGCGGTTGTAAATGTGCCTCCGCTTTCTATATGTCAAGATGCATAAAGAACGGCGGAAGAGCGCTTCCTGTAAGAACGTGCGAGCACTACGGCGTCCCTCCCTCCTTGCGCGCCACTCGTGCCTGTGGACTCGTCCGTTCGTGTTATCCGAGCCCCGAAGCTGCGCGATTCTTGTTTGCACATCGCAAAGCATAGTAAATCTTGCTTTGGTGGGGTGCTGGAGGCTTTCTGAGCTCGGCAAAGCTTATTTGCGTACAGTCGCGTGAAGTTAACAACGCTTTAGCGTACACTAAGAAAGTTCCATCAATTTCTTATACTTCATCACACGCATAACGAGAGGCAGCATGCATGGCAGGCAGCATGCAAAACAGCAACAGTACGCGTTTTTGATCTCCAGCTTGAACGCATACACCCGCACTCACGCACGCACGCACACGCATGCACGCACACGCACGAGCACGCACACGCACGCACGCACACACACACGCACGCACACACACACACACGCACACACACACACACACACACACACACACACACACACACACACACACACACACACACACACACATACAGAATATTTCACTTATTCATGGCGACTTTTATGAATGCTACAGTAGGTGCAAAGCAACGATTATCCATGATGACTACTTTGTTAAGATATCGCAAAAACATTAGATAATTCCTGACCTATGATCTCTACAAACATTCTAATATTTGAGACTCCGTGTCAAGAGATGATACGCATCCTACATCAGGTGTGTTTGATATCGAGTAAAAAGTTTGTGAACTAGAAACATAAATTGCATTAGGATTTCTTTATGTACAGTGATTATATTCCACAGACATTTCAAAGCAATCAAGCAACGCGGTGTAAATCGGAGCCCTGAACACTCTTTCGCTTATTTGCTAGGGGGGGCGAGGGGGTGAGTCTATGAGTCTTGAGCCGAAAATAAAACAAAATGCTTCAGGTACTGTTCTTGAGGTATTACTAATTTACTAAGTAGTTTTTGTTTATATCATTCGTTAGTTGTCATATTTCAGCTTTCAACAATATTATTCACCTTTTCTTACGCATATTTGTTCAATCCTGTTAATGAAGCAACATTGTGGTTGGTGTAAAATTTTAGCGTCCCATCACAGTCCGGCCTACATAATCTGCTTTGAGGAGGAGGAGAGAAATCTTTATATAAGGAAAGGGAAAGAGATGCGGGAGTTGGCGCAGTTTTGGTCAGTCCCCTTGGTCCAGGGCTGCGCTGTCTTTAGCTGTTTCGCGGACTGCAAGGGACTGCGGACTGCGGACTCGTTGCGGTTCGTCTAAGGCCCCGCTGACCAGTGCGGGCTCCAACTGCTGGAATGTGTGACCTGTGTGTGTTACGTTTGGTGGTTTGGCTGTGCACCTCGTGATATGATGAAAGTGTTAGGCAGGCACCCCACCAGAGGCACTTTGAGCCAGAGTGGGTTAGTTATCCTAACCTAAAAGTGGGGATACTTGTTTGTTTGGATGAGTTGGTTCTACGGCGTGCGTAACCACGGCCTGCAATTTCGGCATTCATGAAAATTGCGGTGTTTTGAAACGGTCACTGTATTGCTGTTACGTGAAAAGACAACTTACTGCTTCTCGCGTCTCTTCTATTGAGTGAATTGTGGCTGAGGAAACAGATTTATTTTTTGGAACCCACAGAGACCCTTCTTCAGCTCGAAAAACAGATCAGGTTCCAGCAGTTATCAGTCCTCTTTTGCTGATGCCTTTCTTCAGAGAAGTGTAATGATTAGGCGCTCGCTGGTAGGCATTATATCCTTTCAGAATTTGATCGAAGCTTCTTTTTTTCAAACTGCTACATTTACGTGTTAACATTTGTGCTGATGTTTCGTGTTTTCTTTTAGAGAGGACAAAAAGTGCCTTTCAAATGTGAAACTTGTTTGAAGCTCTGCCTGAAAAAGTACCTTTATCGCAAGCCACTAATTGACCAAATATTTTTAGGGGAATCCCCCAAGGTGGAGTAGATTTGTAATAAGGGAGTAATTACTCATTGACGTCCACCCGAGCGCAGCCATACGGCCACAAAGGAAAGCTATACAGCTTTCACAGAAACTTCGTAGTTAAAGAAAAATTCGTCCTGGTCCGGGGTTCGAACCCGGGACCACCGCTACACCGGAGCAGTCGCTCTACCAATTGAGCTAACCGGGACGGCAAGCTTATGGTAGGGCGAGAGCGAATTGATCTATAACTCGAAGTGGGAACAGTGTTGACCAAATATTTTTAGGGGAATCCCCCAAGGTGGAGTAGATTTGTAATAAGGGAGTAATTACTCATTGACGTCCACCCGAGCGCAGCCATACGGCCACAAAGGAAAGCTATACAGCTTTCACAGAAACTTCGTAGTTAAAGAAAAATTCGTCCTGGTCCGGGGTTCGAACCCGGGACCACCGCTACACCGGAGCAGTCGCTCTACCAATTGAGCTAACCGGGACGGCAAGCTTATGGTAGGGCGAGAGCGAATTGAACTATAACTCGAAGTGGGAACAGTGTTGACCAAATATTTTTAGGGGAATCCCCCAAGGTGGAGTAGATTTGTAATAAGGGAGTAATTACTCATTGACGTCCACCCGAGCGCAGCCATACGGCCACAAAGGAAAGCTATACAGCTTTCACAGAAACTTCGTAGTTAAAGAAAATTCGTCCTGGTCCGGGGTTCGAACCCGGGACCACCGCTACACCGGAGCAGTCGCTCTACCAATTGAGCTAACCGGGACGGCAAGCTTATGGTAGGGCGAGAGCGAATTGATCTATAACTCGAAGTGGGAACAGTGTTGACCAAATATTTTTAGGGGAATCCCCCAAGGTGGAGTAGATTTGTAATAAGGGAGTAATTACTCATTGACGTCCACCCGAGCGCAGCCATACGGCGATTTATAGATCAATTCGCTCTCGCCCTACCATAAGCTTGCCGTCCCGGTTAGCTCAATTGGTAGAGCGACTGCTCCGGTGTAGCGGTGGTCCCGGGTTCGAACCCCGGACCAGGACGAATTTTTCTTTAACTACGAAGTTTCTGTGAAAGCTGTATAGCTTTCCTTTGTGGCCGTATGGCTGCGCTCGGGTGGACGTCAATGAGTAATTACTCCCTTATTACAAATCTACTCCACCTTGGGGGATTCCCCTAAAAATATTTGGTCAACACTGTTCCCACTTCGAGTTATAGATCAATTCGCTCTCGCCCTACCATAAGCTTGCCGTCCCGGTTAGCTCAATTGGTAGAGCGACTGCTCCGGTGTAGCGGTAGTCCCGGGTTCGAACCCCGGACCAGGACGAATTTTTCTTTAACTACGAAGTTTCTGTGAAAGCTGTATAGCTTTCCTTTGTGGCCGTATGGCTGCGCTCGGGTGGACGTCAATGAGTAATTACTCCCTTATTACAAGCCACTAATTGACCAACACCGATGTTATTGCTCCTGTGAAAAGGGAAGGAAATATCTGGCCTCCCGAGGCAACTATTTTTTTTTGTTTCCAATGCCATTTCAGATAGCGAATTTACTTGCCCTGCCTGGTGAGAAAAAAATCTTCTTTGATTTGTTTTATTTGGCACAGCAATTGGCCCAATGTGGAACACTCTACATACCTTATGCGCGCAGGTTTCCTACTGAAATATGGGATAATTAGAGAGGAGCCTGCGTACGCTGTACCTGCTCTTATGTGCATGGTTGATGTGGATGTTGCAGAATGTTAGAGCATAAATCCTCTTTGATGTAGGCCTTTCTGTTTACGTTGAGTAGAAATGAATTTCGGGCTCCAACCTGTTTAGTTTTTTTTTTGTTTTTGCGCTGGTTTTTGGACGCATGCGTTCGAAGAAGCTACCGGTGGCACACGGGCAAAATTAACTTAGGCTACTTTCGGACAAAGCAGCTGGCTCCGGCGTAGTGCTCAACTTTTTCCTTTTAATGTCTGCGTGTTCTCTGCATTGGGAAATTGTGAGTAAAGAAAGAAGGCTATGAAAGAAATGGAAGCGGCGCAGCTACCGTCAAGAGGATTTATCTATATTGAGGCATCCTTTTATTTATTTTAGTCTTTTTATTTTTGCGTCAAACACTTCGTACTCACCGCGGTCGGAAGAATGCATATTTAATGAATGCCATTGCCTTAATAGAACATTTTTATCAATAAATTGATCTCAAACAAAATTTCAGTTGAGAGTACAAATCGCCTTTACAATTTTTCTAACATAGACAGTCGTAACTTAGCAGTATTGCGATTGTTAATGGCCCTTTACAACGCTGGACGTCAGTCTGAAATTAACAGATCATCATTTCCGGTCGTGATACTTGTGAAGGAGCCACATTGTGTACATATGCAAGACGCGATCACGAGTATGGGAAGTTAACGTCATCTCAAACTAGGTTGGCGATTAAAAAGAAGTACGTGGCTGTATGTTTTGGTGAGATACTCCAGCTTTCTACGTAGTTACTGTACCCCAGGACAAATTTTTCCGGCAACGAGCCTTCAGCTATCGCACGTAGCAAGGCTCTCCACTCCTACGCAGAAAATATAGTCCCCGCTTGCAGTTGTTAGTATTTGCCTAAAGCAGACTATATAGTAATTATTCATCATTGAACGCGTATTTCTACGCGAACGCTGACTCTGAACGTCAGAAATCAAGAAAAAAAACACTCTTCTCCATTACAAAGAATATCCTGGATGTCCCTCGTTACAGAGCGCGTCCATAAACGGGGCCAGGTAGACTTGCGACACTTTGCCAGGGTTGTAATTTTCATTTTTATTCACAAAAACGCCTTCTAAGGCATTGAACCAGTACTGGTACCGTGAAATTTCGCCTGCCCTGAACGGCATATATGTCTCCGAAGAAGTGAACGCCCTGTTTTTACGTCACTGTTAAAGCAAAGTTAATTGCTAAACATTGCACGGCAGAAGTAATCATAGTAACCTCGCAGTTAGGAGGTTTGCTGGGCTTGTGAAAGAAATTCAGTTATGAAATTTATACAGATGAAAGAGGAGCTTGAACATCAACATGCCCTTGAAACTGATGGAGGTGTAAGTGCGCGAGGTAATTTCGCAGTACTCGTTCAGGCGTCAAATTATCGCACAAAAAGGAAACAAAATGGCAAGGAACGCGGTGTACTATGTTCGTAAAGGAAAACCGTGAGATGTAATTACGGATAATGTTCTTGCGCCCTGCTTAATGCGCCCTAAATCGGAGCAGAAGCACCACGCTCCGTTAATGACCCACAAAGCAGCGCACTTTTTTGCTTTGTTTTTTAATGCACGCAGTGCCGACCTAGCACATTAGCATGCCACTTGCCGCTCTATTTCAGCCTCTAAACTGGTCCCACACGAGACGGGACGCATCTCATCGCTTGGTGATTTCACCTGAAATATTGGACACGTGCTGGTCTGGCTAGAGCAAAATAATAGGTGTGCCGCTTCAGTGCCGTGATGGCTTGTGTTTTATTTCTGAATTTTGCGTAGTCCTAATCCACAAACGAGGGGCGTCGGCACGTGTGTCGGATTGTCTGGGAAAGCGTAATGCGAGTCGTTATGTTGAACGCAAAGAAATGCAAGTGAAGAAAAATAAAAGAGGAAGATGATAAGGCACTACACACACGCAGCAATTTTCTGGCAGGCTGTAAACCTAGAGCTTTTGGAAAAATGTACAAAAACGAAACCTAATCCTTCCGACAGATAGAACGCGCAAAAATCAAATACGGCAGTGGGGATTCAGTCAGAAAGCGAAGAAACTCAAGAACGGACGTTGTTACGTTGTACTCCAGTGTCACACTGGAAGCTCTGTGAGAGCAAGTGGATTTCAACGTTAGCGCAATTTTGCAGGCCAAAAGATGTGCCGCGTATGCCATGGCTTTAGCAGCAATGTATGAAAAGTAAATAGTAGACTTCATGAGCAAAGGTGTGCGTCTTCGGTCACCTAACATCAACCGCTTTGACACAAACTTGACAAATGTAGCAACCACAGAGGATGCCATAAGGGGGTTGTTCGGCTGTTTATGTAGTGATAGTAAGAGAGAGATATTAAAAGAATAGGCTAGATGAAGGGCAGACGGAGACATGCAATACGACAAGAGCGTTCAATATTTGCAACCAAACAGTGCATAGGTGTATAATGCATTTAAGTTTATATCACTGTAGCGTTCAACAGAGAAAAAAAAAATCCAGGACGGTTCCTTCTAGGTTACGCGAGACTCAGCGACAGCCGTTAAGGTATTTATATTTTACTATATGTCGTGGCAGGTAATATAAGAGCGACATCGCATCAGTATAGTGGTAGTAGGCTCGTTTTAGTTTTGCAGACAGTCGTTGTTGTTCTAGGTGTCCTCTCCACTCCGCAGCTCTAGAAGCGCAGGATCGCCGATGGTCCAGTCCGTGTGAGGCGCGTTTGCCAGCAGCTGCTGCAGATGAACCGCGCTTCATTATTCTTGTCTCGCCATACTCTCCCTCCTCCTACCATGGTAACCACGTTCCAGGACGTGGTTACGGTGGTTCACCTTCCTACACTCTCGCCATACCCTGCTCGTCTCAACGTGCCTTCCTTCCACGGCAACAATTCTTTTCCTTCTAGGCTAATTACCTTCTTGTTGGTTCCTACGGTAACCTTCACCCTCTTACGCGTTCAGGCTGTCGCGTTACCATACTCCTTCCACGGTAATCATCCTTCGGTTGGAGATGTCTGTGCTGCCTCTACATCATCTTTCTTCCACGCTAACCCCCTTCCAGAATGTAGCCGTTGTAACCATCCTCTGGTTACGCCTTTCTATTCTCTCGCCATAAAGCCTCCTACCATGGTAACCACCTTCGTCATTCGAGGGTAACTACCCTTCAGATTGTTTCCGCGCAAAACTCCGGCAAGTTCTGGCCTCTTACACTATAGCCATACCCTCCTTCTTCGAGGGCAGGCATTCTCCGGTTGGGGATTCTTCCACACTCCTGATACACTTTCCATCCATGGTAACCACCTACCTGTTACGCATTTCTCCGCCCGCGTCATACCTTCCCCCTCGCACGGTTACCACTCTCCGAGTGGTACCCACGGAAAAGCACCCACCGTTTATTGAAAAAAAACATACGGCAAACCGTGACAGACTGCGATAGACTACTACGACACGAAACCCGGAAATGGGCGCTTAACGCCTTTCGCGGTAAAAAAAGAGTAAGAAATTCGGGGGCACTTTGTTGACCTAAAGTTCGATGAGGCGAAAACATTAAGTGCGTTGTTGCTGCCTGTGTCACTGATGTGTGGTTAAGATGTTAATTAAGTACACAAATGTTTGTGAATAATAAATGCTGGAGACACTGGAAGCAGTTTGGGAGGCATCCATCTGATTCGACGCCTTTCTACAAACACTCTCCAGCGTCCTAGATCAGGAAAATTACATATGCGTTGGCAGAAAGTAGCGTAGCCATTAGCACGCTCGGCTGCCGAACGGAAGGATTGTAGTTCGAATCCCATCGGGCACAAAGTTCTTTTTTTCTGGTCTGACTAGAAAAACGTGACACCTGTGCTTGACAACCTTCTGCTGACAACCTTCTGTCGACAACGATGAGGCATTAAAGGCTTTCGCCTTAAAATTGAAGGTCCAAGGTAATTTCAGCGCAACCCGGAGAAAAATATAGCCTCGTATCGCCGTATGAAGCCGCAAACATGACCTCCGCATGTTGCGTGAAGTTTTCTACTACCCAAGCACTTCATATTTTGTAGAAAAAGGTCTTGTGAGCTCGTCGCTCGCGCTATGTTGTTGTATTTTCCTATTGTATCCAAATAATTAACTGTTGTCTAAAAGTTCCACTAAATATTTTTTTCTGAAGTGCTAACACTCTTGAAAAATCATTTCATCGAGACTCCACTAATAATTACTTCCTTTTCATCAACGTCAGCGTATGTCACCCACATTTTACCATAGTGGCGAAAGTAAGTTTGACGAAGCGACAGCTTCGTTTCGAATCCGTTTTAATCTTCGTTTTTTTTTAATAGCTCAAGTCACAGAGTTCTATGTGCTGCGGGGGGAGCCAGGTTATCATTGCAAAACAGCAGCCTATTGCTTACGTTTGCTGCTCTGACGCAGTCATTTAAAGAGTTTTCATCAGCTCTTCTTCACTTAAAACTCTCCGCTCCGCTTAATAGCACTTCAATCAAATCCGTTCTTATTCCTATAGTTCCACTCCTCTTCAAGCTTTGCCGCGGCGGTGAGAAACTGTAGCGATTTGAAATCAGTTCCCTAGAAGTCTTAATATAACGTTTGGTGCCAAAGAAGTAGGGCTAATAACAGAGATGCACTCCTGGACCTAATATTCATTTTAGCGCAGCGAAAATAGGCGGGCTGCTATTGGCTGTCTCAAAAAGCGAGCCTGGGGTTTCTAGGCTTGAAAGTTGTTGCTTCGAAACGCTCATAGTCCAACAACTATCAGAATAAAAAGAAACTTTAGTGCTGAACTGCCCCAGGTTCAGGATGCGAACTTTCATAAACATCACCTTTGTTGCTATGGTAAATATTGGCGTAGAGCTCCTCCATTGCGTCTGTAGTAAATCATTGCTTGCTAAGAATTTGAAGCGTCTGTAGGACTCGAGAACTCATCTGCTCCTCCGCCCGTCACTTTCCTTCGTTTTCGTTTTTCAAGAAATTGGAGACACTTTGAACGAACTTTAAATCTCTCATTCCTTCTAATACGAACGTCGACCTCCTAAGTTTTAATAACTGAATCCGACACCTCTGATTGGACTTGAGGTACACTGAGAAGAGTGCTGCTGAAAGTTCATGGAACGAAAATGGTTTAACTGTTTTTTTTCCCTCAGCGTTCTTTAGATTTTTTTCTGTATTGACTTTTTATTTTGGTCAACGTGGCTGTCCCGTACCTTTTAACATCTTCATTCTTTTTTTGTCACCAGCCGATACATAAGTCTTTAAAGTGAGCCTGCTCGGATAAAACAGTAACGAGAAATGTTGGGAGCTTATCTCTGTCATAAGTTCTCGTTCCAAAAGGTCTAAGAAAAAAATTGAACTGGCAACTTCCTTTCATTCCATTCGTTTGAAGACGAGAGCCTTTGAGCATTTTAACCGACAGTGCCCTTTTTGAATCTTATATAAAGGCAACAAGTGAGCGCTGCTTTCGGGGAGTAATTATTTAGCACTCTTCCTCGTAAGTTTTTCTAAAAAACGCAGTGCCAGTGGATGCTGGCTATAAGCAACGTCGTTATCTGCACCATCGTTAAAAAGTCAGTTGAAACAAAATGCCCTTACACTCCTTCCTTTTTATCAGCCGTACCATCTCTCGCACAGATTTCAACTCAACAGCAGAAGTGTCTTTATTGTCTTCCCAGACGGCAGCTCATGCTTCGTAATGGCGTAATGCTAACGATATGCCTTTTAGAGACTAATAGGGTGTTGGAAATTCGACAGCATTTCCAAAGCGCATGGCTTCACTTAAGCGCTCTTAGAGAACAAAAGCAGCTTGTTCCGCATTCAAGCCTGCTCATCGATATTCAGATAACAGAGCCTTGTGCACTTATTTTTGGCGAATACATCGTTAGACACAGGAACACGGCCTTGCGTAGCGACAAGGGTGATGTAGGAAAATGGACATGGTTCAGTTCGGTGTACGCGCCGACAACAAGCCTTTAGGACAGCTTAATGAAGCCTTGCGTGCGTGTGGCTATACTGGAAATTGATGATGATGATGATGATGTCATCAGGCTTAAGTGTTTTAAGCCGATGTATCTTCCTTTTTTTTTCCAGTTCTACCACCAGTGCTCGCATTTTCTTTTCGACAAAGGAGGTTTTAGAGGACGCGCATGAATATCAGAGACTAGTGACATTTTTTTGTTGACATTTTTCAACTTGGAAACAAGGGACAAAATGAATAAACTCCGCGAGGAAAGTTTATGAGCGGTTACTTTGTGAATATTTTACTTAAGTGAGCCTGCTCAAACGCTCCCCTGCTAACGTGTTGGCTTTAAGAGTACCATAGAAATAAGTCAAACCTTAGTTGCTCTGTATGCACTGTACGCCATGTGCTTATGGGAAGTGTGAGTGGCCTGGCCTAGGTTTCTGTTAATAAAATTCTCACCACACCAGGAAAGCTGCCACTGGACAGGGCTACATGAAGATCAAAGTGAGCGGTGTTTGTCTTGGAGATTTTTGGGTTTACTTGCTCCCATCAGACTAGTATTGTTGTGCATAAATACATGTATTTATCAAATGCAGTTAGATTGGGAGCTCAGCCTTCTAGCATCATTAGGAGCCTGCTGAAAGAATTGTAGGCATCCGTTAAATAATGTGACGGCTTCCACAACGATGATAGTGATCGATGAATATCATACACAATCTCGTGATGCGTCCCGAAGTGCGTCCTCTCAAAATTTTCAAAATTCAATAGATTCAAAATTTTATTGACTGTGAAGGGGTGGATTCCGATCACACTTCAAGAATTTGCACCCGCAGAAGTACCGTACGTACACGTCCTCAAGTAGACTGACTGCGATCAATTCGAGCTTTACAGTTTTTCGAGATACTCTATTTATCCCTCAGTGCTGCACAGCTCTTTTCTTGTCTTAACAAATGCTGCGCATGCTGTTCCCTGTTAATTTCTGCACGTTTTGCACAGGGAGGCTCAACCACGTCGTAACTGCATATGAAAGTTGAAACATAACTTCGCTGTAATTTCTTGTGCCTCACACACTCAAATTCAAAAATCGAAAGAGTATGTTCTTCGCGACATCATATCGTGATTAGTATGTAAATGTTATGCTCGGTATTTTCCCATAGAATCATCGCCCAAAGGCACGCTAAGCACGACCGTGCAGACAACACCCATCTTCATCATCCTCACTTAGCGAAACGCTTGTTCGTTGGGAAATATGTGCATGCACAGACGCGACGGCGCTCAGTAAACACCTCCACACCCCGGTGTTAAAAGCAACTCCAGCCAAAGTGCTTCCCAGCTGCTAATTACAACCGTAATTATCGAGCTCGCATGTTATGTACAGCTAGACTGCTGGTGGCACTCGGGTGCGGGTAATGTCCATTTTTGCCGAGGTTCAACGGCCTGTCTGCCCTGAGCTGTAAGGAACCTGCTGTTCGTGATTTGAGTGAAAAAAAAAAACATCCTGAGAGATTTAAGAAATACCCGTATATAGCCCGTTTAGAAATGATTGGGCAACATTGTGACTACAGGAGCACGGCTTACGGCGGGAGTGCATTGACCGGTGCCGGCAGCCTTAGGCAGAGTGCACCATCACACAATGCTGCAGTGGACCATTTGTGTGTGTGCGTTGGGGGGGGGGGGGGGGGAGGGAGGGGGCGTGTTAAACGGATTTTGCGGCAAGCGTTCCACTGCTTTGCCGCCTCCTCTTCAAATATCGCACTTACAGTACGTCGACGAGAATCGGCGCTGTGTTGCTTCAGAGAATTATTGCAGTAGTGTGCGAAACTAAGCAGATGGCTTCGAGCCATCAGAGCTCCGGTGTTTCGTGTGTCTCCTTCGAAGCAGCTGGAGAAAGCCTCCAGCAGCGCATCTTACGCAACTTCTGTATTGAAGCTTCTAAAATACAACGCCAGAGCTCTTCGCGGACCTAGATGAACCTTAACCCCATCGCTCCGCGCCCCCCGCCGTTCCTCCCAGGCAGGCTAGGAAGATAAAAAATTGAGAGAGAACGATCCGAAAATCTTCCGACGTGTAGCGGCTGAAATTATCCTTTTGCACCATCTCTCCAGCCGTTAAACTTTGCACTTTGTCTTACATCCTTCTAGCTTCGCTCCATGGGAGTAGCCATCACTAAATAATAGTTTTTATAGAGGTTTTGAATAATTCATGATCACGAATCCGTGATCGCAGCACTTTCGCATGAATTAAAGAACTCTGTATGGGATTTACTGCTGCTTGTGTTTACGCCCTATCTTTTAGACTACGGCTGCGGAATGACAGGATTTTTCCAGAAAAATTGTTAATTACACCGTTGCCTTCTCGAAAGGCACTATTATTATTCTCTCTTACGCACACCATTCGGTCACTTCAGGAGAAAAAAACGCACAGCTCCGCTCCTTATGCAGCAATATGACCCGTGGGGCCTGAACCCACCGTCTGAAATGAATTATAGGTGCAAGCATTAGAAAGTACTTTTTGCAGCTGAACTCTGGGGCAGGAGCTCCAAGAATGCTCTGTTGGCTGTGATCTTCTTTGCTTCCTACGCCGCTTGAAGATAATTTTGCTTCTAGGTCTTGAGTCTTGGTATGCGTCCTTAAAGTCAAAATAATTTCTGCAACAACGCTCCGTGGGCTGCACATTATCCTGAGCTCTCGACCATCTTCGTAGACTAACTCCAGAAAATATCGGCCGCAAGCTTTGTTTATGCGTTATCTCTGAAGCGGTGGCCTCGAGGTAGAGCATCCGCC
The DNA here is from genome assembly GCF_055824585.1 of Amblyomma mixtum. NCBI lineage: Eukaryota > Metazoa > Arthropoda > Arachnida > Ixodida > Ixodidae > Amblyomma > Amblyomma mixtum. Next base: position 45,141,056 of record NC_143020.1, on the reverse strand, counting down.
TCGGATTTTGGAGGTGGTTGGTTGGATTGCCGCCGGTTAGCCTGCAATTTTCTGATAGGTAAGAGATTTCCCTCGGCCTGGCGCTCGGCTTTTCTAGGGTGAGTAGCTTGAGAGAGAGAGAGAAAGTAACCGTATTGTTCTGATAGAGGTTGATGCTGGAGTCTACATGGAAGAGACCTTTGTTCAAGACCCCTGCGGTCCAAGCTATCAGCGGTGCTCGGACGACCAGCTTATGCTGAGCATCCAAGTCCAAGCTGAACAACTGCGCCTTTCACTACTCCCGATTTACGTTTCTTATGGGAACAATAGCCCTTATTTCAGTGCTTTACAACGCAACATAATATAAAGCGGGTGTTTGGCTGCTTCAGAAAAGGGTCTTGGACCACGCCGTTACTTAGACGGGTTATTGGCTTGTTCTCCTGGCAAACAGCTTAAGGCCTCATTTTGGGTAAAGGCCACTTGTGCCTTGTTTTTCTCACTTCGTCCTTAAATTTACAGTGAAACATAAGGCAAAAACCCAAGACCTAATTTACTCCCCAGGACAGTAGCGGCGTGGTGTTCTCGTAACTTTGTTAAAAAGTGGCTTGCCCACAATCACAGATGTGACGGACATTTGTGAAAATTAGCTTGCTTCAAAATATGCTTGAAATGTAAAGAAACAGGTCGAACATTCGTCACTCTGCCGGATTTCTTAGACACAAAAAGACAGCTTTATTAATGACTTAAAGGCGAAAAACGTGTTTCTTCACACCAGAGCCTCTGAAACTCTTGACGTTGGTAGAGAAGAGGAAGGTACTAAGTTTGCCTTTTTGTCGTTATCCATGTCTAATTCTTTGTTTTCTTATTCCTAGTTTAATAAAGCAGTAATATAAAATACAATGCAAACTTTGCGTTGATCATCTGCGTGCACTTTTAGTTTTCCTTCTCTGAAACAAAAAGAATCTCACCAGAAGCCATTGCATTTCTCTTGCAGGGTCAGTGGTGCGAATAATTACCTTTTTCTTTCTTCTCTACTTGACAGGAGCTCATTATTTACAAGACAAAAAGCTCTTTGTCGTTTGAAAGTTGCAGCAATTTACACCGAACATGATTTTATTCACAAAGCCGCTTTGAAGTCTGTTCTTGTTATATCTCTACAACAAAAAGATCTTTGCAGGAAGTTTACATTCCTTTCAGCTCAGACAACTAGCTCATAACCTTTAATAGGCTGTCTTCAATATGGTGTGCGGTGTGCTCTGGCTGTGCGGCATATATAAATAAATAATAAATAAATATATGAGGCAAGTCAGTGTTCCGCCCTTTTTAAAAAAGCGCTAGCTTGCTAACGGAAACAGGAATTAACGGGAGCAACACAGAACCGCAGGACGGAGCGTTACGTCTTCCACTTGTGTACAACGTGAACCGGTTGGGGAGTTGATGAGGCAAATTATTTTGTCTCGTATTCTCCTCTCATTCTTGCTCTCGTGCATTTGCGCTGCTTCAAAAAGGAATGCGACTGTGTTTGTCTGTTGGTCCGATTTATTTTTGTTTCCGTTTTAAATAGCACTTTTCAAAACAAGAAAAACAAGCCCCTGCAGTTACGCTCGAGGGAACGGAGAGTTGCGTCTTCTGCTTTAGAGCTTATATAATTTGGCTGCAAATAACATTAAATTCTACATCATATTTGCGAGGTCAGTGCTACTACTACCTAACATACTAACACAATTGAGAAAAGTTATTGCCATGAACCTTAAGTTATCACTATTCCGCTTAATGTAGGACGAACACTTTAGTATTCAGTACCCATTAACCTTCGGAGAGGTAGCAGAGAGGAAATCATGTGGACATAGCTCAGACATCCCACTGAATCGCAGTACGACTTGGCCAGGCTCATTATGTCTCCGCTTTGAAACTTGCGTAAGCGGTTTACCTTTGGCCGCCTTAAAGCGCATAGCGTAATAACATCGGGTTCTTAGCGTCTGGCATTTCTCTGAAGTAATTAAAATTTCACAACGGTCTGTCGCTGCATTCTGTGAAACCATTTTTCTGAAATCGACTGACGTAACATTTCACACCTGTAAAGTATGCTCAAAGATTGCCGTAGAAACATACGCAGAAATTTGAACAAGCGCATTTTTTCAACACAAATTAGTTTATGAACGCTTTTTTTTCGCCTATTGGATGACTGAAAAAAAAAAGTAATATATCCGCTGATGTCTTCTCGGTGTGCTGGCAGTTTTTCGCTATTGTAATCATGTGCGCTGTATGTTTTCAATGGTAGTCTTAAATAATCAGTGCGAGCGCAGAAGAAACAATAACAAGAAAATAAAAAGCGAGGAGAATTGAAGGACCGCTAACCAGATTTAATGATTAGCATAGCTACTGCACACCTATATGTTGTGCGTGTTTCCTTAAGGGAAAAATCGGTTGTCAGTAAGCGTTTTTCCCTGCCGCTTTTAGCCCTTGTTCGTGTTTGCTCTCCTTTGTGTAACATGCCGAAGCTAGCCCAGCCAGACTTTTTATTGGAGTGCGTGACGATTGGACAATTCTCGTATGGTGTATGGCCTGGATAAAGCTATTGAAACAGGCACCTTGCTTCATATACTATATGCGCGAAAAGCGAATGAGCCAAAGTAGTATTTTAATGTTTCATCCGAAAACAGAAGAATATGGCAGCTTGAAAATAATGAGCGCAGCAGACGCGTCTCCTATAATGACCATCTACTCACCATGGCAACTTTTTCTGCTACGCTAGGCTAGAACGAATATAAATCTAATAGCGCTTGCGTTGTTTGTTTAATTTTTCTCTCGATAGTTTTTGCAGACACAATTTTCTGACGACTTGAGCGCGAAAAGAACAAAAAATCGCAGCTGCCGCCGTCGATACCTGCTAGTTCTTACAAAAGGTGAACCTCGTTTCGTTGCAGCATCACTCCCATAGTTATATTCAGTTCAGCACGATTCCCGCTTCTCTAATTTAACCTCAAAGACAACAATTTAAAAAAAAAAAAACCAAGGACCGTAAAAGTGCCGTATCGCCAGAACGGCAGACTGTCGCTGATAAACTACCACCGCTCCTCTGCCGAATTCGCTGCGCGGTCCGTACTTTAAGTTGCTGAGCTATCGACACCGTAAACAGGATCACTGATGTCAGGAAACCCAAGCGCCATCTGGCTTCATCATTGCTCGGAAGCCTTCATACTAAGTCCCCTATAGGCCTCGGTCATCGTGTGGCGCAATATCCGCGGAGCAGGCTGCTCTCGATGGGGTCAGAACGATACGGCTCACTGCATTCTATGCAGGACTGTGGAAGGTACAGCTGCTGTCCCCAAGTCAGGGAAAACTTCGTGTAAGACGCCAATACCGGGCACAACAAGATGATAAGAGGATGCCCTTCGATCTATTTTCTTTCTTCATATTTTTCACGCTATCGGCGGCTATAACCACGTTGAACTGCAATAAACTAGCCCATCAGAAAGTTAGCTTTGAAACAGAATTCTTAAAGAAACCAGATTTGCCACAATGGTTTCTTGCACCGCTCTGATTCTTAATTTTGCGGGCATCATCAGACAGTTAAACACTTTAAGTTACAGGTATTTATGAGAATCTGCCCTCTGAAACGCCGTTGCTGGCCTTAGGTTTTGCAGCAGCCCGGCGTTTAGTCTAAGAGAGAGTAGAGCTGAATGGTATTCAGAACTTTTCCCCAGGGCTGTCCTTAAGCGCGGAGTGCTTCCGCTGGCGGAAACTGTCTCATTTATGCTGCTGCACACAAGGCCTAGAACGGCCAGAAGAGTGGCCTGGGCCGAGAGTATCTGGTTAGCGCGGATTGCGAAAACGTCTCTCTCCCTCCCTCATTACCCTCTCCGGGGAGGAAGTTAGACCGTCTTTTGCCCCTCGACACTTCAGCCCTGCTTCTGACCACGCTCAATAGGGATGTGAGCGGTGCGCTTCCGTGTGACTTTGTGTTTGCTTGCTTTTTCAGTAACTTTGAACAGTCTAAGCGCCGCACGCCCCTACATGCTACGGAGATCACACGTGGGCACCTGGAACCGTTGGGCAAACGCCCTAATTAGATTGGAAGCTTGCACAAGCATGCGCCTCGCCTGCAGTGGGATAGTGAAGCTCGTTTGCCCTGAGCACTGTGTTTCCTCTGTAACTCGTTAAATCTGTTCTCGAGAAAAAAGCGCTGAACATCACCACCAAGGAGTAGGGCTCCCTTTTCTGTCGGTTGCTTTGATCGGAACAGAAAAAATTTTATTAGCACTTATTGTACTTTCAAAGCCGAGTTCTTTATTTTCCTGCCGCAGTTTCCTGGCTTTATTACCTCTCAAAAACTGATCCTCATGTCGATTAATTCTTCTCTAGACCTTTTTAAAACTTTTATATTACTGTATGAAAAAGGAACGGATGAAGAAGAGGTTCATCAGATTCCGGTAACCTTCGAGTAAGCTATAAAGCCTTCTGCTTCGAATGAAGAGCTTTTTGCAACTGGTAAGAGTCACTTCAGCCGTCATTATTAAACATCAAAATAGCACGACAATTTACTGCAGCATAAACACAAAATATAGATGATCGGAAAAGAACGACTAAATTTGGATAACGCATGTTCCGGCTCTAAATATCGACAAATGGGAGAGTACAGCATGTAATGAAGAACTCGCTATAAAGAAACCCTAAGTGAGCAGTATGGATTGCGCAACGTAAATCGTCAAGTATGTTTTAACGGGGCCTGTCGACTCCACCTGTTATTAATCTTTTCGAAACCTCCGCCTGCTCAATATTAAACTTTTGACTGTTTTTCAGGCAGACGCTGTTTTTCTACCTTGAACTATCACCGGGATATTTGTCGTCTATTTTCTTCCATGGGTTAGAGACCGGCAAAAAGAGGCGCGCGAAAGGCATTTTAATTAACGTGCAGAAACAGTTTGCCACGGTGTTGAGCAATATCTGGTTAGCTAGCTTTGTTCAGCTACGAAGCCGAGAAGTTTGCTGTGCTGATTTGGTCTCGCTGTAATACGTTTTGCAGCATCCCGCTGTGTATGGTGCCTAAGGAAAAAAAAAAGATAATAATTATTACGGTGCGAAAGGTACTGTGCCGTAAAAAGAGGTATTGAAATTATTTTCGGTTGTAGAATAAGCTTTCAGCGAATTTCTTATGAGTAACAGTAAAATGAATAGACAAAAAAATTTCAACTTCTTTTCTTTGAGGGAACTTGCAGGCAATATCCAAGAAAAGTGCCCTCCAAGATTCGTTGCCTCTGTTTTGAAAATATACATTTATGACGCTGTTCCATAATGTGTGGTAGAACTTAGCATCAGAGTCACTATGGTAGCGCGGTATGTTGGGCTCATTCTTAAAGATAAACTGCCACAAAACAACGACTGCCCATGCGCCCAGTGAACCTTGAATTTGTATTTTGTGCGAGAAGTTTTGCAAATTGGGGCATCGATGAAATCAGTCTAATCTCTGCAAGGCGGTGCCCAGTTTTCGAGTAGGAGATAGATGTTAATTCTGCAAGATACCGTGCCTGCGCGCCCGAGCTATCAAGCTGCTTTGACGATCTAAGAGCCCTTCATAAGCTGTTATGAACGGTCGTAGTACTCACGCGTAGGAGATCAGAGATAACTGAACAATTTTAGCACCGCATTTTCCGCTTATTCCTTCCATTCGTTTACCCTCTGAGCATTGCGGCAGCACTGAAATGAATATCGCTTTCCCATTGAGAAGGATCTAAAATGAAGGGTTTACCGACGAGGAGTTACTGGCAATGACGCTATTGCTAGCGAGCAACGCACGAAGGTCTCGTTTCTTGGAGAGCGGTGAGACCAGAGTTTTTCCCTTGCTTCACTCTGCAGGGTAATAGATTTTCTGGTGAGTCTATTTGTTCCTTCGTGATTGCTGAGTTTACAATACATGATGTCTTTCACTTCCGTCGGATGAAATCTCGTCGTCCTTTTGACAGGAAAACACCGGTCAGACCTCACAGTAAACACAGGTCTTAATGCTTATGTTTTCCTTGTTTTGTGCAAAGCGTGTTTCCGGGGGTTTCAGGGTGAGATAGAAAGTTTGAATGACCGTCATAAATATGAGCCAGAATACCCTGTCTTCATGAGGTCCTTTTTGCGATTTATTCAACTTTCGGGTTGTCTTTTTCCAGTACAACCGGTCACATCAGTTGTGCAAGTAGCATAACTGCAAGACATATGTGTTGAAGCGCAAGACATAGTATGCAAGACATATGTGTGCAAGACATAGTATGCAAGACATATGTGTTGAAAGCTCCGGTATGAAGGGCTTACTTTATTTTTCTCCCTCTTTAGCAAGTGCAAACGCGCGGGAAAATTACAACACAGTCTTACGCAAGAAAGGACCTCAGCAGGTTGTCAAGTTCTTGCAACGAGGCACAAAAATCATCCCCGTGAACTGTATGTACTCTTATAAAACATGTATCAATGAACAGCCTGAAAGACCTCGCAAGTAGTTCTCTAGATGCAGGAATGTAAACGTCCTTCAAGACAATGGTAGTATAAAGGTTTCAAAATGATGCTGCTGTAGGCCGGAAGGCGCATACTCGTACGAAAAGGAGGGACGGGAAAGATAACGATTGCAATGCAAGGGCAAGCAACGGGAAAAACAGACCCACTTAGCCCTGTGCACCGCAGTTATGCCAGTGACCCATCCCAAAGCTTCCACTCAAACCGGAAGGACCTGCGGCTTTTTCCGACCTCCCATTTCCTCAGCGCTCTTTTATTTCCCCTTTCTCTCTTTCTCTGAAACCATCCCTTCATTGCTAGTCGACAGGCGGAGCGTTCTTCTGCGCCGGAAGTCCTTCTGCACCGGAAGTGCCGGCGAGACGGAAAGAGAAAATGCTCACTTCAGCACACTGGCGACATCTTCTGTCGATTACCGGAAGAATATACAAGAACGTGAAAGTGGAGGGCGAACGCGGGTACGGGCGCGCAAGTCAGCGGCAATAACGAGCCAAGGTCGAGACGGGACGCTGGCCCTCCGTAGACGAGGTATTGACTTCGTTGTGTGTAGCTGCCACTTCCTGGCCCCTCGTGTTGCTGACGTTCTCGGGACGAGGACGCAGCGAAACGAACAACCAAAGGCGGACAAGGTCGGCGCGTGTCTTTCTTACCATCCTCATGCCCCTGCTGTTTCCGCCACAACAAGAGCTCTTAGGAGCACTCTTCTCCTCATCTGTGAGGACAGCGGGACCAGACCGCGCAAGAAATCGGAGAGAATGGAAAGGAACATTAGGTGCTGGCCATCCGACGCGTTCGGCTCAGAAGCGAAAGGTAGAAATCCGCAGTACACGTGTACGGTCAACAGAGCAAAAGTATAACAATGCGTTTTCTTTTTTAATAGAGCGCCTGCACGCTTTTAAAGTTTGTGCTACTTTTGTGTTTTCCATTTGCAGCAGTCGTCGTGTCTCGCTGAAATCGCCACAGCATTGTTCGTTGCAGACTTTGAGAGTGCTGTCGAAAGCTTTCAGTTTTTAGTTTTTCTCTAGTGGTAAAGTTTAAACAACGTTTGAATTGTTGTTCAGGTGCAGAGGCTACCAACATCCCCGGGAAAAGCGTTATTATTGGCCGCATCTCGACGTGGCAGCTCTTTGTAAAACGTGGCCTGCTGCTTAACCTCATGGACTTGGATATTTTTTGTTCAAACAGTGTTCTATACAAACGGTGTTGAAATGCCAAGATGTCACCATGCAAAGACGTGCATCTTGGTTTAGATATATACGGAAAAACGATATCTTTTTCACTGATTGTCATTTGAGAAGCACATAAGCCTTATATTGAATATGTCTATTCGGTAAACAAGAAAAAACTGATCATTTGGTCTGCCTTGCCAATGGCTGCGAACTTGCTAGAAAAGGCGCTAGTTAGACAAATTTGACAGCACTAAAACTAATGTAAAATTGAGCTACAGTGGTATAAATTCAGAGAGCTTGATTTTCCACCAGTTATTGATATTTAGTGTTATTTTAGATCAAAACGAGCGGCGGGCATCGAGAGTTCTGCACACTTACTCTAGCTTTTCTGGCCTAAAAATACATGGCCATGACGTTCTGGAGGCAGTTTCCTTCACTCCACGCTTGCAGTGTGTCGCTGCTTGAGAAACGCTTTAAACGAGTGTTATAAGCTTTGTGGGTTTCATTTGAGCCGCGTGTAAGTTGATCGCCCCATTATGTCATTTCTACGGCTGAGAAAATGCAGCGTCTTTCGCCATCCTTTCTGGAACAAAAGTTAGGTCGTGCAGTTCCGGCTTTGAGGGTTCTGTCAAAAAGGACGATATGACATTCATACCCAGCATCGCGGACTTAAAATGATTATTGCTGAGACCTTAACCTTAATGTATGAGGACCAATAAAGACTCAGTCAGCCTTACAATGAAGTTTTTCGTGCTCAGATATACTCAGCAAGATGGAGGTCAGTGATTTAAATTGGAAAAAAAGAAGCCTCTGCGTCGTGCAATAATTACTTGCACTTGCAAATCAATATGAAATGATGGGTACTCGAGTTGAAACTTTACATAAGCCCCCGTTTCGTCCTTCCAAATGCAAATGCAGTCCAGCAGTCATTTAATGCTGAATCTCGCTTCGTATGTTCAACTCACCGCACCGCCGTAGAGTGGCAAATCTACTATCTCAACGATGGCCGCTTCCGGTGGCGGACCAGAGCATAGCGGTGCCCTCTAGAAGCCAGACAGCACAACTTCCGCTGCCCTTTACCCGCCGCGAACAACTAAGCAGCAGTGACAGTGACCCTGGCCCCCTCCACTCCATTTGAGTGGGCGGCGGAGAGCAGATTGACTCCTTCCGGAGAATAGGAACGAGATTCGAAAAAAAGAAGAACAAAACAGGAGACTGAGGTAGCGGCCTGGATCGAACAAACCAGTGTTAGCGTTATACTCAGCCGACCATTGGTGCGGTGAGTGGAGCCATTTCTCCGTACTGGGTGGCTTTCATTTGTTGCGCCCGAATGGCTGGGTATAGGAACGCAGCAGGCGTAGACATTCAAGGCGTACGTGAGCGCTTTGTTGGGGAGCTCGGCAGAGAATAATACGCTGCAAGGACATGGAATGCCAATTTCCTCCGTTCTTTGGCTCCCACTGTGAATGGCCGGGAAGCAGTCTAATCTCATGATTCGCTGGACGGTGTGCTATATTCTACGAGAGTCCCTTTCCCTAGTCTCTAGTTTGTACTGTAATACCTTAGTGGCAGAATGACCCTTAATAATACACATTAAACGACTGAGTGAGAGTGGGGCTGCATCAAAGTTGAAAAAAGGCGAAAGTCACGCGGGATTTTGAAGGACACATCTGTTGCTCACCTTCTTAAGTTTGCGTGGTGAGATCTGCGATTTTCTTTTATTTTTTTAGGAGCATGTGGGCTTCGCACAGAACGATTCCGCAGCTCACCCTATGTTTACTGTATGATCTGTTCCTGCCGCATACAACTGATGACGTGGACGCTTATGCTCTAGAATTTTTCGATGGCCACTTCTCATGAACTAAATGACGATGGATGATATACAAAGTTAGAACATACATCTAGGAAGAAATTTTCACAACCCTATGATCCGTCATGGTTGTCACGATTCTTGAAGTATTGGTGAGAAATAATAGAAGATTGTTGAATTTTCATATTCAAGAACACCTTTTTTGGAGGCATGAGAATACATTCAATTTTATTTCCGCAGTGCTAAAATGCTTCCACGTACAAAGAATGTTCTTAGGGGTGTTTTTTTTCAGTTCCCGCCAATTAGCAAATCACCATGATAATAAATATAGAATACTGAGGAAATAAAAAAAAATGCAAGAGCTTTTGAGGTGCCATTGGTGCTCGAAAGGCATTATGCTTTGAATACACACAACAGAAAGTTTGATGCCCCCTAGACTTAAATCAAACCTCGTGCCCTCCCGGAACAAGGATTTATCGGCAGATAGGATAAATTCTGCACATTTACAAATTAGTAATATCAGCGGCTACATTGGAGACAATACTTCCGCTATTTGTTTCATTTCATTCATTTATATGTTCATTTTTTCCATTTATATGTTGGGACATAGCGGAGAATGCATCCAGTTGCCGGCTCCATCAAGGTAAAAAGGCTGCCACCAAAGCACATAATCCGCTTGACATTGAGGTTAGGCCGACTCTTCGAAGGCCTATTATTTTGGAGAGAAGTCGAGAAGTTAAACCGCTGCTATAACGAAAGCAGTGCTTCGCAAGGTGAACCCATGATGGCGCAGATTTAAGTTCATGTGATCTGCGAAGGCACACAAAGTAACATAAAGCAGCAGTTGCGCTATTATGTATGAAAACAATAGGAATGTCAAAATGCTTGACATTATTATTCAGACTCACTGAAGACTACAACATCGTTGGATTGTGAAGCCGTAATTGCTTTTTAATGGTCTTTTCAATGAGATTCACCGTTTGCTACCTATTCACGCGAATATATGATTTTTTTGTTCCTTAACAACTGATTCGTAGTAAACGGAGGAGGATATAGAAGAGGAAAGGCAGGGAGGTTAACCGAAATAATAATCGGTTTGCTACCCTACACGGGGGGAAGGGGGTGAGGGGATAAAAAAAAGAAAGAGAAAGGAGAGTAACAGAAAATTGAAGTCACTATAAAACGTCACTGTTCGTTAGTTTAAGAATAGGAAGGAGGCCGGAGTGTTCAGGAGCAATGCGAGTCCTCGCAACGAAGATATCTGTATAATCCCATGATGCTCATTTCTTTCATTTAATGTAGGAATGCAATCTTGGACTCTACCTTGCACTCTCCTCGTTCTCGATCTGATTCTGAGCCCCGCTGCGCGATCGTTGCTCGTTGGTGTCTCAATTGCTCCGTCGGTTTCAAACTGGCATTTTAAGTAGCCCTTTAGTGCCTAGCTGCAGTATTCAATAATTTCTTGAATCTCAGACGCAAAAGTTTCCTTGCTGCAAAGGTATTTTTTTCTAAAGTCAGCTTTTATACAATAATAACGCTTTTCACCATAGTGTTTTTGTAGACTTTCACTGGCTCTGGCTAGTTCTAAAACGGCCAGTTCTAAAGAACTGGCCGTTTTCACAGGGTGCCAGTATGTATTAAACGTCGAAATTACTTGTGTACTTTTATACCCAGGAGAAGTGTTCACAATGCAAAGATATGTTCTTGCCCTCCGCTTGAAGTTTCTGGGCTTGCAGATGCCGTCCGTATTATCTTATTACTCATAATCATTGTCATTAGCCGTGTAGCGTGGACGTAAGGTGCCGCCAAATGCTTCAAAACGCGTCTCGAACAATATCCTAGCATCTGCCTGCAGGTTACGAGTGCACTTATGAAAGGCGCGATAACAGTGCATCTGATAGTGTGTGCTCACCTTATTTACCTTTTTACCAAAGCAATAATCGAAATAGGAAATGGGCTAGAGAATAATAATAAAAAAATAAACAAGCTACATAAATGGTTGCTCTTCTTTAGTTCCGCGACTTCCGCAGGATAGAATAAGCACATAGGATGATTTTTTGTTAACTTTGTCGTCCGCCCTGTGTAAGATGTGTCCACGATGGGTTTGTGGATCACTAGGCTTCAAAGGAACGAAGACCTGCTGATTATGTTTCTATGTGAACAACATTAAGCTGCACTGCGCTATCACTATTTACCACCCATGTCTGGGGCACGGAGCATAGGCAATTAGCGCAGAGAAATAATCACAGAGTGTTCGGACGTTGATCCGGAGCTTATGCTGGATTTACGCAAAAACTTGCACCATTCCTCCCTTCTAGCATCGGGAAGCGCGACTCGTAGGCTAGCTTATGCAAATGTCGTTCACTACAAAACTTTGAGGCTGTGTGCGCTCAGTTGGGACATAGCATGCTTTATGATAGACTTCATGTGCTTTACTGCCGTGGCCTACGTAGTAGTTAGCAATGCATGACCCGAATTAAGATTTACCTGCGTCGTGAATTTTTATGACCAATGTAGGTGTCCCGTGCACCGTCGTATCGTAATAACACTGTGGAAAAGCTGTCCGATGAATTTTTGCCAGTATGCAAAACTAGGCATCTCGGCTTGTATAATGCACGACTGCCACGCACCTGCGCGGCCGATATTGTGCATGTCCAAACTTTGGAAAGCTGCTGCAACTATGGCGTATTTCTAGGACAGCTTGTTGCGCGGTCAGTTACTATGGTCCGATACAATATAGTTCTCATACCCTCTAGTTGGTTTTCTGTTCATCAACACCTTCATCATTATCAGCTTAGCTTGGCCCACTGAAGTGCTGTGACCCCTGCTATATTCTTTGCGAGAACTGTACATATTTACAATCTAAGCAGAAAAGAGTAAAAGGGAGTAAAGCTACATGTCTTCTTGCACCATTTCATAAAAGAGAGTGCACTTGAGGACTACCTACATCTTTTTACTCCCTTTAGGCATATTCGTGCTTAGTGTGTAACTACCTTTTCTCTGAAAGGAAAGTTCACGATGGATAATTTCTTCATTGGAATTTAAACGCAATTCTTATCCCTTTGTTTATCTATAATAGGCATAATCTTAAAACTCAGAGCTACATGTTTCACTGGCCATGATTTTTAAATGCGCAGCGAAGAACCGTATGGTATGTGGAATATGTAGATCAGGACGGCGAGCTATAGCGACGACTCCGGCATATGCGTTTCCGCTGTCGCCGATAGATGTACTTCCATCACTGCGCGGAAAAGTGTCCTTGGCAGAAAACGAATTGTGAACGACTCAGATATTACAGCTGTCCGTCGCCGAATGGCCCTAGTTAGTCCCGCAGTTCTGAGATATATCAGTTTTGGTCTCTTTTTTGCGGCAAGTTTTGCATGCTTGATGTGTCGGCGTGCTTTTGGCACTAATCGCAGGCAGTGCTGATGGAGAAAACAGCAAAAGCGTCTGCGGCATACATTTGAACAAACCGAACAGTCGCGCAGCCATGTTTTTGAATACAGAAAGCGTAATTTGCATAGGAAATATGTTCGATGCTCTGGGTATCGGTTGGAAGTTTATGGGAATAAACATCACTTTTTTAGAAGGCATTTTTCAATGCATCTGAGCACAGATGATTCGAGTGAACGTGAAGTTTTTGGCATGAGGCTTCGCGAAACTTTGAAACAGGCCATTTGGTTTTTTGCTTTTCTTGAAACCGTGCACGGCTTTTTTCCGTGCGATATTGCTTGTTACTGACACAGTAATTCTGAAATGCCGAGCAGAGGCTAACTTGATGAATTTTTCACGGTTCTGAGTTGTTGTGAAGGGTAGTTCCGATTTTTTTTCTCTAAGTGAGCATCAATATTTCCATATATATAGCAGACCTTTTAGACTTCCCTCCATGCTAAGGCAAGCAGTGGCAGGAACGAATGAAGAAAAAAGTGGCCTCTCACATTGGCATGCTTTGCCTACTCAGCGGAAATAAAACATTCCCTCTCCATTCATTCCAGTAGCTTTTGGAATATATTCTGATGTTCATGCAAAGCTGCCAGCTGCCTTTTTTTAGGCTTTCAAACTCTAATAACCTATTATCTCCACCTCAACACTTTGACGGTGCACAAAAAAGCGCAATAAGAATTCCATGCGCTCAAGTTAGCACTCACGAATTGCGGAAATTCTGACCAGCAAATAGTTACAATCGCGAGCTTGCGTCTATACAGCTTTTGTTGAAAGTAAAAAGGCCTAATTCTTGGCATCTAATTCGTGTAGCAAGGACCATTGTAAACTATTAAACATGAAATTTTTAAATTGCAGAGCTGTGCCAACAAGAGCTCCCTTTCATCATCAAGGGAATGAAGCACTGCCAATATCTAAGGATGTAGAGCGCACAGCCAAGAATTGGTTTGGTTTGGTTTGGTTTATGGGGTTTAACGTCCCAAAGCGACTAAGACTATGAGAGACTCCGGAGTGGAGGGCTCCGGAAATTTCGACCACCTGGGGTTCTTTAACGTGCAATGACATCGCACAGTACACGGGCCTCTAGAATTTCTCCTCCAAAGAAATTCAGCCGCCGCGGCCGGGATCGAACCCGCGTCTTTCGGGTCAGCAGCCGAGCACCATAACCACTGAGCCACCGCGGCGGCACAGCCAAGAATTGAACCCCTTTAGCATTCCAATTTTTCCAAAGCTCTATCGTCTCGAAATTTTTCGAGATACCTTCGATCATTACAGCCTTCAGTCCTCTTGCGGGGAAACCTTTCGTCTGTATAAGGAATCAATAAGACAGGCACGCGCGTTTCAGTGAACGCAGGGAACCGTGTAGTCCTGTGTGGGAGTTTCTGAAAAAAATTCCACTCTTGATCCAGCTCTCTCTTAATATTCTTGCTGCATGTGCCCCCCCCCCCCCCCCCCATGCACTCTTGGTGATAACAACTCCCACTCAACACTACGGAAGCAGCACAAAAACCTTCCAGATATTTTCAGAGAAAAGCTATGGGGATTGTTGGTTCCAAGCGCCGATACATATACTCGAAGGTGACCTTCTAGTCACATGTTTATAGCAGGTCTCGTCTCAACCAGCACGTTCCTTCGCGTTATCAGGGATGACGTCGGGCAGTGTCCATAAATTCGGAATGCTGACATCGTACGCCAACGCATCCCTCACTCGTCTGCCTCTTCTGTTTTGGTCCCTACGATTCTGGCATATCGGAAGCTATACTGCCCCAAACGAGTCCCTGGAATTCCAGGGGACAAGGTCTGGAGCGCACAGCGAACCGATAGCATAGCCGGATTGGCCTCGTGGAGAAGATCGACCGGCCGAAACCATTACCTCGGGCTATAGCCCCGCCAACCAGGAGAAGAAATATTCCAAATAAGAATGTAGAAAAGGAAACCAAACACAACCAGGTCGAAATTGACCACGGGCGGTGCCGTACATTGTACTCGGGCTGTCGTGTTATGCACCTACTAGCTCCTATATTTACTGCTCTATAGTTTCAGTCCTTTCTGACTTTGGGTTCAGACTATGCGTGCAATATAGTCACGAGGGTTCCAAAGAAGGAACCAAGAAGAATGGAGAGAAAAAGATCCGCTATTGGAAAAAAACAGCAGAGCAGTCTGCGTTTGGCCCAGCAGTGCCGCGGCTTTGCTCTCTGGTTCGACCACTGCTGGACCCCGGGCGTAGCTCAATATATATAGTTTCGCGTGTCTGGCTTTTCTTTTTCGGCTTTGCCTAGGGCTCGCAAGGTCAGTACACCTGCGGCGACGCCCGACGCGTTAGCTCCTTTTTTCTTTAAGCCTTGTTTTTCTCTTTGCTTCTCCGCGCCTGCTTTGTATCGACCGGTTACTGACGACATGTGAACGTGGTCGGGAGAAAAGGAGTGTGAAGCCTGGCTGCGGTACTTTGTTCTTTGGTCTTTCTCATCCTCGTCTTGCGAAGCAAGGAACGCTCAGACGAAATGGCTCTTGGGAGCAACTATCGTATTTCCTTTTTTTTGTATGTGTTTCTACTGTGGCATCCTTCCTTTTCTTCGTTTATACCTCGCCTGCACGCATTCGGCCGTTGCAACAGGAGTAGGTAGATGTGGGAACGGAACTAGGAAGGCCGAGGAGCTTCAGGCTACCAAGAACTTCAATTTGAAATATGAAACGACATGAATGCAGAAAGACCGTTGATAAGAGCCGCATTTTAGGAAGTAACAAAAGGGGTGTTGTAGAAAGGGCTTTCCCCGGAGGGAAATAATCAGCGTTAATCTGGCCTTCAATCTTTACCCGCAAGTGTCAGGAAAGCGCTCGAAGAGAAGCGTTATCTACTAAAAGAGTACACCAGCAAGGCTACTTAAGAACAGTGACTTCGCACTCACAACAGGGTAGTTGCTTATATTTTTTTTAGCGGTCTCACTATGCAAGACAATCCGTTTGGCTGGTAAGTTCCATGTTTCGTTGATGAGCTGCTTTGATGCTGTTTTCGATCCTCATCGTTTTTCAGCAGAAAGAACCGTCCTTAGATTACACAAAATTCGGCCGACAAGAGATAAAGAAAATTACGAAAATTCGCTGAGAACAAAATCGAGTATAACTCATTCCTTGTTTCTTTTCAACTTTCGTAGTGTGCATATCCGCAAGATTCTAAAAAGAAAGAAATCAAAGAGCTGTTCCTAAGTCATGCAACAGCGACACAATTGATCAATATTGTGGCCCATGCTGCGCACTTTTTAAATAGCATGAAAGTGTGAGAATTCCTTTTTTTTACCGTATGTAAAGTTGAAGTTGATGAAGTGTTTTTTGAACAGTTTTTCCTACCGACATAAACAATGAAAAGCCCCGCTCCTAAGCCCCGATCGTTGCAAATTTTGTTGTGGTGTACTAGAAACCAGCACCTATTTCGTGTTTATTTGTTTGTCGGTTAAGTTTTATGTGCACAAGGTCATTGTTGCACAAGACTAGTTGGTAGTCAGAGCGTGGCTTTCACTTTCCGTTCTTTTCGAAAACCTGTCTTTCATCATATTCGCACTTATTATTCATAATATTTCAGCAACGAAAGAACTCTTGAAACAAAAAAAAAAAGAACACACTTCAGAGCGAGGTCTTCGTTCGAAAGAGTGAGGCAGCAATACTGCTGTGGCATTGTTTTTCCAACCGCGGTCACTTCTGAACGTTGCATTTGTTGCGAAGAACTGCACTTTTACATGCTGCATTTTTACATGCTTCTTCGACAAGTTTGCAATGCTTCGCTGCATTCCTGTGGGGAGTTTGAACATTCAAATATATTCTGCAAACGATTCCGGTCTCAGGTGCGGCTTTGAACTCAACAATACCGCTGGATCGGGGATCTCTGTACACGGACGGAAGGGAGTAGTACGAGACCGAATACAAGCTCCTTCGAATGGTATTCAGCTGGTTTAAATAAAAACAAATGTCGACGTTGTAATAGGCCTTCTGCCGGATTCCCAGGAATAGTTTACATGTCGCTCAGCATTTGTTGTTCGATTTTCAGGAAGAATACTTTCCAAACTGATGTGCCATACAATATTTAATTTCTCATCATTATGATCTGCAGAACATTTTTCCATTGCATGAGAAGAAGCTTGCTCAATCCAGCAAAACTTTAACTTTGTTACTTTCGGAAAATGGTACATTTTTTTCAGATAATTTTTGTTCTTAATATAGGCGAACAGGGAAGTTGAGGGAAATTCAAGTAACTTAGATAACGGAATACTTCAGGTATCTTTTAAATTGCTGAAATTTCCAAATTTTTGCTTGAAAAGGAGGTCAGAAATAAGAATTTCTGCATCTACTTAAAAAAATTAATGCCACCGTATGGAACACCTTGGGAGCAAGTGTAGAACTAATTATACGCCATTAAAAGTGGTTATCCAGGCTGCAATTTTTGTCAAACTAAACACTAGTGCCCACCAAATATTCACTTCGATACCCCGTTGTCGTAGCAGCGGATGTTTTTTTTTTTCTTTTATCACCCTGGGTGCCAATTTTTTACCTATTCAGCCACCAATATCTTTCGTCGCGCTTAAATAAGCGTTAAAGAGGCGCTCTTGTTTGAAATACCATAATTCATACGTTCGCAGCATTAGCCTCTTGCCTACCTGCGTCTACGGAGCGCTTCTGCCTCTTTCAAATCTGGTACCAATGCTAAAAGGCACACTCACTTGCGGCAGGTGAAGCAGGTAAAACAAGGAATGGAAACTACGAGTGGTAACGATCTACATTGTTTTTTGGTTTTTATGGGGTTTAACGTCCCAAAGCGACTTAGGCTATGAGGGATGGCGTAGTGAAGGGCTCCGGAAATTTCGACCACCTGGGGCTGTTTAACGTGCATGACATCGCACAGTACAGGAGCCTCTAGAATTTCTCCTCCAAAGAAATTCTAGCCGCCGCGGCCGGGATCGAACCCGCGCCTTTCGGGTCAGCAGCCGAGCACCATAACCACTGAGCCACCGCGACGATTTGGTAACGATGTACAGTCGGAAGCAGCAGTTTGCGGGATGGGTGTTCACGGGAAGAAATTTACCGTAGTACTGCTAAGCGTCCCTGTCGACTTTTAGTGGCACCAGCTCTAGAACATGCGGGTTCCCTCTTATCTGTAGAGATTACAGACTAGCATTTTACTTTCCTACGCAGGACCCAGATCGTTCCTGACACGTGCAGGCCGAAACTGTTGCTCCATGTTTACTTTCTGTGTTTGATGTGTACTTATCTGCGCTGTCAATCACTTCATAAACCGCCGAAAGGACCACTTTTGGACTGATTTGGTAATGTCATGCCATTGTTTTATATGTTACGTGTAGCTTAGCATTACAAATTTCCATGTCCTTTAAAGAGACGCCTTGGTCACTAAATTAAACGGGCGAGAGTTATTCAACGTGCACTAACATCGCGCAGCTCACTGCCGCTTTGCGTTTCGCCTCCATCGAAATCCAGTTCGAGCTACGGCTGAGACTCAGTCCTCTGACTTTGGACACAGCAGACAAAAGCCAAAAGTACTGAGCTCTTGCTGAGACAAGCTACGCGATTGCAACAGACACCAAGAGAGGACAGTTATGTTTAAAGGGCGGCTAACTGTGTTAGGCTTGTCATAAAACTATATCCTCATAAGCACAGTAAGCAATTCATCGATCAAAAAGTACTTCCGATCGGAGAGACAACTGCGCTGAAATCTTCTTCCTGGGCAGCCACTTGAGTAGTTCACGCGCATCTCTTCAGACTTCGTTAATTCTGCCAGATTAGAGTCAGAACACGGCGTACCAGACCGTTGATCAGGCTTTACTCCTGTCACAAACTGGGCCCATTACGTCGGCTCTCTGTTCCCCTTCCTCTTCGTTTCGTCCTGCGCAAGTGGGCACGGACCGGTCGATACGACATCGTAGCAGCGCTCAAGGCCGACCTCAATTAAGGCGGACCCTCCAAAGCCGTTCGCTGCAGTTAAGGTGGTGCGCGTGGAACTGTTTGCTGTCTGATAAGAAGAGGGGCTCAATCAGGCTTTGCGAACTCACGCCATGACTGTTGTCCGTTGGCTAAATTATTTAGAAGGCGGTGGTGAGAATTCCTTGTGACGTAGCCCGCGAGAAAGTGGACATCTCGGCATGGTTTTGTAGTAATTTCTAAATATCGGGTGAGTTGCTGAGCCAAAAGTCTTGCATAGTGGTTGGGTAAAAAAATGTTTGCTGCGCAGGAGGTTTCAGGGGGCGTTCATCTAAAGGAGGCAGCGAAAGGAGCGACAACGGTATATTAAAGTTGTCGAGTAACGAAACTGTTCCATTTTTGGGGCGATGGGTGTATACTCTGACAGAGTTAAATGAAATATTGAATCCCTTATTTAAGGTGTAACACATGCCCAAGCATTTTTATTTCTAAGGGTTATTCTGTTTTCTGTTTTGTTCTCAAACACTTGCAGTTGGGCGAGTTGGTTTGTTTCCATGTTTGCAGTACACAGCGGAAGAATTAATAAACACAATAACAAGCAGGACGACCGGATAGAGCACTGAACAAAAGCTTTCATTTCGAAAATAGGTGAAGCCGTGTTTAAGAGTGATATATCAGGCCACAGGAACAAGGCAAAGGAACTGTAGCAACAAAGGTCAACAAAAAAGACAAAGATCCGCGGCTCAAGCGAAAGAAAAGCCATGACCACAAGCCAATGGAAATTTTAAAAGAGTGAAGCTCTGAAAAAGGATGTTCTTTCTTTGGGTTTCTTCATTCTTAGTATTGGTATTGTTACCCGTGATTTCATTGCTGTTTTTAGAATTTTTAATTTTTAGCCATGCTAGTTTTTCATCTTTCTAAAATTTTTTTTGTACCAATGTTCAATGTTTTGTACCTCCAAAATGATCTTTTGGCACTGATTAAATCTTGGTTTTTCTTCAAAGAAAAAGTTTGCCACGTTCGTTGCTGTGTATGGGAGTGGCGCTGGGTCTGGAATTATCACCTGAGCTGCAGCGTCATCCTTTATCGCAGCTTCACCCTGTTAGGGTTTCAGTTGGATTTTGGTCATGACTTCTCGTTTGCTTCAGCCAAGGGATTTTTGGTACAACCGGGTTTTTGTCTTTTAGTCGTTGTTGTGGGTTACCTGCTGTCTTTTTTCCTTGTTCTTGTGCCCTGATGTGCCCCTCTTAAATACGCCTTTGCTTCATTTCAAAATAAAAGTTGGTAGTTCAGCTGTCTGTCCTGTCATCCTCCTTGTTCTTGTGTTCAGTTCATTCTTGCGCTGTGCCCTGCAAACATACGTAGTGCTCATAGCCCTAAGTTATACGGCACGATGTAACAGACAATTTTTTTATAATGTAATGATATTATTATTAATAATTTATTATGATATTTTCAATATTTCAATAATATAGTTTACCACAATATTTTAGTGCACATTAAGGTTTGCGGTGCAGGTCCTGATAAATCTGGGGCTCATTCCAGTACATAACCTGGATACCAAACTTATCCAATTCCCTAACTGTGAAACCACCACTATGAGCCGTACACATTGTTGGATGCATACAAAAGAGTTTTACGCGCTCTTCTTGGGAACGTAAAACGAAAACTGCATATGTGCCAGATACATTCGTTTCCGCAGCTTCTGTGGATTGCAGTACTGACTATTTATTAAGAAAAAGCGCATTCAAAACAATGTTAATTGGAAAAAAAGAAGCGTATATATGTAAGGAAAAGAAACATCACTGCAGCCGCGGATGGAAAAGAAGTGACTAATGTAGTGCGTTTGCCTATATATCTCTCCGACATGTTGTGTGCTTGAGCTTACTGCAGCAGGTTATCGGCTGCAGAACCGAGATCGAGGAAGCCTAAATTTCTTATAATTATAAGCTGTGACTGTTAAAGATCTCTATAGAGGTAAAAATGTGACTATACGTACTTATTGATCAAGAAAAATACAAATAAAGCCGCTTATATCAGGTGAACAAAGATGTACTGGTCACGGAGCGTCGGATACAAGCAGAAATGAAAAGATCATAATTACGGTTCGTGGTTCATGGGAGTTGAACTTCCCAAAACGGCTCAGGCTATGAAAGACGCCGTAGTGAAGGGCTCCGGAAATTTCAACCACCTGGAGATCTGTAACATGCATTGACATCGCAGAGTACACTAGCCTCCAGATTTTCGCCACCATCGAAGTTCGACAGCTGCGGCCAGGATCATACCCGCGTCTTTCTAGTCTGCAGCTCAGCGCTATAACCACTTATCCACAGCGGTGGCAGTAAATATGGTAATTAACTGACAACTAATACAGGCGAGGAGCATCATTTGTAACTGCCTTTCTAATTTCTCATGTTTCAGTGAATCATCGCTACTCCTCAAAGTAGGCTTTGATTTAGGGTTCAAGGTTTTAGGCGCGGGTGCCGCTTATATAAAAATTATGCGGAACTCTTATTTCTGCACTGCTGTATTGCACAAACTGCCCACCCGACTGCTTTTGTTTTGGCAGGAGAACTTTTGTAGAGTGAACTTTTATTTTCCACTCAAAGTGTGGGCATCTGAAGGCTAATTACTGTTTAAGAATTTTTTTTTGTCTCATTTCTTTCTGAACATCAAGAGCATTGCGGCTCGTAAAACTTTCTCGAGTCGTAAGTAGGCGCAAATATTTACGACTGCGAATTTCAAAGCACACTCAGCACACCGCGCATCAAAGTATCCATTTTATTTTGAGAGGATCATGCCATTAAATTTTTGTGTTTCACAATCGCCGGACGATAAATGAAATGCACAGGAGTTATTCCTGGTATGGGGCTGGGAGTAAGGTTAAAACGTTTTTTCTTCATCACAGTTCCTTCGATGTACTATAGCGATGGAAAGAAACGCCAGCAACACGGCGAGTACGCGCTCCGCTTCTCGAATTTCTTTGCAATCGCTTTTTCCGCGGGTTTAAGAAAAATACGGTATAGTCGTTCTTGAACACATTACGACGAGCCTAGTGTTTTTTTTTCTTTTTTTGCTGCCACCGAAGCAATAGCGTGATTAAAAAAATGCGAACAGCAGAGCGCTTAGGCTCTCCTCTGCTCGCGTTTCTTTCCATCGCCCCTGTACATGAAAACTTGATGGCTATTGATTATTCACTGTCTTGAGATCTCAAAACACCTCCCAGAATTTAACGGCCGATGGCTTCTCAGTCTTGGTTGAAAAACCTTCACCGCTCTAAGCGGGGACAAATATTAATATCGCATATGCTGACCTCAGTTCTTGAATTATAGACAGTGAGCAGTATGCGTGAAATAATGAGGAGCTCTCCACCCTGATATGAGCAAAAAAGAAGGGCGCTTGAAAAGTTTAAACAAGTCAGAGTTACCGGCAATATTAGCGAACCATGGTTAGGTGCGGAAGTAAACCAACGAAACTTTCTTTTTTATGAGCGCCGAAGAGGTGCGGCTCTTCTGAGTGGATTATTTAGCATTGCTCGCTCGAGTATTTGTAGCGGATGCCCACTTGGAATTCTCGCCACTGAGCAATAACATGTTTCTTTATGCGAATTGCGTTCATGAGTTGCGAAAACAACGTTTTCATATGTTTCTCTCTTTTTGCCAAGATGAAACAGGCTGCTTTTTTTTTCAATGGCTGATCAACTGCGCCTACCGCCTTTCGTTTCCATGTCTCCTGTATGAATACTTTATTAGAGCGGCGCTCATGTTCAAAGTTCTTCTCCAGCAGTTTTGCGAACATAACGTTGCTAGCATGCTGTGTATCGAAACAGATGCTGTTTCGTGGGCTCCAGTTAGCCCGCGCCCTTAATAAAACTTGAATTCTTAGTGATTTTTCTGCTTTCCGAATGTTCTGATTGCCAGCGCTGATCAATCAGTGACTGTTTCTCTGAGCTAAAGAGCAGGATGTTGTAGGTACGATCACTGCTCAGAAAAACCCCAACTAAGTCGGGCTCGAAGTTCAAAAATGCGCGTCCACAGATATCCTTGAGCACAGTAATATATTGCGCATGAGGGTCCTGAAGCTAATAGTTTTGGAATATTATTAGAAAAGGCTATTTGCAGCTGTTTTTTTATGATCGCATGATATAGAAAGAATAGGTGACGAGAAAGTACAAAATTGCTTTATAATATCAAAAGAGAAATGAGGAATGGCAAATCCTCGACGACATGAGGCAGCTAATTCTTCATGTTTTCTTTCGATTACAAACTTGTGTAATTATGAGAGTATTAAAATATTTTCTGATGAGAATAGGTGGCAAACAAGTATAAAATTTCTTTAAAATATGAGAAGAGAAAGAAGGCTTGGCTAATCCTCGATGACAGGAGGGAGCTAATTACGTATATTGTGTTTCCATTATGAAGCTGCGCAATTATGAGATGATTAAAAATATTTGGAACTAAGCATAGGTGAGGAGAAAGTATAAAATTACTTTATAATATAACATGAGAAAGAAGGTATGGCTAATCTTCGACGACATGAGGCAGCTAATACAGCATGTCTTGTTTTGATTATGAAACTGCGCAATTTTGAGGTGATTATAAATATTTTGCTACACCCGCGCTTTCAACTGTAGACAATTAACTAGGTTTGCTGCTTTGTGTCTAACGCGAAAAATTTCCTGTGTAACATTTCATCTTCATTAGGCGCTAGAATAAAACTCTTCGGAGGGCCAACGTTGCGTTGTATTGTGGCAGAAGGAACTATTTGGGCTCTGTGAATTGGTGTCAGCTTTTTCCCGTTTCAACCCGTATTCGGTTGTTTTTTTCGCCTTTAGTTACAACTCAAACCGCTTTATTACATTACCTTGTTGGCACAGAAACCTACCGAAGGCAATCCACTGGATCGCTTCCCACCTGTTGCTTCAATCCTCCTTTTATGACGATCACGTCGCTAATCATCGGGCTAACCACTACAGATGCCAATTGTTATTCGTTATCAGATGCGCAATCTGCGTGGCCATTATTTTAGTCACATATTCAAAGGATTGGCGTTTTATTCACGAAAACGCTTCCTCAGAGGGGCTTACCTTTTTGTGGAATCGCGAGTGCGACCATCAAAACTGGACCATGGAAAGTAGCTGCGTCAGCAGCCTTTATGGCTATCGTAGCAAAACTAGTCTCCACTTCTCCCCCTAACTTCATCTTACATCTCCTTCCCTTTCTCTAACAGTACCTTTTGTTGGGCTAGTTGGTGTGACGTTGTGGTCAGGAAAGTAAGAATAGCGCTAAATTTTACACAAACCACACAGAAAGACGGACAGGACGTCCTGTCCGTCTTTCTGTGTGGTTTGTGTAAAATTTAGCGCTGCTTCTACTTTCCTGGACGCAACCCTTTCTCTCAATGTATGCTCTGTGGTGGACTTCGTGAATAAGAGAAAACAAATTCTGATATTAAAACACGTGCCCTTTGGTCGCCAGTTAAGCATATTGGAAGGAAAAGCCCGGAACATAATTACGCTGGTTGAAATAAATCGCAGCTCATTTCTTTTAGCTCACTTGCAACTTTCGGGCGGAATGTTGACCTTATTTACATTGGAGTTTGCAATCAGTTCGTAAGTTAACGTAGTCGCGAATTAAGGGCAAGCTTGCAGAATGTAATGAAAAACATATTTGCTCATGGTTAGGCACCTCGTACGGAGAAACGAAAACCTTTCCTGTCGGGGAGAATTTACAAAAAATGGCCTAGCCTTCAGTTTTCTGAAGGAACACCCGAGCTGCTCCTACACTATCAACACTTTATTCATTAATGCATGGCGCATTGCTTTCTCGCGCAGTAAAGAAGA
This sequence comes from Amblyomma mixtum, assembly GCF_055824585.1. Classification (NCBI taxonomy): domain Eukaryota; kingdom Metazoa; phylum Arthropoda; class Arachnida; order Ixodida; family Ixodidae; genus Amblyomma; species Amblyomma mixtum. The sequence goes on along the minus strand of NC_143020.1, from coordinate 45,116,401 downwards.
AAAGATACTTCATGGGCAGCCGCGGCGAAAGAACCGCAATCAATGTCAAAGCATATCTACTCGGGTAGCTGTCGCTGGCATGAAAAATAAAAATGAAATGAAGTGGTGCGTGCGAACTAAAGAATTTGGAATAAAAAGTGGCGAAATAAGCGAGGCCTAAATTAGCCTAGACAGATTAAACGAGGGAGCAAAAATTAGACACCGTCTGAAAAAGAACAAAGATTACATACAACGACTATGGATTTAACGGCTAGCCTAATTGGAGGGAGACCTTTACGAAATTAGTGGAGAGTTGGGAAGGAGTGATACGTGCGACTTTCCCATTCTGTAGAGCTCACTGACGTCTTAATAGTAGGGGAAGCAAGTAAAACAAAACTGCATGCTAACAAAATTGTTTAAGATGGCATAAAGCAGCATTTCTAATTAATTGTACACTTATGTTGGGATCCAGGTAGCGCGCTCTAAAAATTAACATCAGTGGAACCGCGAAAAGGAGTGGAACACCCTTTTTCCGGGCTACCGAAAGACGAGTCTGAATTCGACGAAGTACCAAAGCGTCCTGTGGGATATAACTATTGTCCCGGACTATACAAGCAACGCTAAATAATTTCAGACGTTGTCGATTACTAACAGCCGTGCAAAATAACATTTGTGAGTTATAATTTCTCTAAGAAGCGTCATCAAACCCACTCCAGACTCTCACGCGAATGTACTGTGATGTGTGCAAGTTTAATGACTGAATAGTATGAAATCGATTTCTAGCCGTAATAAGACGTTATCATGACAATGATTTCCAGTTGAAATTTCACGTTATACTGCGTTGTTTAGTCATAACTTACGACGTGCTTCATTTCTTTTTTCTTCCATGTAACATACGACTGAATGGAATGAATGAGTTCGGTCTTTTTCTGGACGTTAAAATACATTGCTCCTATTTATTTTCCATTATAAGGAAAATTATCGCACACTACTTCTGAAGCAAGTAATGCTCCTGCTGACGAATGTTAATGCGCGCATAGAATTCAAAACATTGGTAATCTTTTTTTTAGAAAAACAAACGCCGGCGCCTCGTAGCCTACAAACTACTTCTAGAGAGCTTTCTCCAGAAAAGAGTTGTAGCGCCGAAACAGTCAACACACAGAAAGCTAGACGGGACTGGCGCAACCCGCTTGAGCCAGTCCCGTCTAGCTTTCTGTGTGTTGTCTGTTTCGGCGCTACAACCCTTTCCTGGAAACATGCACCAACTAGCCCCCCAACAAGTATTACTAGAGAGCTTTACCGCGAGAACGTGATAGTTCTCTGTTGTATATCACATTTTCTCATAAAGTGTACCCCCTTAAGGAAAGCACAACGTTGAGAACAACTTATAGATCAAATATCGATCTTTCGCTAAAGGATGGTTTCGACAAACACCCACTCAGTGACGGGTCCGGAAAAAAAGCCATTTCCAACGCATCAAGAGTTTGCGCTGAGGAGATCTTTCCGGAAGATTCGAAATTCCTTGCTCATAAGAATAACAGACTGGCTCTAAGTCTTGTTCGGTCCCCTCAAACTTCTAAGTATGCAAGGGAGAGACTGACACAAAAAGGAACTTTCTGAATGTCGCAAGTCGTGCGATGCGGCTTCTTCACTCAGCCAGTGGGCGACAGCCTTATAACGAGAGGTGCGAGACCACAATGGAATATACATATTTAAATAGAGGCTGAGGCCTGGCCTCATTATGTTTCACACTTTTTAAAATTTTATGCTTATCCAACAAGAGTAGCGCATGCGGAATAAAAACACCGAAGGCCGAGCGAAAAGGGAAATATTTATGCTTGGTGGGCTTTGTATTTATTGTGTGCCCTTTATGGGCCATGGAATTTCCAGATGGGGTGGGATTTTGCGTTGGAGCACCGCAGGAGCATGGAAGCAGCAATACCAAGGACAGTGTCGGTAGTGCGCATGCAAACGAGGAATAGAATCGCAAATTTTTATTCCATACCAATCTACGAAGTGTGACTAAGCTGGATCAATTGTTTCGTTCTTTTATAAGCTTCTTTCCACTAGTATATTACGCAATATTAGTTTATTAGAGCAATAGCATTTCTTTTCTTTGCAATGAGCCCAACAACGCTACATTGCGCATGTGCAGTGTGCCTTGTCTTTTTTCATCTGCCTCCTCCCATCATCATCGTCATCATCCCCCTTCGTGACACGCTTTTTTCTCCTCTTCCCGTTCCCCACTGCAGAGCAGCAGGCCAGATATTCATTCTTCAGGCAAACCTCTCTGCTTATGCCGTCAATAAACCCTCTCTTCCTCTCTTGATAACATGCGCATGCACTATTGCGATAGAAAGAAACGCGAATAACGCGGCCCTTCGCGTTCCGCAGTTCGAATTTATTTTCATTGGGCTTTTACCTGGGCGATAAGAAAACGAGATTAGAGTCGTACTAGAATGCATCATGGACGACTCTAGAGTCTTTTTGATGCCACAGAAGTGGAGGAGTGATGGAAACAAACGCGAACAGCGCAGCTCCTAGCTTCCGCTCTGTCGCGTTTCTTTCCATCGCCAAAGTACAATTAAATTCAGATAATGCATCAAAAAAGTGTGCACTATTCAACCATTTGGAGCCGTGCAGGAATAGCGTGGGATAATGGTTGGACAGATAGCTATGAACTTGCCGCTGTTCTATGAGCAGTCAGCACAAGAACTTTTTCTGTGCGTGTTTCTTTAAATTGGAATGACACAGGCAGCCCCAGGGAGTCCGCCTACGCCTATTTCAAATCGTAGAATCGCTCACCTTCTCCCACGCAGTTTTATCTTATATTTCCAAAGTCGCACTGTGGATATCATGGCACATATTCGGGTATATTTCAGGTTATGCATAGAATGTTTACAGTATATTCACCGCTTCATCATTTGCATTAATTCCAACGGCAGCAGCGGCCTTGCTTAAAGAGCTCCAATGGCAACAAATGAGCATGTAACAAGGAAAGCGCGGTTTCTGTAATGTCATAGCCGTTCGCTAGTTGAAGCGAAACAAAAACTACAGGGGAATGGATGTTCAGTTGCTAGATATTTATTAATCGCAGGTTAATTCAACCCAGCGATCCGTGTTTGACGATGTGTCGCGCAGCGGCGTAATGAAACGAAAGGGCATGCAGAATTTCATTGCCTCAAGTTGATGCAAGTTGGGAGCACCTGCGTGTAAGTGGCGTTTTTATAGCTCCGAAGAAGCAGAAACTAGAGCAGGTGTTTTCCGGTCGGGAGGCGATACGTCAAGGAAGGGTCCCTGACGGCTGCCCGTTATTTATGATGCCAAGGAGGGAAATCATCAAGAAAGCATGTATATCCGCATATGTTTCACGCCTGGTGCCTGAAAGGACACGCACCGCTCGCGGTTAGAAGAAAGGCTCGTGTATTTCTAATCTGTTTTTCTACAGTAGAGAATCAAAATTCACTACGCAGGGCCTTATTCCCCTTGTTAATGTCTGACTGCCAGTAGCCATTTTGTCAGTGGAGTGAGAAGGCTCACGAGGCAACAACACCGTTGTCAGCACGCTTAACACGAACGCTCGAGCGCGCCTCTTCTACTGACATGAGCGCCGCTGGGTGTCGGCCGCTGGGCCCTAGACCGTATTATAGTCGAACAAGGCGTGAGCTATCTCCAACCGCCGCAAATACACCATGCAACAAGGTCTTGAACTCAGCGTCCACGATCAGGGGCTGTAATATCAGTGCAGGAGGTACAATCGAGCTTTCGTGTTAAGCCTGCTGACAGCGGAACGGTGCAATTGTTAAGCTCATCGTCATCATCATCATCTGCTTAACTACGCCCTCTGCAGGAAAAAGGCCACTCCCATGTATCTCCAATTAACTTTGCCCTTCGCCAGTTGCAGCCACCGTTCCCGCACACTTATTCTCATCCGCCCACTTAACTTTCTGTCGACTCCTGCTACGCTTGCCTTCTCTTGGCATCCACTCCGTTACCCTTAAGGACCAGCGGTTATCTTGCCTTCGCATTACATGCCCTGCCCAAGCCCATTTCTTCCTCTTGATTTTACCTAGGATGCCATTAACCCGCGTTTGTTCCCTCACACACTCCGCCCGCTTCCGATCTCATAACGTTACACCTACCATTTGTCTTTCCATAGCTCGCTGCGTTGTCCTTAACTTAAGCTGAACCCTCTTCTTTAGCCTCCACGTTTCTGCTCCATACGTGAGTACCGGTAGGATACAGCTGTTGTATACTTTTCTCTTGAGGGATATTGGTAAACTGCAATTCATGATCTCAGATAACCTGCCATAAGCGCTCCACCCCATTCTTATTCTTATAGTTATTTCCCTCTCATGATCTGCATCAGCTGTCACTACCTGCCCTAAATAGACATATTCTCTTACTACTTCCGGCACCTTTCTTTCTTTCTTTATTTATTTATTTAAGGCATTCCGTTACAGAAATGCCTTGGGGGACGCGACAAAAGGCAATAGACATGCCTGACGGGGCCGCGCCCCCCTTGGCTGCGGCGGAAACAACAAAGCATAAGCACAATAATTACAAAGCAAAAGGAACATCAATACTGCATGATATGAAAGGACATGAAAAAACACAAAAAATACAGGTACATAAAAACAATAAGTTGGATCAGTGGTATGGTGTTATGAAAAACAGTGACGTATGTGCGCACGTCTTCAATCATCACAGTAAAGGTAAAGATCCGGAGTGAAGGCGAACGAAGTTATCAGCACAGCATGGTCTTTAGTTTTCATTTAAGAAAAAATCTTTAAGTGTTCTTCTCAGTCGTTGCATCTTGATGGCAGTAAACAGTATCTCAGCTAATTCAGGATGCGCATTGAGGAAATCCGGAATCAAATAACTTAGTTTTTGATCACCGTATGTTGTACGCGAACGGGGCCTTGGTATTAAGTTTTGTCGTAGATAATAAGGACCAGTTTGCGCATGATATTTAGTTTGAAATGTTGTATCTGTTTGGTGAAGACGCGAAATTTCCAGGGCCAGTTTGTGTTTATGGAGTTTGTGAATGGGCATTATTTTATTACCTTTAAAATGAGGTGCAGTGTCCTCCGAAAGATCTAAATTGCCTATTGCTCTCACTGCTCGCTTTTGCAAAAAGAAAAGACGATCCAAATTTGTCTTAGTCGTTGTAGCCCATACTAGGAAGCAGTAACAGAAGCGTGAATGTAAAAGCGCATAGTAGATTTGCTTTTTGACAGCAGACGGAACATGGTATCTTATCTTGTTTAAAATCCCCACGGCTCGCCCAAGGCCCCTACGCAGTGCTTCAACGTGAGGCGTCCATGAAAGGTTCTCTTGGAATATTCTCTTGGGAGGTTCTCTTGGAACATTCCATGAAAGGTTCTCTTGGAAAGGTTCTCTTGGAATATTGAGTGGCGGAGTGGGTGAGGGAACAAATGCTAGTTAATGGCATCCTAGTCGAATATAAGCGAAAACCTTAGCCCCGAGTGACTGCATTTGGGCGTATTGCTGCGCTGTATACCACTTGTATCTTACCGGTACTCACCCATGGGACAGAAACGTGGAGGATAACGAAAATGTTCAGCTTAAGTTAAGGACAATGCAGCGAGTTATGGAAAGAAAAATGACAGGTGGAACGTTAATTAACACACCGGAAGCGGGCGGAGTGGGTGAGGGAACAAATGCTAGTTAATAGCATCCTAGTCGAAATGTCATGGGCGTGGCATGTAATGGGAATTCAAGATAATTGCTGGTCCTTAATTAAGTGTAATGGAGCGGATTCCAAGAGAATGCAAGCGTAGCAGGGGGCGGCAGAAAGTTAGGTGGGCTGATGAGATTAAGGTGTTTGCGGGTATACGGTGGGTGCAGCTGGCAATGGACCGGGTTAATTGGAGAGACTGGGAGAGGCCTTTGCTCTGCAGTGGGCGTAGCCAGGATGGTAATGATACTGATGAATGATCACCACAGCGCAATTGGCGAGGCGCTGTCAGAGGTAACAAAACGCGCGGCTTTTCTAAATTCCTTACTGAGTCTCGTTCTTTGCGCTTTATTCATGAAATATAATTGCCAACTCGTCCAACAATTGCAATGGCGTTCTGATGGCCAATGCTGTGTGTCGGCGGTCACCTGGGGCCGGTTTTGGCGTTCCCTGAGAGAGAAGGAAAGAGAGAGAGAGAAAGAGAGAGAGGACAGTGATTGATTGTATGAAAGATGTGCTTGCGAATGCCACAATTATGGCATAGCGCACCCTCCTGGGTTTCAGTTTTTGGTTTCGCAAAGATCAATCAGTAAATAAGCAATGTGATCTTCGCGAACTCAGCGATGTGTTTCTAGGTATATCTCTTTAAGGAACATGAACGTGATATTTTTCTGAAGAACTGGACTTTCTACAGAGAGCTCAGTGCATTCGTCCAGCCGTGACCTGACACCGGCAATACATAGCGCATCAATTAGCTTTTTTTTGTGTTGGTGCCACAAAATTTTGGTCTGCGCTAGCATCATGCCCGCTTTTACACATGTGAGCAGCGTCGTCCCTATTGCTCTAGAGGGTAATAATACAACTTCGCTATCAAACGCCCTACCGTTTTGCACTAATGAGAAAGTGTTTACGCTTTCGAATAATGAAAGTTTATTGACGCTACCAGCAAGGAGAGCACTCAAACAAGCATTGATATCGTCCATTCATTTCAAAATTTCAAAAGCCGCCTAAATTAGCTTGGACAAGGACATGTCCGCGTTGAGTTATTACCGGCCTTACAACTGGTTATCAAAGCAGCATGCTATTGAGTACTTTGATATCGGGCTGTTATGACATCATTTCTACACTTGCCACAAGTTTCTTGTGGCTGCAGTGATTAATTCTCCATTTAAAAAAAAAAGATTCTCTCTTGCTTCTGCATTCTTCTTGGAACCTCAAATATATCTTTATTCACGCGCTTAGCAACAGATCGTGGCACCCACGCTACTAGTTGATAGTTATTCAAGAACTACAGAATATGGTGACAACATTCAACTCACAGCAAAACAACGGCTTTATTTACCAACTCATTTTACTGATTTTTCATACATGAATGGCAGAAATAACGTACACACATGGCAGCTTATTCAATTTTCTGCCTTTTTTTAAGCGGACACGCAAAAGACGATTTTGATGTGGTCAGAACGTCCAGACTAATTATACTTGCAAAGACGACAATGAGCGGGCAGTGCGCGACACACGACAGCTCGCACTAGCCTGAGAATATCATCATCATCACTACACAGGATGCGAACAGGCAAGACTATTTTGCGTGGGTCAGAACAGTCGGAATAGTGGTGCGGCGTATAAGAAGACGATGAGCGGGCAGTCGGATTTCTCGTGCTAAGCAGTGCTGCGTAGAAGACGACGATGAGGAGCGCTCGCACAAATCTCATGCACGCAAGAGACGTTCGCATACACGTAGGAGGCAGTTTTTCTAAGCTCTGAAGTTCCGCATTAGAGCTTTGCCTCTAAAAACAGCCCCTTTGTTTTTGCGGAGCGCTGTTCTTGGCGTGACGTCAAGGCTGAGCGCAAAAAAAAAAAGACGCGCGCAGTAAGACTACCTGCTTTTTAGTTCAGGCGAGCAATAGGTGACGATCGTTTCGAGCGCCATAATCCCCCAACGGAGCCGGCTCCAATAACACGCCTTTCTCACGAAGCCGACTAACAAGATCGGCGCGTACATCCCTAGATTCGTGTAGTGAGGCTGTATTGCCGCTTCTCCGTGACGTCAGCCATCGGCTTTTCTGCTCATTATTTTGGCTTGCACGTTCTTTCTTCCATGCAAAGCGCTCTCGTGCATCCTTGAATAGGATGGCAAAGTGCAAGGTTCCTATTATGGCACTCGATTTTCGCTCCGCGTCTTTGAGTGCGGAAACTCTGCAAAACGAGATTACCGTTCAACTCAACAGCGAAGAAGTGTTTTCCCAAATGGTGAATTTTGTGCGTTTCGTAGGTAAAATGCCGCTCAAATCAAAGTGGGAAAAATGTTACAATACATTTCAACATTTTCTTCCCATAGTTGTGATTCCGGGTGTTACTGAACGGCTCACTAGCGTCCTAATCCAGCTGTTCACAGCTATATCTCTGATAGTGCCTTTCTTTAGGAGAAAAGCTTTGATGTTGCCGTTGTAGTATGCTTAAAACAAAAGAGAAAGCAACAAAGAGCCCGAAGGTTGTCCACAACACGCAAGAGCATTGCACACAGTCAAAAAGTTTATTTGAAGGCTATGGCAATCGCTACCTGTAGGGAGGGCCTTTGGTTAAACTAAGAGAAAGCCTATGCATTCAGTATGAAGCTTAGTAAGCGTAGGTGGCTGAGCCGCCATAAGAAACCCTTTTTTCCACTGAGTCGATTTAACTTTACGCGAATGAAGTGGATGACGCGATGTTTTGCTTTCATGTTTCGCAGTCTGCAGAAAATTGTTATGAAGGTTTTCGCGTTTGCAGTCAATTTGTGCATATCTCTTCGCATATTTTATCGGCTCATGTTTACAAGGGGAAGCTGTCGTTCTCTAGTGTCCGTCGCAGTACTCGAGTTCCATCAGACAGCTCTCTTATGTGCCATAAATAGTGATACCCACTCATTACGACTCCATTTCCTTTTAATGAAAACAAGAAAATAATGACTTCACACACAAATGGCGAGCTGCCATTCCCATGTCAGTGTAGCCGTCGGCATCGAGACAGCACCAATTTTTGTCGGGTTCTTTCACAAGAAATAGCACCTGTCTTCTGACGAGATTGCCTGCGCCCAATCTCGAAGAGTGCTGAGTTACTTTTCTTCTTTCTTTTACATTCAGCCGTACTTTCCACAAAAAAGCTATGCGGCATTACTGTATGACATCTCATTCCTCTAATGCAAAAGCCATATTTTCTTTCATCTCTCCCATCCCTTTCTGCACTGGCGTACAAGGTTATAAACTGTGCGAGGCTGTTAAAACGTCAGAAAGATATCCGATATTTATTACTGCATCGTCGTTTTGATTAGCAATTCGTGTCGTAATTATTCGCTTTTGAACATGCTGTTCTGGAAAAAGCAGAAGAAGCTGCAATTACTAAATCTTTGCCATGCAGTGTTCATCAAGGGCAGGGAACATCCCAAGCAACGCTGGTCATTGGCCCAATATTAGAAATGGATTATTTCACTCTGTTCTTTTTTTAGGACCGGTTATTGCCCATACGTTACCAATATTTTCGAGGATTATCTGTGCAGCTTGGGATATTGATCTGCCCAATGGAGCATGGTGCGTATAGGTTGTCTCATATTTAGAGGTAACTCGAGAGGATGAGACCACTCTCATGGTAGTGCCAATGCGTCTGACACTATTATGCATTGAAGCTAAATGGCGCAGCCGAAGTGGAACCTGGAAGTGTTGTCTCCAGTTTTCTGCCACGGTGCCCGCCAGTGCGGCTGCAACAGACCCACTGGACCTCCGAAGAGAACTTCCATGCTCTCTCGTGTTCCCTCTAAGCGTGAAAAAGAAAATGTGTACATTAATTGGTTGTGGCTATCCTTCCTCTTTAAAGAAACATACATTGGCGGACGGACGTGACGCCGTAAGCCGTGATCATGAACGCGTCCGGCACCGACCCGGGATTGTTTGAGTTGTCTGTGTTTGCCAAGCATAGAGATAGATTAAGACTACACTTAAAGTAGGTAAAAATTGGGAATTCTGTGAACCTTTTTCTTAGTGTTTGTAAAAGGGAGTAATTACTCATTGGCATCCACCCGAGCGCAGCCATACGGCTACAAAGGAAAGCTATACAGCTTTCTCAGAAATTTCGTAGTTAAAGAAAAATTCGTCCTGGTCCGGGGTTCGAACCCAGGACCAACGCTACACCGGAGCAGTCGCTCTACCAATTGAGCTAACCAGGACGGCAAGCTTATGGTAGGGCGAGATCGAATTGATCAATAACTCGAAGTGGGAACAGTGTTGGTCAAATGTTTAGGGGAATCCCCCAAGGTGGAGTAGAATTTGTAATAAGGGAGTAATTACTCATTGGCATCCACCCGAGCGCAGCCATACGGCTACAAAGGAAAGCTATACACCTTTCTCAGAAACTTCGTAGTTAAAGAAAAATTCTTCCTGGTCCGGGGTTCGAACCCACGACCAGCAGCCTGTAGTTATTACACATGGCGTAGCTGAAACAGTTGATATGTCACGCAGAATGACATGCAGGAGCGTCATGAGTCCTTATAATCATTTATAATTTGCGATGGTGAGTGGCTGTGAAACATGATCACAATACTTGCTCCATCACAGATGATGCATAATATTTCTTTTATTCTGTAATGCCAGACCATGTGATCCATATCCTCGATACATCATGATTCATATTGCCGGCTATGTGCCCTGAAGTGGCAATTATTAAAGCATAGCAGAAGGAGATGTGTTGATTATTATGTGTCAATTTGAAATGTAACCATAGAACCACAATATTTATCACTTCGTCATATGGTCTATTTTTCCTCTGCGCGTGCTCGTTGCAGTTGTGTTCGAAAGCCACAAAAGCGATTTATTCCCGTTAATTTCCGGACAAAAAATATAAAATAAGACGATACTATCAATCCCTTCTTTTCCGTCTCCTGCGTAGAAAATATTAATATACATCCCGTCTCTTTCATTCCAAGCTCGCACAGCTATCTAGCATTTACGTCACGAGTTTATGCGCTTGTTGTTTTGTACTCTTAGAAAAATTATTAGCCTACCGCACATACTAAACAAGTGTAAAACACTCTGGCTGCGTTCATTCATGTTGATTTAAAATAACTGCAGCTTAACGTTACATCTTCTCTTCTGCCCACGTACGATTAAGTGCAGCGTATGCTTCGAATGCTTAATCTTCATTTTTTTTTCAAACAATATGCATTTTTTCGCATTCATAAAGAATGCTGATGGAAGCACCGAAAATTGAATTCCAAGCATTTAGCCCGGCAAGGGTGCAAAATTTTAATAACGTTGTTATCGCCTAAACTGAACATTTCCAAGGGAGCCAAAACTAAGGGTATGGAAGAGGCTGGCTGTTTCTTAAGGGCATGTCAAAATGACTGGCTGCTAAATATTTTGCGGGGAGGTAAACAAATACACAAGTGACATGGCGTATGCTCTGCGAGAAAGTCCTTAAAGCGCTAGAAACTGGTAAAAAAGCCAAATACTAAATTAACGATAGCTCCCTTCTTTCGGGTATTGGGATCTTCTTCTTATTATTATTTTTGGGCTACGCATCAAATACCTGGAGTGGGTAGCGCTGCGGATGTTAAAGGATAGGAATACATCCAGTTATTTCGTTCAGCTTTAATGTGTAGTCACGACAGGGATCACTTGGCCGAAAGCGCCTCATTTCCGAGAGCACCAACCTGCAACGACTTTGCACCTAATAGCTCAGGATTACCCGCATAATATTCGGCTGTTTCAACTTCGCCTGGTTTATGAGGATTTTCGCTTGAGCAGCTTTACACCCACGCCGGTGACATTGCTGGTCACACGGAGGAAAGTGGTTTGTACATTCAGACAGAGTGACAAGCATAGAAAACGCAGCCAAAATTTGATTTCCTATGAACTTTAAATTACAAACAGTTCAAGCTACACAGTTTTCACACAGTGTCATCCCTTTTCTCGGAACCAGGTTTCTGTATAACATACGACAGCAGCTTACCCAACCAGCTCGAATTTGCAACATTCTACACCTTCCATGGCGCATTTACCGCATTCAGTGTATAAAAGGTGATGACAGCTTGGAGTGAAGTTTTGTCCTGTCACATTAGCTGCTGGGGAATTCTATAGCCGACATGCTCTGCATGAGGTGCTGTGATGCATCCGATGGCCGAGCGCAGCCTCTGCCGGTTTATGTAACTTGTTAGCAGGCTTGCTCCCTACACTATAAACAGGAAGGAGTAAAGAGAGAGCAAGAGGTCCTTTCTCGGACCCCCTTTTATAAAAGATAGTGCGATAAAAAACAGATTACTACCTATTTAGTCCCATATAAGCAAATTCCTGTCTAGTGTGTACATGCACAGCACCATATTCATTTTGAAAAGCTTGCTCAGCTCAGTCAATACTGGCAGCCAAAATGTTTTTTTTTCGCTATGCATTTGTGTCATCAAGGTGTTAGGCAATTCTATATCTTTTTAGCTCCACACATCACATCGTCTAGTTAATTTCCACATTTTTGTGTTGGCGGATAATTCCCCCGTGCTCTGTAATGGCGCGGTACACTAAGCGTACTTCTGTGTTCCAGGCCTTGCTGAAATTCGCCGAGAAGTATGATTACAAAAAATGAGGTCTCGGCACAGGTAATTTACATTACGCCCAGCTCTACCTCCTAAATTATCAAAAATAGTCCTTTCCCAAAATATCCCGGAGGCTGTGTGCAGCAGAGAGCATTGACGTCACTACTCCAGACCGATGTTAGTATTTGAGAATGAACTCATGTCAGGAATGACTGGGGAGAGTGCTTTACCTTTAAACATGCACATTTTTTTTTTTTTTTTGCTAGAGGGGAACAACGTTCTCTCTTAGGATGCGCCTCGCTCTTAACGGCAGAAGATTTATGTGTGGAGGAATTTGTAATGGTTTATACAAAAAAAAAAATCCACCTTCTGTCCCTTACTGAGTAATATAAGGAATAGATCAAAACTTGCCTGTTCTTTTCAACCACAGAAATATCACACTGCTGTCATTGTAAGCACAGAGTTCCTCAAGAGGACAGAAATAGAAAAGTGTCGCTAACCGTCTATGCGAGTTTCTCAGAGAGAAATTCATCCGTCGCGGGAACGCTCGGAAGACGATGATTCTTATTTGTTTTTTTAGTGTCGGGCAGATAAGGTGCATTCTGCATCTGAATTGGCAGCTGCGTCGCGCTGTCTCCTCTGCGCGCTGTATCCAACATTTTATTAGTGCGTTTTTCATTTCATGAAACAATTTTACTGGAAATGAAATTGCGGTATTTGGCTGGCATAGAAATTACACAGCGTTTCTTCGAGGTTTGCCCCGAGAAGATTTGTATTGTTACGGCTTAATCCACATTTTTACCCAATAACATCCAAGGCAATTACACAGCCTTATTTTCCCGGTATCCGTGCGCCTCATTAATGCTGACGAATTGCAGCGCCAACAATTGTCGTCACTAACGTCGCGAAACTCTTGACTCTAAGCCCTTCTACTTCTCGCGCTACTATTTAAACTTTGTCGAGGCGTGAATTTTCTGTATTAGGTGCCCATACTACACATCGTGGCATATACTACGGCAGTTTATTTTGCCTACAAGGGCGGTAATTTTTTGGTCATATCCAATGACTGCAATATAATATAGCGTAATAAGGATCCCTGGTTACTGCTCGTTGGCATGGTCGATGTGCGTCAGAAAGCTGTATCGCGAACGTCCGGTAACATTTCAATCTTTTGCTTACTGCACACCGTTCAGTAAGCGCTAGGGAATTTAGTTTTCTTTTGAAATTCCTGTCTAAGTAACCTTCACCGAGTTTTTCTCGGAAGTTGTAAATGATTAGAATATTGACGGTAGTCTAGCTTCAAGATTTTTGTCGTCATGGTGAGGTCCTGCTTTCTCTAACATTTTCCTTCTATTTCATTAAGTTGTAGCGAAATAAAAAAAAGCACAGCTAATTTAGAAATAATTCAATATCAAGCATGGTCCTGGTCCTAAACAAGTCGCATAGTTGGCCTTCACGCTCTCAGGTCCTTTAGATTGTGCGCGAGAAGTCTATTGCCCGCATATACCTAGGAATAAGCATAAGGAAGCCATATACAAAAGAGGTTATGGAGCTTTGCAATAAATACTATCAAACTAATGCAATAAAAAAAACAGGCAACAAAACTCGGCCAAGCAACCGTAGAGTACTACTGTGTTCCGAGGGCCGCAGCTTATAGATGAAAAAAAAAAACTCAGAAAAATAGAAAGCGGTGCTTTACACAGTGATGTCAATGCTACCTCCCATACCGCCTCACATAGCATTCCTTCCTGATGCGGCCTGTTCCCCAGCGCCGTCGTTCTTCGCGAAGCCTAGCACACACAGCTGAGGTCATTGGAGTCAAGGAAAAGAAGCCGTTTTAAAGCGCCTTTGCAACAAAATCATTGCTTGCTGAGCTTCCAGAATATGGCTTCTGTTTCTTTATCACATTTTATTCAACAAATGCGCGCAGCCTGCAGAGAAAACGTACACTGGGTCACACGCCAGGAAGGACGTGATGCTTTACGCCTGTTTTCAGGAAGAACCAGTGAAGGTCGTTTCTCTTAAAACGGCGAGGAAAACGTTACACGACTTTTTTTTTCAAAGTACGACAGTCGTACATGCGCACAGGAGATAGTGACTACTTTTACGCGTATTTTTATTATTCTGTAGCTGAATGGTATTTGTGCACGACAAGTAATAGCGCTTCCCTGGAGACACTTACCCATAGGCCTTCTGCAAGCCTTCATTTTTATTGTTTTCCCACAGTTTCCTAGAAAAATATCGCTGAAAAGTAAAAGCGGCGTCTGCTTTCAAGGCGATATGCGTTGTTGCTCCTCTGCTATATTTCGATTCGTACATTAGGCACATGTTTGCAACCATATTGGGGGAGGACTCTCAGGCTTCCCCCTAAATGATACTCAGGACACGACAGTGGCCTTCTTCTTTTCTCTTCACATTTAGCTTTATTAGAGCTGTAGAAACGCCCCTCTGCGATAGTTTAGCGAAAATCTATATTGATCGTGATAGCTGAAGCCTAGTGTCAAGAAACTGGGGCTTGAAGTTCTTAGTGCCGTAAAGCCATAGTAAAGTGAGTTCGTTTTCTCATAGTCTGTTTCCTCATAGAGTTATGGAACAAGGAGGATTAAAAAAACTATGGGTTGATTTTGGCGGGATGCAAAGGAAACGGAGGGCGTAAAATACTCATGACGAAATGAATTGCGTTTAAAATCCGGCGTAAAAGTTCTGTAATTCTTATGACTATTATCATCACCACTATACGTTTTTACACAAGACATGCGGGTTGGAAGAAATTCTAGTTGTATTTTAAATTTACCCTTGAGAAGAATAAAACCTCCTGCGTACGGCGCCACAAGTTTATAACGAAGCGTTTCGTGTAAAACGGCGTGAGTTGAAATGACTAGTAGTAAAATAGTTTGCGTGATCTCCTCAACGCCGAAAGCAACGAGCATGGTAGGAAATGGCTCAGTGGCTCGAAGTGGCTCCGGTTCTTTCGTGACCTACGTCTCCATTGGTAAGCGTGTTGAGCGTGTCGAACAGAATTCATATAACTCTCATCATCTAGCAAGAGAAACGCATCGAGATCGCGGCATTGTGAAGTCAGCGCAAAATGCAAAAAAATGTGCCTTTCCAGCTCTTTGGATTTCAATATAACTTCCTGCTTACGCCTGTGGTCTATTCTTACTTCGGGTTTTGCTTGACAACACGGACCTTCTGGCGCCCTTAAAGGTGCACTGAAGAGGAATCTGAACTCATCTTTTTGCCGCGGGAACTCGATGTACACGTTCCGAGCATTCTTAGAAACTTCGACTTATTGCCCTGTATTGCCGATTTCTCTAATTAATTCGATTAATGTCCGGCTCCCGCCTTTATTTTTGAATTCTCCCCGTACGGTGGGCGGAGTCGACCAACGCGTGGAGTGCCTTTCAGCCAGCTCCGTAGAGGCTTTGCTTTCGCTTTATTTTGTTTTTTATGTTTACGTGAACAAATACTTTAATTCGGAGCTAATATAGCCTCAAAATAAGCCCGCAGAAATAAAAATACGCTCGGACTATTTGCTTCTACGGATTACTACGCATTACTCCGCTGATAGCAGAGCGGCAAGCCGCCACGGGACTGGCTGAAAGGCACTCCACGCGTTGGTCGACTCCGCCCTCCGTATTTGGAGAATTCAAATAAATAAGGCGGGAGCCGGACGTTAATTCGATTTAATTAGGGACATAGGCCACACAGAGCAATAAATCGCAGTTTCTAAGAATACTCGGAACGTGTAGATTGAGTTCCCGCGGCAAAAAGACGAGTTCAGATTCCTCTTCAGTGCACCTCTAACCTAATATTATACCTCCAAAACAAAAATTCAGTGCAACAATGTTCTCAGTTCTCTCTGTCGACTCTTCGGCAGGCGTCATACAAGACTGCACCTTCCAACAAATTTTCTTCGTATGAGGCAGCGTTTCACACCGTGCAATGCTATCTAGAAAAAAAAAATAACTTTCGGCTCGGATCTTGGCGATCTCGTTTTTTTTTTCTTTCCTCGCCAATCGCCATGCCCTTTGAGCTGGAAAATATCTGCCTTGTCTACGGCATTGTCGCTGGAAGAGTTTCCTGGCTGTAAATAACAATATGTTCACAAGTGGATGTTCTATAGCCCAACTGGTTTAATTCACCTATCCAAAATGTTGCGTGGTTTTTATTATTTAACGGCCTGCATACCGCGACCAAAGCTCTTAGTCCGGCGCTGTTGTATTCCATTTAGGAGAATAATATAGTGCGAAGAAAGGTATCTGTCATATGTAGAAAGGACGTCAATGGTTGGGTCTAATTTTTTAATTTCCTTTTTTTTCCAACCTTCGCCTCTAATATCAATCATTCCAACCGTAAAATGTACCACGGTTTATTTCCTCTGCCGTTGCGTAAAACGGCAATAAAAAAATATTATTACCCGAGCAAAATTAAGGTCTTCCTTGTGCGGAATTGCTTGACTGCGCTACCCAAGAATGTGAAATTGCAGAACGAAGAACTCTTATATTCACTGCGTTTTCTTCTTTCCAATAAAACTTCATTCAGCTTAGCACTGCCAGTGCTTTGAAAAGGAAACGCGATATTTAGGAGAATGGCCGTAGTCTCTTAAGAAACATTCTGCATAAACTCTTCTGAACACTTGAAAAAATTGCAACGATTAATTTCCGAGAAATGTAATCCCTTGCACATAAATTGCACTTTGCCTTCTCTTCTCTATGCCATAGATCTAGATTAGTGCTGCTGCGTTTTCACGTTTCATTCCTTCTTTTGAAGTTCCAACATTCCCATCCAGAAGGACAAGTCATTAAACTGCCTTTTTATTCACATCTGCTTCACATCATTACCACGTGTATACCGAAGACATTTGCTGTGGCGCCCTTTGGTAATGGTGGGATTGCGTCAATAAATTGAATGATGATTAATATCACCGTTCTCTTTCCATAAATTTATCAAATAGCTTACTTGAAATCGAAATCAATGCAATTTTTTTCTCTCTTCCTTTATGGGTGCAGAAACGGAGGACATGTCTTTGCTCCTGCTTCTTCTGGCGGCCATATTTGTCTTCGCCGTGGTGCTCGTTGTGACGTACTTCACGTACAGGCGCCTCTACGACAACCTGCAGTTCAAGCCGAAAGTGCTGAACGACAGTCCCGTCCACGTCAAGATCGCACCGAGGTAAGCAATGAATAAAATCACAAAGAGGCATGCGAAAGGCTCCTACATGTTTCCCACAAATGAGACCGGAACCCAAGCAACACAGTTAATTTGCCAAATATTGGAAATGATTGGCTTCACTCTGGTTCTTTACAGGGCCGGTGTTTGCCAAGATATTTCAAGTATTGGGCCGATTACCTGTGCTGTTTGAGAAGTGTCTGTCCGATCGTACACGCGAGATGAATCTGAATGCCTTCACAGCAGCGGGGGGTAAAAGTAATTTAAGGCTGGTCTATGAGCATAAAAGTTCAACGCTGCATATACTCCGCAAGTGTACAGTCAGGGACAAAAGTCTCCGGACCACGTGTTCCTCTAACGAAGCCGATAGCTCTGTTATTAGTCGGCGGCTGGAGACCACATTTGTGGAGGTAAATGTTAAATTTTTGTTCTTTCATCTCCTCAAGTGCGGTCTCCAGACGCTGTCTGATAGTAGAGCTATAAGCTTCGTTTGAAGGATACGTGGTCCGGAGACTTTTGTCCCCGACTGTACATCCGAAAATGCACTTACACTGTTTCTCCCTGAAGAAGTTCTCAACGAAACTTAGTTTTTACGACTTCCTAAACAATGTTATTGGCCCAAGGTTCTTCTCTTGCTGTTTGCAGTGGACAGGCAGAAAACTCCGACTTTTTGAAATAGTGAATTGTGTAGAAAGATACAACGGACTACCTATTTATTAAAGATCCAGAGTGGGAGTAGGCAAAAATAAAAATATTTCTTAAGCTTTCTTCGGTTTCAGTGGGTGCTTATTTTATATGTATGTGTTAACCAGCCCCCTCATTTCATTACCATCTTCGGCTCAGTCAGTGCCGTTTTCAACGCTTTGCCTTCATTTCGTCACAAAAAAAGGTTACTACAGCGAAACACTGAAAGCGATCGGAGAGGGCGGATGTCGGGGATCCCTAATGGTACTTTTTCACGCGACAACACCAGCTTTGTCCCGGTCTTTTCTTCGCAGGTCCCCGAGCTCTTCGAACGTTCCATCTATCAAGATCAGCCACAGCCTTCCCGAGATGAAGGACGTAGTGTCGGAGGCGGTTCCCGATGGTGCGGGCAAGAAGGTGGCTCCTCTGCGGCAGATCACTCTTCCAGCGGTACCCACTCGACACCTCACCTTTCAGAGGCAGCTGTCGCATCGGCTGGACCTATCCACCACGGTGCCCTTCGAAGGTGAGCTTCTATCTCCTCCTTTGACGGCCTTCTTTTGAGCGCGACCAGGAGGCAGATCTAAAAGACCTAATTATTGTTACGCTATGCGGCTTTCATCAAAGGTCGCGGGCAGAGTAAGTGGCATATCGTGAGCGTCGGCTTTGCTTAGCAAACTGCGAAGGTAAACTGCGCCAGGCGCCAGCGCCGCTTCCATTTTGCGGCCTCAGATTTTGAGGCCTCCATTTTGCGGCCTACTCAGAGGTGAACGGCAGCTCAGCAGCCTTTCACATGGTTATAGGTTAATCTCTCTCGAGACAATTAGTAAGAGGTAAAGCAAGTTTTTATACTCGAATAACGCGGTAAAGGCAAGCATCGATTGAATCTAAAGGTCGCTAAAGTTCTATTTATCGCTTTAATGAACCGAGGTAAGGAGAAGGCCCAGGTTTGATGTGCCGCCTTGCGAATTAATAAGTGGGAGTAAAGGATGGAAATGATACAGCAATATGGTGGCCCGGATTCACTCACAAAAAATTATAGTATAAGACTGCCGGAACGCACCTTCTGGCACGGCTCGCATTAGGAAGACTCGTATTCTCCCCTTTTGCTCTCAGGTCATTGTTAAGATCCCAGTATATCGTCTGACTTTTCTTCAATAATGTAGCGCAATGCTTTTCTCAGTATCTCCGATGGGTTTTTCAGTTCAGGTGAAGTTCAGAGAAGTTCCACTGTCTCTAGTAACGGCAAGTTCATTGGGACTTAAAAGCCTTGGCATGAAAAGTAAGAAACTTTTTATGTCGAGCACACATTAGCAGTTGCGCTTGTGGACGAAGAAAGAAAGACAGAGAATAGAGCCCATCGGCTGTAAAAAAGATAACCAAACTAATGATAACCTGGACTTATTATTAAAGGGCAATAAACACAATTTTTGTTTGCGTCTTAGTTGAAGTGATGCGTTAAACACTAGAATACGTGTATCATCGCGTTGTATTCGCCTACGGCTGGTAGAAAATTACTGGTGAACTTTTTTCTCGACGCTTCTTTGGTTTCGGATTCGTCAACCAATCGATGGCTGAGACGTGCAGTTGACACTAAGGTCTTATGAGGCACGAAAAAAACTGACAGGTCATGCTCTGCAAGAAAATAAACTTTGAATGTGTTAGTCCACAGTTTACCGCACTAAAGACTTCTAAACTCGTTTCAGTACGACTAAATAGCTGCCACCACCGTCTTATTCACAATGCATCATGCTTCTTCACTTGTTGCTTTTATTTTCTTTATTTTTAATTGTTGCTGCCTTGCCGCACGTACTATATTCACCTCTACCCATCAAGCAACACGGCACTCGTCGGGGCTACGAGGTTCCGTCCTATGTTCCCGCGTAAAATTCTTGGTTTTAGGTCCGACCCGATGAACTTTTTTTTTTTTTTTGGGGGGGGGGGGGTGTTTCTGCGAGCTGAAGGACGACACACATATGGCTTGAATTGCTCACCGCAGCCAGTAATTCTGTAGGAATAAAAAAGCATTATAACTGCTGCTATGTCGTTTGTTGTCCTTTCAGCTCTTGAAGTATGCTTTTTTAAATGTTCGTAGGAATTAAAACTACGTAACTGCCCATATCTTGAAGGTTTATCCGCGCCTCGTGTTGCCGAAGTGTGAACTGCACGTTAGAACCATCGTTCGGCTGATGCAACTGAAACTGAAGTAGAATGAGAAAAGTAATTCAGTTATAGATAGTTTATCTGTCCACAGTGAATACCTCAGTGATATATCTAAGTGGAACGTCGTTATAGCGAAATATTGGATATAATGAAGAAATGATGATTCCTCTTAGAATCCTGTTCAACACGGGCTATAATGAAGGTATGGCTATAACGGAGTAATCGCCCTGCCCCTTCGCTATAAAGAGGTTCAACATTACTATAAAACCTAACGAATCATTTGAAGGAAGAGAGCCTACAAGTAAAATTAAGTGTGCATAGTCAGGTAGGTTAATATCAAGCCAGAAGGAAAAAGTTTTGGCTACTGACTGCGAGCCTTCGTACGTTTACATCACTTAATAAGTATTCTCTAGATTTTGAAGTTATGGCTCTGATTCCAGCTCTAAAAAAATGGAGGAGACTGCAAGGATGTCGGGCAGTCATTAATAAGAAAATAACCTCACTTTGTTCTACGTAGAAGAAAGATGCAGGCTGAAAATGGTTGCTTACGCAGAGAGCTATAAGGCTCATTTCGCAAGAACGATAGACGTGAAGCAGTTTTAGGTAGGAGTTGCAAAGATGTGTTTTTCGCATTCTCGAGCTTAGACTCCAAAATCTCGAAATTCCTTCCTCGCAGTATGCAACATGCAACAACGTGAAAGTCATGGAACCGTGGGCAACATACAACCCGAACTGTACGACCAGGAAGGGGTCGCATCCGGCGAGTCTGGTCGGGACTCCACTGATCTCACAGCCACCACATGCGGAAAGCTGCACTTCACCCTCAAATACGACGTCGACATAGAAGGCCTCGTCGTAAGGGTGAGTAGACTGCGAATTTTAGTGCTTTCATTTGCTGTACATTTTGGCTCCAGCTTGACTAAACTTCAATTCGAAGTAAGATAGTGGGCCGGCTTGCACGAAACAAATAAGACCGGCTTATTTCCAGTCTAATCTTATTCGCGGTCTAAAAGCTCTCTCGGTTTTGAAGAAAGGAAAGGCGCATAGCTGGTTCATTTTGTCAGTGGACACCTCAAATGCCCCACGAACTCCGACTGAAAGTTCGGTAACTCAATGTTTTAGTCGGCGTCGTGCGCACTTGAGGCACTCAGCGACAAAGTGAACCATCAATGCGCATCTTCTTTTCTCAAAATCGAGAGAGCTTTTAGACCGCGAATAAGATTAGACTGGAAATAAGCCGGTCTTATTTGTTTCGTGCAAGCCGGCCCAGATTTTTTATTCTTGTATGCTGATCTATCTCTCGAAATCCGAGAAAGATTCGTGGGCAGGTGGGATTTACGCGAAGTGAGCTTTATTCAGTTACCCTAAAGGCCCGTGTGGGCATTACATAGGGGGGGGGGGGTACAATAAAAGTTTAGAATACGGAGAAAATACACAAACAGGCGAGTGCACACAAAATTCGAACATGAAGCAAATACCTCATTGTAGCTAGATATATGCGGCTCAACAACATTCACAGCCCCAGGAAGCACTTCAGACTGTCGACAAATGTGACGTGGTCAGTGATGGACGCCACGTTTTCCGGGAGCTGATTCCAGTTGCGAATGGCAACAAGAAGCGGAGACTGAAAAAACAGATTTGTGCGGGCGAAAATGGGCTGTACTTTTTGTTCGTGATCCAGTCGCGGAAATACTTGGTTAGCTGGTACTACGTGTAGCTCAGAAAAGGGTGAATGACTATGGTAAAGTTTGTGAAAGAAGGACATGAGCTGAAGCAACCTGCGTTTCTCGAGCAGAGATAAGTTAAGACACCTTTTCATTTCAGATACGCTTGCTGTGCGTGAGTAGTTCTTTACGATGAACCGGACAGCTTTGTTTTGAAGAGATTCAACTTTATTTATTAGATAGGTCTGATGTGGATTCCATATAAGCGACGCGTATTCGAGTTTTGAGCGGATTAATGCAGTGTATGGCGTAAGTTTTGTAGACGAGTTGGCCAGATGCAAGTTGCGCCTAATGAAGCCAGCGCTTTGGATGCCTTGCAGATAGGGCGTTATATGAGTGACAGCCGTAATTGAAATGTGGATTCAGTAGTCATCGAATTTTTTTGTTTCGGAGTGCAAAAATATGTAGCCAAATTTAAGACCGGCAACATCCAATGCAAGGTCCGCTTAAAAAAGTTCTGAAACGGCATCGTTAATGGAGATGTGTATTGCAAAAAACAAGCCTCACATCGAAAGCCTAGGCGTTGCTGCAAGTCACATGCTCCCATGCCGCGTTAGCATTCTGAATGCAGGAAGTGCAGACGAACTTCTGTTTCTTATAATGTAGAAGATGGTGACATGGTTCTGATGAACAGAGCGTATTAAGTGCCACCATTTTATGCTTCTGCAATGTAGGAAATCCACTTAAAATTATTATGTAAAATCCTTCGGTGCTGAGGTGCATGCATTTAGCAACATGTTTTCCGCCTTAAATCACAAATAAAAAGTTCATAATTTAGAATTATGTTGACTAATCGTCCTTTACTATATGTCAATAACACGTATTTATTTTTTTATGGCTTCTAAAATAAACCTCAGTCTTCACCACCAGCAAAAACTCGCTACATCTCCTGTTTCACGGGGGATGAATAAAGAACGGAGGCGAACTTTCCAGCCTCTGTCAGGGCCATGTAGCACGGAGGTGCAATGGCATTAAGTTTCCTGGCTAATTTGAATAAGATTATTCACCAAATAAACTCAATAGCAGAAATAAACTTTAAAAATCAGGCTCTCTAACTCCCACAACATTATTTTCCTGGCGATGCTTGCTTTTTGAAATACAAAAATAATTTTGTTAATTTATATGTGACCTCGCTAAAGTTTCTTGGACAGGCTTGTATAACATCTGCGTGTAAATAAAAATCCTTCAGGTATTTCTTAATCAAACGTTCTTTAGGAAAAATAAGTTAGAACCGATGTTACAAATCGAGGAAAACTGTTCTGCGCTTGAAGTAGCGACATTCAATTGCCTTTGATTTGAATCTGCAGTTTAGCGTCGAATTCGATAAACAACATTTAGATATGTACAAATCTGCAAGTAGGTTAGGCTGTAGAACAATATGCAGAATTTCAAACTTACTATTTAGAATTCTTCGCAAACGAAGCGAGTGGCGGGAAAATATTGAGGTATTCGGTAATAGCTGAATGGAGTTCGCATTGTATACCATCTGTGAAACGTGTCATAAGCTAGAAGACCGTCATACGCACTTTTCGTAAGATAAGAAAAAAAAAACATTCATGTGAAAAAAAAAAGTGTTTCCTCTAAATGCCGAATAAATCAACAATAATGGTTCTCTGACCAACTGGCAATTGTGCAGATATGCTTGTTTATATGCTATTGCTAATACTAATCTTTACTTTGGTCCCCCAAAAGTATTTACTGCAAAAGTAAGTAATCTGACGTCAAACATATCGTTTAGCTCTTGAACCAGGCAGTATGCCTTCGCATGTGTAAGGCTCACATCACCTTTCAATAGTAATGCATTTCACCCACCTTTTTCTTGTTCGCTTCTTCTCGAAGTTCAATTGAAACGTATTTTTCTGCATAAATTCATTTTCCACGCCCAAGAATTTAAGCCACTGCATCGAGAATATATCCTCTTAAGGGCATTCGAGTTCGAGGCAACGCAACAAAGCATTCTGCCTTAGATAGCATGCTTAAGGGGATAGCCCTGATTTATTATTCGCTTAAATGTGCTCCTTTTCTTTAAGCGTCGCAGCCAACGCGATAAACAGAAGGAACTCACATATAATGAGAAGAAAAGAACAAAATACGCTCAAGTCGTTCTTTACTATATTCATGCTGCCAAGCTTGGATAACAAATCGTCCGGTTGTCCTGTAGAGAAGGAAATTCGAATTTCGTATTTATGTGCCACACTTGGATGCTCTATGGGACTTACGAGTTAGAGCCATTTTACTTTATCATGCATCAAAAGCGGTCCGGAATTTCATCTCGAGTCTTTGAAAGCCCGCTTGAGTTCTCGGGGGGTAAACGCCTCAAAACATAACTCGGCGCTGACATCCCTGGGGTACATGTTCGTCGGTCCGTGCATACGGAGAGAAAGAAAGAATCTTTTATCGATTTCTGAACGGCGTTTCCGGTTCGCGTTTGCTTGCCGAAAGCTTGAGGGAATTCGTGCCAAGCTATTCTGAGTGCTGCCTAGGGGTGATCCGCACGCGGTAACACGCTCTGGGGACACAGAAACTGTCGCTCTTCTATTTACAATCTGCCTGACGCCGTTCACAAAAATATATCACAAAAATAGAGCACATCTTCGGCGAATACATTTTTCCTTTCTATTCAATGTGAACAGTATTCTTTTGAAATGCGTTAAAGCAGCCGACTTTTAATGGGAGCTATAGGCTCACGCCTTCATTATACCACCGTACTTTATCGCTGGCGAAGGTAAGAAAGTCCTACAGCATGTGATACTAATATCTGCGGGTTCAAAATTCTTTCAGGAATTCTTTTTGTTGTTTGTTAACACAACTTTTGGAGCTTTATGTGTGTTTACTGCTCATGGCAACTATGATTACGCATGCAAACTGAAAATTTCTTCGCTTTTCACAATTTTAGTGCATTGGGCACGATGGTTTCACGTCGACGCACGGTACTGCCTTCATTATGATAAATGCAGACTAGCTAGGACAAGCGTTTAGAAAAGTTCTGAAAGTACGAATTGGCGTGCGAATTTATATGTATCATTGGCAGGAAAGAATGCCGCTGTCTTTGTCGTCAAAATCAGAGGCCTCTGAAAAAAAAAAGAGAAACAAGTCTACTCTCTTGATGGCACCATTGCGGCACTAATAGAAAATGCATTTTGACAATTCTTTCGCGCAAAAAAATCTCATAATACAACGTCAAGATATATGTTATGAGTTTTTGTTTTTTTCTTACTGTTGTAGCTCTTAGTTTTTTTTTTTATCTTTGACTTGATGTTTTCGTTGGCCTCCGCCTCTGTTGCCTGCTGGATACATTAGAAAAAAGACGGAAAGCAGCCGCAGGCACTTTCTCTTTCACTTATTTAGATAGGGTTTACATCAATTGAAAGCACAAATAAAATATTGTGGGCCCCTGTTCCTCTATGTCTTGTTCAGTAAGCTCAGCGAAAACAGTATCTGAGTTACAGTAATCGGAGTGTGTGAGAGGGTGATGAGTGAGAATGGGAGACAAGAAAATAAAAAAAAATAATTGCCGCCTGTCCCCAGATAAGAAATACGCAGAGAACCGTTCACCATGTAGCCAGGGTTTCTGCGAACCACGTACCCAAGGGAGGCATGCCGAGTGACCGGCAGCTACAAGGACACTTAAATGTCACTGCTATTCCGCGTTTTGTTTACCCCTGGTAAATAAACCGAGAGTACGCACTCTTCTTGACAGGTTTGGTGAAAGTGCCTGCTATCCGTACTGCTTTCTCTTACCATATATATTTTTGCGGAGCGTGTTTACTATTTCAAACTAGGGGTAGTCTGTCGCGGCAGATGGCAGAATGCACACAGGAGATAGCGAAAATATCTCACACTGTGCAATTTAGTAGAGTTACCACGAAGGGAGAAAAAAATGTTGCCATAACGCATCAAGGCGATTTGCGGTAGAGCGCCTTGTGAGCGCTTCACCCTAGTGCCTTGTCCGTCTAGTGTATGAAAGAATACTTTATCTTCGTTAAGCAGGTCAGGTACTCTCAGCGTCCTGTTTAATCGGGTTAGAAATCTTGGGACCTGACCACTTTTCCTCGCGTAAGATATAAAGCAACCGAGAAAACTAAACACATCGGAGTCTGCGCTGGAAACTGCTCTGCACTGCAATTCTTTTTTTTTTTTGGTGCTTATGTCTTGAAACATGAACACCCGGCAATTTAGCTCTGCCGTGTTTGTTGAAAGTAACCAGGCTCCCATGACCGCGCAAAAGAAAGCTTGGCCAAGGGAATGACGATGCTGCAGTAGACAGCAGAGAAGCAGCAGGGATTCCAAAAAATTTTCCTTGTAGGCTGGTCACTACGTACTGAATTGTGCCTCTTTCTTCCAGAATTTTCTTCGCAAATGTCTCGCTTAGAATATGCTATTGGCTTGGACGGGTAGACAGCATCTGCGCTGCACTTTTCCTGTTCGTTCCAGCAACATGCATATAAATAGCGCTGTTCAAAAACGGGCACCTTCAAATCTTCAGGCTACGTCAGTTTTTTGGCTTATCGAACTAATTACGATTGTAAACACAGGCCAGGAGAAACACACTCCCCCCCCCCCCCCCCCCCTACACACACACATGCGCACGCGCGTGAGCCGGCACGGACGCAGAGAAACAAGCACAGACACGCTTATGCTTCGAAACTTAAACTGGTGAGTGTAGGAACGTTTGATATCTCTGCAATTTACCAGTTGCAATGCTCAGATGCGTTGTTTCATTGTTCTACGGCTCTTTCCTCATCTCTCAGCTTCCTTCCCTCGAAAGAAAACTATCCACATTTCGCATAAGCACCTCTGAGATTGGTTTCTAAAATGAAAGGCGCGCACTCGAAACAATTGTGAGTGCGATCAAATGGTGAGTGGCATCAACCGCGGAGCGTTTAGCAAGAAATTTAATATTATACAGAGCGTTTCACGTAGCTTGAACCAAGGATTTAAAAGAAGCGGTAAACCGCAGCCCACTGAAACAAGCGATAACATGTTTGCCATAATGTGGCGCTCCTCCGAATATTTTTTACATTCCGCTTAACTAGTTAACTAACTAAGATGAATTATGCAAATTTTAAAATATTCATTTTAGTGCCAAGAGCGTTAAGTTAGGCTGTAGAGAAGGTTTAGAAAGAACTGATTTAGTTTATTCTAGCATCGTATCTCCTGCGGTGTCCTTTTTTT
Organism: Amblyomma mixtum; assembly: GCF_055824585.1. NCBI lineage: Eukaryota > Metazoa > Arthropoda > Arachnida > Ixodida > Ixodidae > Amblyomma > Amblyomma mixtum. The sequence goes on along the minus strand of NC_143020.1, from coordinate 45,089,250 downwards.
CCGGCATCTAAAGAAAGCCCGCGAAATATAAAAAAAATGCCACGTGACTGCGCTCGTGCGCTACCATATTGCAGCGCTACCAACGGCGTTTCGAGCAAACGGAGCGTGCCCGCTGACCGGCCGAAGTGAACGGCCGCATACGGCCTGTATACTGTAACTTACCGGCAGTCACCTTTAGAAGCAACGCACATTGGTTGTAAGGCACGTCGTAGCGGTTGGTGCGCGATTAATTTAAACCTCCTTGTATTCCTTAACGCACATTTCCACAGCTCAACACATAGTCATTTTTGTATTTCATCTCGGTCAAAATGTGGCGCCGCCCCTTAGAAATTTTTTATGTGCTTTACTGACTGTCTTAGAATTTCTGTAAACAAATTCTATGGACTAGTCGATAGGCAATCGAAATCCTATACAAAGTCTTAAGACGATCAATAGGTTTATGACCTAACACGTTTAGTAAATTTGTCTCTACAGACAGTCTAGTGACTATGAACAGACGAACGGAAATATCTATAGGAAGGCAATAGAGTCTGTAAGCACTCTATTGACACTCTGCAGACTTTATTTATAAAGGGAGGCGCAGATCGATACATAAACTTTTTATCAGCAGCCCAATCTAGTAGCCACTCAGCTATCGCGGCAGGGCAGGGCAAGGTATTATTGATTCGTAATTGAGCAAGCAGCTTTCTAGACCTGACAACAACGCTTTCCATGTGCCCCTGCTTTCCGTACTCATCTATTCAGTCGTAGATACTTTCGGGAGTAACTTCGATCACGCACGCACTGAAGCTATTTTCGAGAACGTGGCAGCTCTTGTCCAGCATTTCAGAAGTTCACTAAGTCCTCCCGATCTCGCTGCCTCGCGCCATTATTCAACAGTGTATCGCAAATGTCCACTCTACGGGCTAACATGAGGTGGTTGTGCGAAACTTTCTTCCAAGACGGCGGCGTCCTAGAAGCATGTCCCAATGCCGGCTACCTAACTCTGCAAAACTTTGTTTCAAGACGGCGGAGTCCTGGAAGCTTGTCGTAATGCCGCCTCTCTAAAGCACTACGAATGTGGCAAGATGCATAACGGTTGAGCAATTAGGAAAGTAAACCGTTATGTCTGCCAGTCTGCGAGATTTTGCGAGAATATATCATTTGTAAATGATTTCTGTGACTGCATACAGATGAACTCGCTTCCTTAGTCCTCGCGGTTTGAAACTGGTTTGTGGGTATACAAGACTAAGGCCAGCCAAGTGTTAACGATATGTCTTACGTGAGCTTCGGCATTTCTTCAGGTGTGCTAAATAAACAAATTCCTTTCATCGGATGGCTATTCCTGTCGTAAATTTCAATCACATATTTTCACCTAAAACGCCTCTGCTACAATAATGAAGTGCTGATTCCATACAAAGCGCCGAAGAAGTAACCAAAAGAAAATTTCCTGCTAAGCGTACGGCATACATAGATTGCCGGTGCAAGTGGCACGCTTCGTAAACATGCCAAATGCTCCCAATAGTTCAATTATGTCCGAATGACTGCCGCCAGTTACTATTTATGCATGCTGTGAGTGAAGAAGGGAGCACGTTTGTACACATGCATTGTCTGTCTTCTGCGAAAGTTTGTCTTGGAGCCAGGGTGTGCTAAGTGTTTTAGGCCTCCACACTGCAGACGGTCCACGAAACACCGCTAAAGGGGATGAGGCGGGCTCAGTACTCTTGGGTGCCTGCTTTTAATTTTTCAGGAAACTAGATATCTAGGTGGAAAAGAAAACAAACTATAAAGAACAAGCAGCGTAGTTCTGGGTATGCAACGACATAACTCGATGTTAAGAATAGCAGTTTTATACTACCTGTCGAAAAGAGGAACATAACCCCAAAACAGCACAAGCTAAACTCAGCTAATGAATAAATACAACTAGGCGGACCTGGAGAGACTAGTGTTGTAAAATGTCGTGATGGTAAAGTGCTCTTTGAAAGCAATATCGAATGGCCGACCATCTGAGGTTATGAATGCAACACTTGTTTCCCACCGATCTTCACTTCAAAACAGTGGTATGGACTTGGTTGAATAAAAGTCTTCAGCAAACACTCCCGTCGAATATATCACCTTTAGAGGTACATTTGCTGGTATAGCCCTAGGCTGATGTGTTAAAGATAGCAGGATTGAATCCCTCCTTTCGTGACTCCACTGCGATGAAGGTGAAACGAATGCAAACATACTCATACACTGTGAAAATCAGTGCGCATGAAAGAACATCAGGCGTACAGAATGCTTTTACGGCACCCTCCACTATTCCGTATCATAAGAAACGCTAAGCTTCGAGGCGTTCAAACTCGCATACTTCGGCATACCTTACCGCTTTTCCGTGCATCACATCTGAAATCTACATTTTACATGTAGCAAGTGCACACGGTAACTTGAAGCGAGTTCAGAGGTAAAAGTGACCACTACCTTCTGTTTTTCTACGGATTCCAGGTCTCGCAGCGATTGAGAGATGCGCTTTTCCGAAATACTTGAAAAATTACTAACAAGATTCACTGACTCCGTCATTTCTCATTTGCTAAAAGTACGACGACTTGCTATGGTTTATGGAATAAAGAAATTCAGTTAACCACTATGCCAGAACTGGCTCCTTAGCAGCCATAGCTCTGCAACGTGCGAATAAATCACATTTATTAGTTTCCTGTTTTCTTGAGGGCATCACTGTTTCCTTCAGCTGCCTTGTTGAAAGAACCGCATCTTTTATCGTTCGAAGCCATAGAAACCCCAGTTTACAGTGCTTTTGTTTTCTTTGCTCCCCTTGTGCGCTGCGTTGCAGCGTATTGGTTTGCTTTTTGTTCCCCTTGTTGAATACCCTCCAAAGCTTCCTTTTTCGGTTTTTGGGGATGAAAGGGAGCTATTGTTGCAGGAAAAGCTTGCCTTGTATAGCAAGCTATATCGCTGAGTGCTCTCAAGTTTTATATTATACGGGAAAAAGGAAAATGGATCACTGCGCATCGTCTTTCACGTTACTGAGCTCCATCGGTTATTTTTCGACAGTTGTACGTTCTCGAAGCCCATCCATTAAGATATCGCCATGTCAGATAACGCGCATTACTGTGGCATTTTAGGATAAGAGCTTCATTTCCATCTCGGCCTGTGATGTGCCGATAATCTTTGCTCAACATAAGGAGGAATTTCCATAGCGCTAAGTAGAGGTTTACTTCAGATGCGCTACGCTCATCGGAGTCTTGCAATATATGCTAATGCCTCGCTGGCACACTCTCATGCATAACTTAACGTTCCCAGCTCAACACGCGAGTTTTCAAAAGAACATCCTGCGTTGAAGTCATGGTCCATAGTATTGAGAGTTACCGAAAGTTCTCGCTCTCATTTATCTAAGAAACATTATGCGTTCTGCCTTCACAAAATGGTTTGGTTTCGTTTATGGGGTTTAACGTCCCAAAGCGACTAAGGCTATGAGAGACGCGTTAGTGAAGGGCTGCGGAAATTTCGACCACCTGGGGTTCTTATGCACTGACATCGCACAGTAGACGGGCCTCTGGAATTTCTCCTCCAAAGAAATTCAACCACCGCGGCCGGGATCGAACCCGCGTCATTTCGGGTCAGGAGCCGAGCACCATAACCACTGAGCCACCGCGGCGGCCGCCTTCACAAAATAGTCTAGACAGCTCTTGATTAACGCAGTGTTGTTGATGTTGTTATACAATCTGGTTCCCTATCTAAAGAACTCATAGAAGCAGCCATCGAAACACATATTTAAGTAAACGCCAGGCCACAAGTGTTGAAATCCAATTTCTGTGTTTTTTTTCGAGTTTTCATGCGAGTACACTGCAAAGTTTTGCGAACGAGGCGTACTTGTTGAAAAATAAATCTACGGAACAATTCTTATATCGTGTGCTGCGCTGAGCCAGTGAATAAAAAAAAATAAAATCAGCTTTGAAAGAAAACGAAAGCTTGTAAAGGAAGTTATTTCTTTGCTTGGAAATATGCTCATAGCAAGAGGGCCGGAAACTGTAGGTAGTCATTTGGAGCGCATTTCGAACCTACTTTGTTTCAGGGAGCTTTTTCTTTAGAGAGATGTAGAGAGGACGGCCGAAGGGCATTATTTTTCAATGATATGGTGTCTTCAGTTTAATTTTGTAATTTCTGTTGGTCTGGACGAAAGTCAAAAGAGACATCAATTTGTAACTGTTTATAATTAAAAGCACACTTGGTGAATTTCTTTGGATCGTTAATATATTTGCGAGTATGTAGCTGACAGTTAATATAAGCGGCATTATTTTCGAAATGTTTGAAGCGAAATTGATCTCGGTACTACGGCTCAAGGGAAATTAGTCCTTTATTTATGAAATAAGGAAACTCTGATTATGAAATTTTTGGGCCGGATTTCTGAAGCTTGGTGAACCAGGCAACCATTCTGAAAAACCTCTCAAACTCTAAGAAAACGTCACATGACAACGATCTTTGAAATAGTTGATTGCTTTCCCTGCACAAACGCGTATGCGCTCCGCGCCTTTTAATCACGACTTTTTGCACTGCTTGGCGTTTATAATAACATACTCTGTCTTGGTAGCTATTTCATGGACAGGGTAATCTTATTTTTCAACCGCCTTGAAGACATGTTCCTTGCAATTGAAATGTGTATTTGTTTTGTCATGCAACCAAGACTGGCTATTTTCAAGAGCAGCTCTTACGGTTAAAGTGGCGAAAAATTGGAAAGAAAAATTATAAGCGCGATATTATCAAAGCTAGTTTTTCTGGAAGTTGATCAGTGATGATTGCTGCCTATGAAACCTCTCGAGCTCTGATATACCATTTAAACCGGTGCATTCATCTACAAGCGGTTACTTTCTTTGCTCGCCTTTTAAATGGTGTCGTTTACATTTATTATACTCTTTGCCCCGTGAGATCTTTCCAGCTGTCGCCCTTAGAGTCTATATAGAGTTGGGAGAAGAGAAATGATCTGTACGTCGTCTGAAAAGCGCGTTTAAAGAAGTTGAAAGCGTTGCGAAATATTCCCCAGGAAGCATCAGAGGCCAGCGAACTCCCACTTCTTTTGATTTCCTGCGTTTCGGTCGCACGGCTTGTTTCCATGTTGGGCATCCTTATGATGGTTATTTTCGCTTTCAGATCACGCGCCGCGTTTTCGTAGATTAATTTTTTGTTATTTTTTGGCGAAATTACGGCAATATGTAATGCTTTTCGAGGATATGTGAACATATGCTTCCAGCTGTTCATATAGAACTTACACCTTCCATGTAATGATGGCGCATTGTGGCTTCGTGAAAACTTTTCATGGCTGCTAGCCTAACTGCCATGTTCGAGGATTAGTGGACAATCTGCATATCTGGCGTACAGGACCAGAAGCGACGTCCATAGAGGCGAATGTGGGTTCTGTATTCAAGAAGATCAAAATATTTTTTTCACATTTTCAAAAAACTGTGGAAATCATGTAGCAGCGCTTTGTCAGCTTACAGCGTAAACTTCTCTGGTCGTCGGTGTTTTTTTACTGGCATGTAAATCCAAATGTACGCATGTCATTCTAAAGTGGGAACATAGGGATGTCTTCGCGGTAGCCAGTATGGAGCTCAGCGGCGACTTGAATAAGAGTCGACGTTTTGCACTTTTAATAATGGTGCCTTTACTTTATTGTAGTTCTTTTAGAAATAAGAAGCAAAAATGCAATGACAGAAAGACTAAAAAGCATAGAGTTGACGACTACTGTGCGCAACGTCAGACATCTGGTCCGCCTGTATGGAACTGATGTTTAGTTGAACATTAACGAAGCCAACCGAAAACTGTTCTCAACAAAAAACCTATCGCAATGACACATCTTGAGCGAGTGAACAAAGTGAACTTCTAGCTATATCCGTTCAACGTATATTCACACAGACTTTCCACCGATGAAGTTTTGTTGTAGAAAACGGCGGTCTTTGTCAATGTTCAGCATTTGAAAAGAGGTAGTATAAATAATGTCCAAGCTGAAGGTGACACTATTTAAAAAGTTGTGACCGCCAGATCCAAGTCTGGCAGTTCTGCTACGGAAGTGTTCAAGCATATGAAGTAGAAGGGGGGAATGGGGGGGGGGGGGGGGGTTGGGGCTCACACTACACAGTAATTTTCAAAAATAGGTTTGATGTGAGCAGACTAAATAAATTGAACCTAAGTACTGCTTTATTGAAATCACAATTTACGATATTGAGAATTCGGTAAGCTTTCGACGGAATGTACTCAATATGCCTTGCCATCTACCGTTCGACGAGCAGAGGATGCCGACATCCTTTTCATTGAACAGATTTTTAAAGTACGGTTACATAATGACGGCGAGTTTCGAATTTGTTGCGTTTCTTTGTGAGCGAGATAAATTAGGAATCTGAATATTTAGAGCTCTAGCACTGAAACGAATATAAGTTAGCCCGAAGGCTCAGTACATAACAGGAACCCCGAATGGTAATGTACTTCGCACAAACTTCACCACCAAGCTCAACTTCTCAGGGTAACACACAAAGCAATGTCCTTGATAAAAATAAAGAACAGAAGAGCTCCCAGACCTGACCTTTGCAATGGACCCGAAGTTGCAGTAATCAAATTACGCTGTGTGTGGCCCTGAACGTACGATGGAAGCCAGTCAAGCGCGGTGTAGTGCAGATCAAGACAAGACAGCATATGTGATAGGTATACAGGTATTACAGAGCCGAAGGCTTGGGGACTTCGCTGACCTTCTTTTTCGAAAAGAATAGGGGCATTTTTTTACTTCTAGCCAAATCATGTTTCTACTACTGTACTGCGAGAACCAAGACTACAGGCCAGTGCACAACTGAGGGTTTATTTTGGACCTTCATTAATGACCGGTCAAGGAGAACAGGGAGGTAGCATACATTGACCTAAATGACTTTTATTGTATGTTTTTGTGTTGTTATTATAGGATATGGTCAGTTGGAAAGATGCAGGAGATGCCTTTGTCCTCTAGTAGGCGTAGTCAGGCTGATGCAGACAATTTTATTCGCGTATTTTACTTTTTAGTCGGCGTACAAAGGAGGGCTTACAAGTCAACGATACTAAAAGCTGCTTTCATGCTGGTTGCAAAAAAGAAATGGAAGTCATGATTTTCTTTAACAGGGGAAAGAAATCGCAAGAGAAAAATAGCAAATAAGCCTCTCCACTGTTTTTTTTTTTTTGCCGGTAAGGAATGGATAGTTTTAAGTCTACTTTGAAGGGAATGCCAATGCAAGAAAAAATATCCTGAATGGTAGACCTAGTGGGTATATTGGTTATTCAAAACTGTTGTGAAATCAATTTTAGTCGACATGAGTAACTATATGATCTAAGGGTGTTCGAAGGATATAGTTTGACGTTATGCAAGCGGCTGCAATCTAAAGTTGAAACCTCGAAGTCAATTTTATGCTTTGGGACCCCCAAAAATATATCGTGTTGATTTTCTTGCCAGATGAGTCGCCCAACATGTACATCAACACTTAGGGCGAGATACGTCGAGGTATACGAAATTCAAGAGCATGACCAACAACTAAAGCCAGTAATATATCAGACACACTGGTCTGTGAGGGGTTTCTGAGGATGCACCGAAAGATACCAGTCTACGGAGACGACGGCCATCGGAAGCGATAGATGGTGGCGACAGTGCTGTTTTCGTCTGCGGTGTTATGCGAGCTTTTTTGTTTGTGGAAAAAACGTTTGGAGCAGTTTCGGGAAACAGTGCGTTAGGCTGAGTATGCTTTTCGTGCCAATGCTGTCTTTTGCCTTTCTTTTTTTCTTTCTTTCTTCCTTTCTTTCTTTCTTGCTTTCTTTCTTTCTTTCTTTCTTTCCTTCTTTCTTTCTTTCTTTCTTTCTTTCTCTCTCTCTCTTTCTTTCTTTCTTTCTTTCTTTCTTTCTTTCTGTCTTTCTTTCTTTCCTTCTTTCTTCCTTTCTTTCTTTCTTTCTTTCTTTCTCTGTGGAGCAGGCTAAAAGAAGACCTTCAGTACCTCGAGATACGAGAGAATGTAGTGGTAGTTGTGTTTTACAACTCCTTCGAGGCAATCTCTCCGAGAGAATCTTTAGGCACTCAAAAGTTCCTCCTGCCAAGCTTGAAGTAAAATGTGGCATGTCAGCGCAATATTTGTAGCAACAAGAGTACGACGTGAGAATAAACTCACATTACTTAGATTTTCTACCCTTATTTACTGAGTGAGTAAACAATATCCGTGCCGAAGAGGATGATATGGCGACATTCCCTCCGCATGTTTTTAAATGCTTACTGTGCTCCTGAGTTCGAGAAAAAAAAATATTGGCTGCAGTTACAATAACTTCTGTTCAAGTAAAACGAGGCTACCAGCTATCTTCAATCTCCCTACTGCAGAGCTTTATTAGAAATCACTGATGAGGTTATCTTCTACTGAAAAAAAGAAGCGAATGCTGCGGAACGCAATGACGCTGCACAACGCACAAAGTAATGCATCCCGCGTGCCCTGAAATCATTAATGAAATTACCGCTTTTTACAAAATATTTTCAGAATCTAATTGTTAAGGGCTGTGTAGGTAAGCACTTTATAGCCGCTATTTTTGTTTAATACTTGTAGCATGAAATTGGAAAAACTAAAAAAAGCTAGCTCATGGTTCATCACAGGGGTGATGTGACAGCGTGGTGTGACTGATTGGAGGTACGTGTAGTGCACTTGACACTGTTGAATCCCAATAATCTAACAAAGTCATGATGAGACACAAAGGTGTAAAACTGCAACGCATCACTATTTCCGTTTAACAAAATGTGGTCTAATAAACACGGTGCTCCACCTAAGATTTTGCACAATTTTCGTGTACTGTGCAATGTCAGTGCAGGTTAAAGAACCCCAGGTTGTAGAATTTTTCGAAGTCCTTCAGTATGGCGTCTCTCATAGCCTTATCCGCTTTGCCACGTTAAACCATATAAACCAAACCTATACATGCACTTTCGACAACCTTGCACGTAACTCGTCGAGATAGACAAAATTTGTTGGTCCACAGTGCCAATGGTAACGGCGTTTTCGAAATTCTATAAACTGATATGAGTGTTTTTTATGATGTGCTGCACACCTCTCAATAATTAGTACATAAGAGTAATAGTTAAAAGCTTAACCATTCAATATTAACCATTGTCTATTTCGCACATCTTAGCTGTATTATGATGTATTGCACCACTGATAATGCTATGCTGAAAAAAGCGCTCTTCGAACTCACAAACACTAAATTTAAATATTTTATAAAAATCTTGGGTTAAACACCACATATCCTCTACCACAAGACAGTTCGGTTACGAGGCGGTGCCTTGTAGCCGCTCTCTTGCGGCCAGCGTGTCTTCCCGTCATGTGAGGAAGCGAACCGAAATCGGTACCCGCAGTCCGTCAGTACTGAGGCCTGTATCAGCTTCAATATCAAGAAAACGAAGCTAAAGACAACTAATAGGTATATCCCCTCCCCTACTCTACCGTTCCTACAACAACGTTTTTTATATAGATTAATTGGTTTTTGAGGAAAGGAAATGGTGCAGTATCTGTCTCGCATATCTCTGAGACCTCAGCCGAGCCGTAAGGGATGAGAGGAAGGTGGGAGTGAAAGAGGAAAGATAGAGGTGCCGTATTGGGGTCTCCAGAATGATTTCGACAACCTGGGAATCTTTAACGTCCACTGACATCGCACAGCACACGGGCGCATTTTCCGTTCTACCTTCATCGAAGCGATGCCGCCGCGGTTGCAATTGAACCCAGCTACTACGGGTCGGTAGACGAGCTCCTTAATTATTGAACCATCACTACGGGTCGTTTTCTAGGCCCGAATCCTATTCTAGCAGTGGAAGGAACAGGTGCGCGCTGACAGGTTAGGTAATCGGGTAGCCTACCCGCATTCTGGCACGCAGGAGGCGCTTGATGCGTGCATCCCAGGCTCCCTCATAAAAAAAAATACGGACAGAAAACGACACTATCCGAAATTTTAGGCCTGGCATCAAGGCGCGGATTCTGGCCGGAGTAAAAGCGATTGCCCGGCAATGATGCTATTAAGAACAGCTGCTTTAAATGGGCAGTTATTAGTAAATGCGAGCTCTTTCGTCCTTTTTTTCCTCGGGGGACGCTAGCTCATTTGTGAACGACAGTTGACGCGTCTTTCGGATTAGCAACGAGTGCCTTAACCACTGAGTCACTGCGGCTGGCAAGGTAAAGGGCTCCCTGATGAATTATTAAAAGTAAAGTGCAATGTTTCTAAGACAGATGTCAGTATTTTTAGTTCATGTGTTAGCTGCTCTCACGATGGGCTGTTCTCGTGAGCGCGCACTGATGCCTTAATTAGAATAGCACAAATCAGGAAGACATCACGTCTGCGGGGCATGTGACCTACTAACAGAGGAAAAACCGTTTGTACTGTTGCTACTGTATACCTTGTACAGTTATCTAAAATTATTTGTAGCCAGCCAAGCAGCTCATCCTTCGACCAGATAACCAGTTTTTCTCTTAAATAGTATTTACAGTACACCCTTGCCGGAAGCGAGAATGTTTTTAAATTCAGTGTGAATTTGTACCGTTTTCTTGAACTTCGTCTTAATAAAGGGCAATTTCTTACACTACACGTCCATACGTTTATACGGAATGAAAAATAGCAAGCTCTATGAGCCATGTCACCATTAGGAAAAAGCATTTTTGCGAAGGCACGCTTTAGATATCTTCAAGCTCTCAAGTTTCAATCTCTTATTTTTATTAATTCAAGTTCACTGTAATTCTCAAAAGCTTCTTCCTTGTGATTACTACTTTGGTATTTATTCCACAGGGAAACTAAGGATTGGTCATATAGAGAAGCGATAATTTTCTTCACAAAATCACTCCAGTCTTTAATGAACACATTTAAATTTGCTTCCATTAGATCCTCTAATTGATGAACACTGTAGCTGCTAGCAATTAGGCTAGATGATGCATGAATAATGGAGGCTGTATCGCAGCTACGTTATTAAAGCAATGCTGTGCGTGAATACCCCCAGCGCGGAGTAAATTTTATTCGGCGCGCTATTGCTGATTGGCCTTTATTTGAGTAAGTGTTGATATATAGTGGCCTAAATAGTGAGCTAAATAAATGGGTAGGTAAAGGTGACTATTTATCAATACTTACTCAAATAAAGGCGAATCAGCAATGGCTCGCTGAATAAAATTTACTCTGCACTGGGGGTATTCACGCATAGCATTGCTTTAATACCGCAGCTGCGATACAGCCTCCATTATCCATGCATCATCAACCCTAATTGCTAGCAGCTACATTGTTCATCCATTAGAGGATCTAATGGAAGCAAATTTGAATTTCTACATTAATGAGTGGCGTGATTTTGTGAAGAAAATTATCGCTTCTCTTTAATAACAATCCTTAGTTTCCTTGTGGAATAAATATCAAAGTAGGCATCACAAGGAAGAAATCTTTGAGGATTACAGTGAACTCGAATTGATAAAAATAAGAGATTGAAACTTGACAGCTTGAAGATATATAAGGTGTGCCTTCGCAAAAACGCTTTTTCCTATGGTTACATGAGCCGTAGAGCTTGCTATTTTTCATTCAGTATAAACGTATGGCGGCGTAGTGTGAGAAATTGCCCTTTATTAAGACGCAGTTCAAGAAAACTACACAAATTCACACTGAATTTGAAAACATTCTCGTTTCTGGCAAGCGTGTATTGTAAATATTATTTAAGAGCTCCTTGGCTGGTTACAAAGAATTTTAGATAAGTGTACAAGATATAGAGTAGCAACAATACAAACGGTTTTTCCTCTGTTAGTAGGCCACATTCCCCCTTGACGTGGTGTCTTCCTGATTTGTGCTTTTCTAATTAAGGAATATGCACGCGCTCTACGACAACAGCCCGTCGTGAGAGCAGCTAACACATGACAAAAGTAAGTTACTGACATGTGTCTTGGAACTATTGCACTTTGCTTTTAATAATTCATCAGGGAGCCCTCTACCTTGGCAGCCGCGGAGGCTCAATGGTTAAGGCGCTCGTTGCTAACCCGAAAGACGCGTCAACTTCCTGACGTCCCTCAACGTCAGGCTCACTACAGCTGCCCTCGTACGTGGCATGTGAGCGACTACTGCGACATTGCATACCGTAGGCGCGCCAAAACGAAAGGGAAAGAAAGCGGGGGAAATGACTCTGCCAGCGCATTTTTGGCCACAGGGAACAAAAAAAAGAAAAGCTGTCTGAGACAAGTAAATAAAAATACATGTGCCTTGTCTATGATTGAACCATTATGACACTAGTTGATGACCTATCAAAACGGAGTTGCTCGGGTTCATTTCTCCTGTTAAAAAACACTGTCTTGTTCTTCTTTCTCTTCATTTATAATTAACAAATCGACTCGCTTAAGCAGCTGGAACTTTGCTGTGACGGCGCTGCCCTGCTGCCCGTGACACACGTTTACGGTTTGCTTTACCGAATACCGTCATGGTCTTTGAGTTCAAAACACTTGCCCTGTAATAAGAAATTTACGAGTACCGTAATCCTGCCCCCTGTCACCATTTCCGTATTGTCTTCCTTCGCGGTATTGTCCGGGTGTCCATAAGGTGTGTAAATCCGACCGACGCTCAGAGAGCATCCAAGGCGCGTTTTATGCGTTTCACGGCCGTCTACGACAGCGCCACCTAAGCGATAACAACAGATGTTTTCTGACATCCGGGGACGCGGCCTGCGTACAAGAGGTAGTCATCTGAAAATGGGGAACGCTCAGCGTGTTCACATGATTAGGTGTGTACGCATGCCTTTGTCAAACATGACAAAAGTATGGCGAAGTACATGTGTAAGAGTCATGTGTTCTGCTGAATCGGCGCCAACGATGCCATTCAATCAGAATACGAGCCATTAACAGCTGCACTGTATTAAACTAAGCGATTGAGTAAGTTATTTCGATGCACAGAGTTATGTCGGAATCGTGATACACGCCTCATGAGGAGACTGAGCGAATTTCCGCATACATCTTGAAATGTTTTGGAGTAATGATTAAGCTGCTACATAGCACGTGGTTCTTTTCATGCAGTTTATATCCGTGCTTCAAAAGTTCCTTTGTAACTGTTGATGTTCCGGCTACTGTCTCTTGTATTGCCCTTACAGGTTCCAACCATGAAGGCCACTGGCCTTCTTATAGATCAGTGAGGTTTTGTATTACAGCTACCCTTACACTTATCGTCACCGTTACGCTCGACCGAAAGCCTTCAAGGCATTGCGCTGAGACAGTACGGCGCCTTCAACTGAATCCGTTCCGCGCCGGTGGTTGCGAACACTGCCTTCTATAAAAGCAAAAATTATGCCATGCAGGGAAGCAAACTTATATATATGTGCTTTTAGCTACGGCCAAGTCCTTGCTTTCGTTTTCCCTACCACCCTCCGTCATTCCGCTCTAGTGCTCTGTGTACTTTTCCAAGTGCTACTCAACAGAGTGTTCTCGCCAATACCGGTAGACGGGGTGAAAGGATCCGGAGGTGCAGTCATTAATCTACACCTTAAACAGGCGCGTGAGGCAATGTGTCGTTGTCCTCTACTCAGGTCTTTCGCGTGGCCGAACATTTCCTCCAGAGGCTTCTATCAAGGATCATCTTTTCTATTTTGTTTTCTCACTTCTTTAACGCTAATGTCAGCTTCATGTATGGGTACCCGAGTCTGAGGCCGGATTTCTCGCATCAACTGATTTGCCTTGGCTTCTTGGCCCAAAGAAAGCATGCCATAAGGAGGCAATGTGAGCTACTGAGCCGTGATGAGTAGAAGACGCAGTGCAGAAACTAGCCCAACAAATGCGACAGAACGTCGTCGCCCTCATGGCGTCTTGCTTTCTATATTTATTCCTCCTCTGTGTGGCGGAAAGCAAGAATACTGCTGAAAGGAGGCTATTTTATGCAGGAAGCTGCAGATTAGTGAGCGTCTTGCGCAATTTCTTTGCCAGGCGGCTCTGAGCTTGCGTCAAGAAGGAAAGTGTTTCGTTTGTTTCTTGAGCAAGTTTCACTCTTTGCAAATAGAGTCACAATGGGACAAGAGGTGAGAAGTCGAAAACTAGAAAAGCGATGATCAATGCCTAGTGATCCACTGTGTGTTCTTTCTGAGAATCTTTTTTCGGCAATATTGGCTCATTTCACAAGCGGATTAAAGACTACTCAGAAACTTCACTCATACTGATTAGCAATGGTATACTTTATCTGCTACTTCTTCTCCGCTAGTTTTACTAGCAGGGCGATGTTTCACTGCAAAATTGTTCTATTTTGAAGCTCTATATTCTGATATTGTTAATGATAAGCAGGATGGGAAAATAAGAAAAGGGTCGGCAGCCGAAATTAGCTTGTAATTTTGCACAAGTGCACCTGGCAGAGTAGCACGTACCTTATTATTGCTTAAATTAGAACACAGAATGTAAGATTCACCGACATATGCGAAAATAAATGTCAAATGCCCTTTATCTTTTATTGGGGGAATCATTCCACCTAGTAATTCAAGAGTAAAGGCGTTTAGAACTGAACAGATATACTGGCATACAAGTTTTTGCAGCCACAAATAAGACGTCATCACGAATCTCACAAGTTACGGGTGTTTCTTTGAAAGCTTTCCAGTTTTCATTGTGACAAAACTTGACTCATTTTTTTTTCTTTCCTTCTAGATCATCCAGGCCAAAGATTTGCCTTCCAAGGACTTCCTGGGCTCGTCAGATCCCTACATCAAGCTTTACCTTCTTCCTGAGCGGCGGAAGAAGTTCCAAACTCGCGTAAGCAAATGATTCAAACTGTGCTGGTGCTTCGAAGATGTGGTTTGTCTTAAACATTTTTTTTCCGGCAGATCACATGTGTGCTAACTAGTTTCTAGAATCGTACCACCATTTTATATTGGCGTCTTGGTTTGTACACATCCCAAGAGCAAGCCAAGAAGAGAGCAAATAATCAACATTTGCTTATTTCATCAAAACGCGCTAAGCACACGGTGATTCTCATATAAGCATTATCTTGGCAAGCGCGGTATTCTTCTGTATTGTACGAGGAGGGTGGTGATTTTTTTTTAGAAATAACTGAACACAACTCGGGCATTAGGCCCCTATTTGCTAGATACAAATCTATCCCATAATTTACCGCATGGTCATGCCTTTGTTTTTCGCGCTTTAGAAATGTACATTTTCTTCGAATGAAACGTTGCTTAAAGTTACCGCTGTCATGTTTTTATAGTCTGTGTCTTCCTGTAGTGCCGCAAAATGACCATCCTGTATCAAATTGACTGAATCTATACATTACTAGTCATACACTTGAAAATAGAGGCAGCTGCATAGTAGGCTATAGCAAAAAATGTTTAGGTTATGCAGTGCAAGCTCCTCGGTATATTTTATCTTTCCTGTCTCCGATCTCATATTGCTGGTTGCTAGAAAATATGATATCGGGGAATGCCGTAGTATACAAGATAGTTATGTCGCGGTGAAATAAAGCATGGACGTGCGTGCTCTGGCATAAGAACGGTTGCCTTATGTGCTGCGTTTTTTTTTGCGGTATTAGTTTTTTTACATGAAACGTCCAGGAGTATTCTTTGATTCTTTTACAAGGCGTCCACTTTTGTTTCTGCCAATAAAGGCGGTGGAGAAAATGCTGCGTTTTTGAAATAAACATGAAGCTTAATCACTCAGGCAAGATTGAGAACAGAGTATGTGACGTTCACTTTAAAACAAAAAATTAATTCCATCTGCCTGCTGCTGTAATGGGGAGAGAAGGCGTATATACAATATACCACGTATATAATTTTATTTTAATTATCTTGTGCACTGAACTAGAAATGAGAAAAGTGCCGAACTTTCATGTCCCGTACCTCAGGTTCATCGCAAGAATCTGAACCCGGTGTTCAACGAGTCATTCGTCTTCGCCATGCCCTATGAGGAACTCCGGCAGAGAACCCTGCAGTTCTCTGTCTACGACTTCGACCGCTTCTCGCGCAATGACCTCATCGGTCACGTGATCGTGAAGCACCTGCACGAGCTGTGTGACCTAGGGCACGAGCTGGAATACACTATGGACATCGTGGGCGTCCCACAGGTGAGCACGATTAGTGTTTTTAGTTAGTTCAATTCGTTTACAGTGCTTTTTCTCGTCGCAGGTTGTGACGCTTGAAATACCGTGCTGTGGATGTGTACCTGAACCCCAGATTCCTAATTTCACGCTATAAAGTTTTGCAAGGAGCATTTGGAAAGTAGTGGCAGGTGTGAAAAGTGTCACGCTGTTATAATAAAGACAGAGCTAGTAGTTTTGTGCATGGAGACATTTTTCACAAAGAGGAATGTTAGAATGCGTAAATTCACGTAAATCGTCTTCTGTAAAAAGGTTTGCTATACTAGAAGCGAAGAGCATTCAGATGTAGCTAATGATTCTTTCGCAAAGTAAATATTATTTTCTACTTCGTTACAATTTAGCATTGTTTCATGCTTAATTCATGAATTTGGTAAAATATTTTGCAACAAATTTTAAAAAATCAAAAGGAAATACAACATTACGGCAACGAGAAGAGCATCCAGAAAAAGCAACTGCATTAGCTAAACAGGGAGTCAGTATTGTGACCCAGTCGGCTAGTTACTTTTAGGTGGCCGATCTGCATTAACGGAGTGAAACTCTCCAGTAAAATTGATGGGGAACGTGATCTCACTGTCACAAACTGTTTAATGTAATAACTTACAGGATATACTTCAATGTGGAGCTTCGAGATCCAAAAGAAAACCATATCTATGAAATATTTCTTCAAGTACTCAAGAATTCTGGCTCTTACGCTGATGCATGTCATGAGCAAAGCATAGATTTTTGATTCATATTGCAGCGAAGAAGCACGCACACACAGAGAAGGAACACGCTAAAAACACGGACGATCGCTGCACTCACAACTGGTTTACTGCGAAAAGATTTCGAGCTTAAAATGGCTCACGCATCTGCGCAATACAAAAAGAAAACCATAACAAACACGTGCCAAGAAATAACATCTTATCATATTGCCGCAAAAAGGTTGAATTCCGAAGCGTACAAAAAAAGGATGCATCACTAATGCAGCAATCTGCTTTTTCCTGTATGTGAAAGGCCTCCAGGAGTTCACGTGCCGTTTTATACTTGCTTCTGCCTAGGATTCGAACACTATCGAAACGTGGCGAACATGTCACGCATGACTGGCAGTGCCTAAAAAAGTGCACATTCTCTTTGTTATTTAAATTCCTTTGGTGCTCCCCTAGCCGTGTTCTTAGCACGTGTTTGTTATGGTTTTATTTCTGTAGTTCGCAGATGCGTGAGCCATTTTAAGCTCGAAATCTTTTCGCAGTAAACCAGTTGTGAGTGCAGCGTTCGTCCGTGTTTTTTTGCGTGTTCCTTCTCTGTGTGTGTGTGCTTCTTCGCTGCAATATGAAACAAGAATGTTACCAACTTGCCCAAAAACGTGTTTTACTAAAGCATAGATCTTTCAGATTCCTTCAGTCATTTGTTCTGTTTTCAAGAAATATTGGAAGTTGTTTCTTTGTGCCTTCATTGAAGGATGATACTGATTGCGTTGTACCATTCTATTGAATAAATGTGAAGGGTCTATCTCGGGTGCGATGCTAGTTACCACTGCAGGTTTTCTTGCGTCGGTTCAGTTTTAGCTTTCTTCCATAGAGTGCCGAGGTATCAACCCTTCCATGTGAAGTGCCACGATGGGAAGACAGTCGCGCTGTGTGATGCAGGTAGCATAACTAGGACCTGCGCCGCAAATTAGCGAACCCGTGTCCGCGTCTTTATCAACGCTAATTATTCATGCCAGGCACGCAGACACGCCCGGCGCTTATTCATGGTAATAATGTGGATGCCTCTGGGCTGCACGCGAAAGCGAAAGCCAGCGAACGTGTCATAACTTTTGTCGGTGCGCACTTTCTCAGTGAAACCTTATTACTAGGCGTGGCGAGCTGAAGGCTGCCTGTCACGAAAGAAAATGCTGGTATAGCTTTTTCCCTTTGTGCACTTCAAGGTTGTCATGTCCGTTGGTTCTACCAGTTTTTTATCGGGCGAGCACGCAGGTGAGGCCCATAATTAAACATAATTAATCGTCCATTGTTCAAATTGAAGAAGCCTGAAGGAACCATATCTTTAGGTTTATATAATAAGGGAGCAATTACTCATTGACGTCCACGTAAGCGCAGCCAGACGGCTACAAAAGAAAGCTATACAGTTTTCTCAGAAACTTCGCAGTTAACGAAAAATTCGTCCTGGTCCGGGGTCCGAACGCGGGACCGCCGCTTCACAGGAGCAGTCGCTTTATATAGGTTTATATACTGCTATATGATATGCACACATTCAAAAGCAAATATAAAAGCTTTGCTAGCAGCGATAAAATATGACATAATCAGTACCACTCCAGTTAGCAGAATTCGGCATTTCCTCCAGTTTTGTGGAACTAGTACGAGTTGCATGAAATACCAAATCGAAGGCCTCCACTGAACTAAGACCCAGGCAAAGAAAAAAATTTGTTCGCTAAAAAATGTAATCGTATTCGCCCCTGAGCAGTTTGTGAAAAATTAGAGACAAGTAGTTATTCAACGCGGTGTGGAGGCGTGCTTTCAGGTTTTTCTCTCCGACAACCATACTCAGAGTGCCGCATACCATTCAGACTGAAAAGCGCGTTCTACTGAGGACATATTGACGTGAAAAGTACCATTCGATCTCTTGTAGGAAGGAGTATAATGAAGCAAGTGCTAGGAGGCGAATTCGCGGCAATTGCGATGAAAGCAGCAGGAAACGCAAATGAAGCATGCAGGGAAAGAAATAGGGTTTGGTTAAGTCACAAAATTTCTTTCTTCTGCTACCGATTCTCTCCGATCCGGCGCTTTTCGAGATTATGGCTCTATAATTGAGCTGTTTTTTTTTCCTCAGACCCCGTCTACCTTTTGAAGTGGAGTAAACCTTTTTGGCAGGTAGCGTCGGCAATCTGTACCAGAAGATTTTAATTGAGATAACAATGGGATAGAGCGCATTAAGAAGTTACAGATGCCCACAAAAGTTTTCGGAGCACCCATATCACGAAAAACAAATTTCCTCGCTGCCTAGAAGTGCTGCCAAGCACTGAGGGATGCATTCTCCAAGTCTCACTGTGAACTGCCAAGCAAACAGTTCACTTCATGGCTGCGTGCTTAGGCTGCCCAATCGATCCAAAATCGAGAACGGTTATCAAAGACTCTCGCCGGGCCTGTGAACATCATCTTGCAGGCGAAATATCACCTCTTGCCTCCCAAATTCTAAGACACGCTCCCGCCGATCCAACTCACACACAAGTGATCTGGGCTCCTGGCCACCAGGGTCTACGAGGCAATGAGGCCGCTGATGCGGCCGCCCGAGCGCTCACACACCGGGCTCCTAATCCTAGCTCTCCTGGCTCAGAAGCTCATAAACCGCTTCTGCGGTTTCGCGAAATCCTAATTCATTATTGCGACAGCCACCGTCTCTACCCAGTACCTGCCAAGGGGCTGAGTAAGGCGGAGGAGCGAACTCTGCGGCGCCTGCAGACAGGAACCCTTCTCTGTCCTGCCATAGCAAAACACTTCGATCCGAACACAGATGGGCGCTGCCCGCACTCTGGAGAGATCTGCGATATCTTTCAGATGGTGTGGGCATGTACTCAGAATCCTCACCTTCCCCCTTCCTCCACCCCCATCCGAGAGGCATGGGAGACTGCCCTCCTCAACTGATCCACACTGGAGTCTCAAAGGGCTCTGGTCAAGCGGGCGCGAGACGGGGCCTCGTCGTGGGGTGTTCCGGACTAAGGATACCGACCATGCAGCAGGGTTTTTTGTCCCTCAAACTATCTTTGAATATTAAAGTTTTTCACCACCACCAATAATCACGCTTTGTTGCAAGTTCCGTATTCCGAAAACCTTTGTGGGCACCTGTACTTTCAGGCTGGGTATTGCAGTTAACCAATATCTCTCAAGAAAAAGAAAACATAACAGCTGAATCGTTCGAGTGCCCACCACTCAGGGAGAGGCATGGTAGCTAGTGAAAAGGCTTAAACTTAAACTGCGGACTTCACTGCGAACCACGGAATGTAAAACGGCATTTGTCACGTTAAGAGGGAGGAAGACAGGAATGTTCTTAAGGGAAAAACACGGCATAATGCCATCCGAATTGAAATCAAGAACATATCGGATTCGTCAGGGCGTCCAAGGCGAAGGAAAGATGTCTGATGGTCGTTAGGGTAACGGACTGGATTCCAAGAGAAGGTCGGCAGAAATGTACCTGGAAAAATGATACTAAGAAGCCTGCTCGGATAAAGTGCTCGTGGTCGACAGAGGACAGGGTTAATTGGAAAGACATGAATGGGGCTTTCGTCCTGCAGGGGGGCGAGGGGGGGGGGTAGTCACACTGATGATGAAAATGAGACCTTAGAAAGTGTTTCGAACCTTGCTTAGGCATTAAGGTGTAAGTACGGAAACCTAAACAAATAGCAGTGGTGCCGTTGTTATACAAATTATACTGGCGAATTGTAGCGATAAGGAACCTATCGCCCTGTCCTTCGTGCGCATATATGTACTGCGGTTATTCTAAATGATTAGTTCTTTAAACATACTGCTACCACTAGCAGTACAATAATACTTTTTCTGCTCCTATCAACACAGTAGTACTTCTCATTTTATCCTTATTCCTATTATTTCTACTTCTACTGCGATGATTATCACTACTCAATGCGCCTACAGATAGCGAACCCTTTAGATTTCAGCTATAAATCCCTTAAGTAGGAAATAATGCCTTGAGTTCGCGCTTAATACGTTAGCCGTAACAAATTGATGTTTAAGTTTTTGCATTTAAGTAGGCCATCTTTCTTTTCGTAGTGATCACCTTAACGATGCTTAAAGGGCTACTGAAGCGGTTTTAGAATTCGATGAGTTTAAGGTTGCCGAATGTGCGAAATGTGCTGGTAAAGCCTCCTAAATCGTTTTCCTCTTGCCTTTGAAATGGTGGCGTAATCGCAGAATAAAGTCGTCATCGGCGTTCAGGCTTCGCTGAAGTGCACAGCGACGAGCAAAGGCCCCGATAATGACGTCACACATGACAGCAGTGCGTTTCCAGGGAAGAAATGGTTATTCCATGAAAGAAAACCGACACCATTGAAGGTGAAGCTGACGATGCATTGTTTGGCCGCCATCTGACGACACACAGCAGCATGCAGGCGTAAGCAGCGGACATCTGAAATATCGGCAACAATGACATCACTGCCGAGTTTCCCCGCACTCCTTCAACGTAGTGAGAAGAAGCCTAAACATCGTTGCGGTTTTATTCGATGATTATGACACCATTTTAAATGGTAATGCAAAAATACTTTTCATGCTTTATCTAGATGCTTTATATATTCGAATTCTTGAATAACCTCGAATTCTCAAAAAACCGTTTCAGCTTCCCTTTAAGTTATTGGAACCTTCTTTTTCTTTGCAGGAAAAAATGGACAAGCTGGGAGAAGTGATGCTGTCGCTGTGCTACCTGCCAACAGCCGGAAGGCTTACAGTTACTGTTATCAAAGCCCGAAATCTCAAACCTATGGACATCAGCGGCTCATCAGGTATGTAACTTCATCCCCGCCACGGAATAGAACACTGGGGAGACGGCAATGTTTTTCAGTGCGTTGATACAGCTTAAAGTTTCAGTGGGGAGGAGGATGAACAAATTGTTAATTATCTTAAGATAAAGAGGGCAGAGGTAAGGGATAAAGGATAGACAGATTTCTGGCCCTCTCGACAGAGCTAGGAGGCCTGAAGTCCGTGTTTCATTGAGACCTCCAGGACCCACCCCACTCCCAGTTGGGCCCTCCAGGTAAGGGCTGAGCAACGCAGTTTCCCAGTGAGATTGATTCGAGATTTCGAAGCTCAGATGTGGCTGGTCCTCTGGGCATTTGAATAGAACGCGACTGAGGTTTTCTTTAGAATTATTTATGAGAATTTCAGGGTTTGAGCTTTTGAAACTCTACCGCTAAGCGGCAGCAATTGTGTACTTGCTTCCATGCTGTCAAGGAAGACTCAATCTATTGGAAGAAAAATGGCTAATATCGCACTAAATATTTAGCACACAGTGTAGGATTCTTGGTGTGTTGAGCATGACTTAAGGTTACGTGCAGGCAGCAAAATTTTGCCGTTAAGAAATATTCCGCAGGCTACTGCATCACAGCAATTGGCTTGAAAACTTAAATGTGAGCACAAGTTTTTCTCAAAAGTTCCTGCCACAACAGGCAGGTCTTTTACAGCAGTCCATTAAGGCAACTTAGAATGTACTTGAAAACAACAGAATTTTCGGCGTCACAGAGTCTACGTCACAAGTAGGTTGCTATCTAGACAGTACCACTGAATTTTTATATTGTAGCTTGATCTCTAGCCACGAATACGCAGGCATTTCTGAATGTTGCCCACTAATCGTAGCGTAGCTGCCTGATGCTTAAATGAATCATTTTATCTCTTAGCTCTTTTGGTTCACTTGCAGGTATACCATACACGTAAGGGGGATGAAATAGGCAACCTCCACTCTTGGTCATAATTACTCAGCGCTGATTAATTTGAGATTGTGCTTTGGCCCATGGGCTGCAGTAATCGAGGAGCTGGCTGTTTTCACCATATTGCACCCACTCTTTCGACTTCTCGAAATTTGTTACAAGCGACAGTATTAGCGCGTAATTATTTTGCAATACGACTAAAGTTGTACAGTTCCAAAACAAACTCTTCATTCAACCAGAAAAGAAACATTGAGCTTTTCATTAAATGCAGCTAGGCACAGGGAAATTTCGAACAGAATTAAGTCAGCGTAAGCGGAGCGGTGGCATTGTTGAGGCAGCTCAAATTACTATAAAGTAAATACTGTTACGAAAGAAATATAACGAAAGAAGTTACTATTAAGAACAGTTTTCCAATGACCCAAATTCTAGATGCTTATGAGTAAGTAATACCCAAAAACGCTCTGCTGAGAAGCTACATTGAGAAATTTTAAAAGCGAGGTAAATGTAATTACCCATCTTGCCGTGGCCTCCTTACGATTATCATACGGGCCTTCTTTTCCTCCGCTGCTCTATGTGACGCAGACCCGTACATCAAAGTCATACTCGTCTGCGAAGGAAAGCGGATCAAGAAGAAAAAGACGAGCGTGAAAAAGTCCACGCTCAACCCAGTGTTCAACGAGGCTCTCGTCTTCGACGTACCCCCCGAGAACGTCGATGACGTCAACCTCGCAGTGAAGGTTGTCGACTATGACCGGTGAGTACGGCCCATCTTTTCAGGGGGGGTTGCGGAATTCGGCTTACACAACACCTTCTAATGGCAAGGATTTCATGTCGTCCTCGTTAATCTTTATCTGTGGCAGAATACATAGTAAGCCGGATTACGCATACACTTTGATATTTTCTGCAATTACTAAGATTTGAAAAGCTATCAGTAACACATCTAATCGATCGTAAACGGACATAGATATACAGGTGAGGAAGTAATTGACGATTGATATTCGAAGGTTCCCTCTCACCAGCGACGCACTCCAGTACACGCATACCATAACTCCTAGGTGCCGGCTCCGTATCTTCTGTGGCCAGAGAGGAGGGCTAATATACATGTATATTAGCGGTCGATTGGTGCCGCATACATAATCTATTAAATTCAGAGGGGAATTGGTTGTGCCTGGTCATCACTCAGCGCGCTGTCACCGCACATAAGACCAAAAATTTCAGCTGGTCGGTTGCAGTTCTCTGCACATTTCAGTTCCAGGTTTACTTTATTCAAGACAGGAGAAGGGCTGAAGTTGCAAGCGCATTGTAGCGGCACTCACCTTTCTTTTTTTCAAACTAATAACTAGTGAGTAGGCGTCACTGCATTGGCATGGATCAAAGTCAGCAAGCTCTAGAAATGACACGCCCGTGTTAGTTTACCAAATACCCAGTAAGGAAACAGATGCACAAAAACGACAGAAGTAATATGATAATTCAATGGCTCCATGGTAAATAAACACGCACGCAAATTACTTCCGACAAAAGATACAAAAGTAACAACTGCGAAAATCTAGTCAAGTTAAATCGCCATAGTACACGGATAGAAATTCGCAAATACAAGGAATGTGTAATCTGAATTTTTCATGTAATTTTAATGGTCGACCGGAGCGCGTTATGAAACCTAGAAGTGTGCTAAGGGCATGTGGTTTGAGAAAGAGCATACTGTGCAACCGCTTCAGCGTTTGCATGAGCTCACCACCACTATAGCATTCAATGTGCTCGTTGGTTTTCTACCAGAACGCTCCGCTTGGTGTGGAAAGGCCAACAGGCAGACCAGGCTAACAATGAAAACATGTTTGCGGGAGACAAATTTTTCTTAACGACTTCGCTGCAATGTTGTACCGATCAGGCACATGCTAATCGTCGAGCTTTGCGTCAAAAGCGAAACACGTTGACGAGCGTGAAAGACTCATGCTCTGTGTTTTCGCTTCCTGCACCCACTCCCCTGATGCCTTCGCCGGTGCTTGCAAAAATACTGTTATCTGTAGGTAATGTTTTGTTCATGTAAGTTGTGCTTTCTCTGCTACATCGCTAAATTTCTTGTCTCTCTCCCCACTAAAATCTTTCGGATTCGCTTCTTCTTCTTTGATTCTTGGTCCCATGATTTTGAGAAGAGCATAGTGTTGACGCACTGGAAATGCGCAGAATGGACGAATGAACGGAGGAGGCTACGCGACAGCTCAAGTTTATGGATTAGACCGGGAAAAAAGTACCGCCAATAAACTCTCCTAGCTCAATTGCTTTCATGGCGAAAATGAAGCGTATTTAACTTACTTTCAAAGTTCAAAAGGAGCCGCAAATGTATGCAGTACAAGTATTGAAGAGAGAACAGTTTTCATTACATATATCTGATCCAATACCTTCTGAATCGCATAAGCAGTGAATGTATTTCGTGTATATATTATTGAGTACTTATTATTATTTATGTAATATACAAGTTATATCTTAAAGGTGTGAGTGTTTTCCGGCATGTCCATTCTATTCCAGGGTCGGACCTAATGAACTCATGGGTTGCTGCGCCGTCGGACAGTTGGCCGCGGGTGTTGGGCGGGACCATTGGCTTGCCGTAATGGACAACCCCCGGAAACCCACTGCCCAGTGGTATCCTCTGGTTGACAGCCTCCCAGCCGAACTGGATCCCCCGCGGACGCCGTCGGTTACCTGCTTAAAGTGAAGAGTTGGCGAAGACAACATGAGAGAGAAACATGAATGACCAACTGTTACTTGTCCAGCTGTTGTCCCAGTGCGCATATGGTGATGATTGTTTTCCTAGGTGTGCCCTTGAGGGGCGACGTGGTGTTACTTCGACATGCTGGTCACGTCTTCTTCCATGAGTCCATCTACGTGGGAAGGACGGAGTTTTGTGTGAATGTCCAGAACGGGGCATCACTCGCAGTGCTGTTAAAACCGCCGACTCTTCGGCGAACACTTTACGGAGTGAGCAATGCAAAGTTCGAGAGCGGAATGTGATCAGCAGACGAGATGAATCCTGGACTAGACGCTGTTCCCAGAAAGTCATGGTTCATGGTTTACTAGAAGCTGAGGTTCTGTTTGCTTAACACAGGCCTTGATGATCCTTTAAACAATAATTTTGAGAGTACAAGTGGTGATACGATAATGAAATGTCAAATCGTGTTCGCGCTAGAATCGTATGACGCGTGAAAAGTACACTTGTTTTTATCGTCTTCGAGACCCATTAAAGTGCGTTCTAGAACATATGCTTCTTAAAGTCAGAAACATATTCATAGCTCCGAAACCAGATGAAGCTGTAAGGTTACGTACGGTGCTTTGCATGATTCCTGAGATGACATTTTTAGCTCTAAAACGGTGTTTCATTATGTCCTATTGATTGCTGGAGTTTAATCTGAAGAGAGTGCGCAGTGCATTCATCTTGTCAAAACGTAGGGCAATAAAGGAATACAAATCCTCCCAGCGGTTATACTTTTTGCTAGAGGATCCTATCTGATCATGAAAAAGCGCCCTACTTCCGTTGACTATTAGACGATTATCGTAATGTTCGCGCAAATTGTGATAGACCGCACATGACATCTCCACACACACCTCATGGCCCTGTTGCAGCGAACATCCCAAGTTCTCGTCCTGCAATATTTGGAGCGAAATAACAGCCTGACCTGCAGGCTGCAGCGTAAAACTCAAGCATACAAAGGCGGGAGCGATGCATGTCTAGGCTGGGGTAACGTACCCTACCCTTTCGTCGGCCTACTTTTATGACGAGCAACAAACATGTCCTGCACTTCGAGCTGATCATGGCTTATTTGTTACCTCTGTACTTGTAAAGATTTTTTTTTCTGTTAATTTGAATATCTCGCACATTTGTGTGGTTGTAACGGCGTTCTGATCAGAGGTAAACTAAAGATGCCTTGTCTGATTTAATTAATGCATTTGACAATACCACGAGCTGCTCGTTTAAAGCGTTTTTTTGGCTAACGAAGACAGATGACAAGTATAACAATCTACTTCGGTGTAACCTTTATTCCGCCACTGACACTCATCAGTGGGACATGTGCATGTTGTAATCAAGGGAGAGACCAAAGTGCGAAGACTGTTGTAGCACTTCTTGAGGAGCCAGGGTTACCGATGACGAGCGCTGTCAGGTGCCCACGGTTCGTGCGCAGGTTTCGGTTTCATTTACTCGCTTGCAATCAGCTTAGTTAAACTTACAACAAATGTAGAGAAAAGTTCAATATATCCAAAGCTTATGCTTTCTCAAACTATACGCACAAGTAGCATTCGCTATGCTGATCGAGCAGCCATAATGAAGATGTGCAAGCGTAAACTCTAGTTATTGAGAGGTCATTGAAAAATGAAGTGCTTAGAGTGGCCGCTTTCGAGTTGAACAATATTTTTAATAACTTTGTTTGAGCTGTGGCCTTCCTTGTCAATGATTTTGGACCATCAGGATGTGTCCTGGGTACAAGTGGTACCGGTACCGCAATTGCGCGCTGAATATACCTAAGGCCTACGTGTACATCTGTCAGTGATCGTATACATTGTGATATGTAGACACCAGAGAGAATATGTTTTTGAATGTAGCACACTCAAGCATTTAAACCATTTTGTAAGCACTATTCTTGTTATAGTATGAAACAGTAACGTCACCTAGACCTCGTGTACATGTAAACACAGCATGTTCCACAAGTTGTGTCCCATCTCTACCTGTCCTGAGATGCCACTGAAAACTGAAATGTCGCAGCGTTTCCCTGCTGTATTTTTGTGTTCTTAGCCCTGGCACCTAAGCATGGTGTTGATATTCTCCACAGGAGATGTCTTGGTTTTTTTTTTTTTTTGACGACAAGTGAGCTTAACGAATGAATGATCACGATGACGTCCTTTCGTCGTCATTTGGTGTGGTGTTCCCTCTGGCACATAGTTTTAGCTCTTTGTGCATGTAGGTGAACTTTTACCCAGAAATATGTACATGCTGCCTTCTTCCGTGTTTGCACATTCCTGTCTGACATCGTCACATACCAGACGCCAATCAAGACAAAGAGATAACCTTTTTCTTTGATGCGGAATCATTGCCAGTTGTTCAGGCGAAAGCGTGATGCACTTGATTTGTTTTCTCTAAACAAAGTAAGGACCAAAAAAATTATGTGCTACGTTTAAATGGAATGCCTAAAGATCTTTCAGTTTCATCACGCAAGTTATTCGTTGGAGAAACTTTCTTTCATGTTTTTGATTTTCAGTGAATGATGCATTGTGCGGTGCAGAATTTACAGAAGAAACGCAAGAAAAATGATTATTATATAAATGTCTTCCAGTGTAGTCACTAGAGAGCATGGGCCCGAAGCTGATGAATACGCTATCTGCTCTAATGGCCCGGTTTGTTGTCACTGTTTGCACAGTCCTAAGCTTCATTGTGTTGCGTGTTGTGTACAGAGAAATGTTCATGCCTTTAATTTCGAACGCTACATATTGGCGTGTTAGTATACTTGAGAGTATGCAAAAACTTAATAAGAAGTTCTATTCATACATGGTCTGGTTTGTGAATATGTGAGAGTGCAGCTTTTGCAAATGATACAATAAAATTCAGATTTTGATGAAATGAATCTGCCAACAAAAAGCAGAAAGCTGCAGAGTTAATTTCTGCGAAGAACTCAGTGTTTAGCTGGCATCTAAAGACAAACACATCAGACAAGTTTAAATGCTTTTATTCTTGCTAATTATTCTTCTTCTTGTACACCTGGGTGCTGTAGCTTTAGTTATAGATGGTTCTTCATGTCACAAGTGCAAGCTAGTGAATGACATGGTTGACTGTGGTATGCGCTGGCGCGTAGGCTTGCAATACAAAAGAGGAACTCACTGCTATATGACATAAAATTTAGACACCTCTAACAACACTTATTAATGGCCTTATTGGGAGTATTAAAACAATTGCTTAATTTTTTGTGACACACCCAAATTCTGGGGTACTTGTATGCACATTTGTACATATGTAAGAGGTGTGATCTCAGAGCAAGCCAAGTGATGTTGAGTGGCACAATTGTAAATGAAAACGGCGAAACAATTTTGTGCTGTTATACTTCAGCGTTGTGCTAAGGTTACTTTTAGTTTTTCAATTTTATGTGTGTAGCGACTAGTAGTAGTGATGCCTGTATTTTGAACTTCCGTTGTGTAGTTTAGATATTGTGGTGTGTTGTCATGAAAGGTTGATTTCACGTCGCATTCACCTGATACATTTGATGCATCAATCCAGATATAGACTTGGCGCTTCGACAGCTGTAATTTTGGAGAAGAAATGAGACGATCACTTATTTTATTTCTTCTTGTCAGAGGAAAGCTGGTGACAGTCTTTCCCCTTTTTAATGGCTTCGCCTTCATCTAGCGCTATCATGACTTTTTTCCGGCTGTTTATGCATGTGGGTGGTCTCGCAGCACTAGCTTGCAGCTTAGAACATCACTCGCTGCCGGCAAAGCCTCTGTTACGGTATTATGTCGTAAGTAGCGGGGAAGAAGATTTCACATACATACGGTAATATGGAAATATAGAGGCATTAAAATATAGAGCGCGCGTCGGTAGGCACATTGCGTGCAGACAGGACGCCGCTGTATCACATCTGTCTAAAGAGATAAAGATGAATAGCGTGACATCTTAGAGATCTGTGTGCAGTATATTCTCGCCTTACCGCGGCTGTATCGTTGGTTGTAACATGGTGTTGTTATTATTATTGGACTCTTAATTTTCAGGGCCCTCAGTGAAACACTCCATATTTTAAACTAACCCTGATATTCAATACTATTGCAAAAAAGAAGAGTAAAAGGCCGGTTTCCGGAAGTGTGGTGGGTGGTGTTATTCGAGCAATAGATTCGCTGTAAAAGATACCTCTTCATTCTCGCCCTAAACAAGACTTCAGTGCAGTTATATGTGAAGGCTGATGACATATTGTATGCTTATATTTTGAAACTTACTTCTCTGCACCAGAACGCGTGACAAGGTGTAATTTCGTTGCAACCAGCCGACAGAGCTCACCTTTCACAAAGAGTTCTCGAGCAGAAAATTCATCTTGAGTTGCGAAAGTACATTTCTCCAACACCAATTTCTAGAACATTCCCATAGGCTGAGTTCTTTTGTGCATCACTCCCCCAGTGCACTGGAATCCACGCATTTGTGGAATTTGTGGAATCCATATTTGTGGTCAGCACCAGAGCCGATTTGAATGCATGTTTCATTTTTTTTACGGATTTTCTAATTCATCTCTTAGAGGCGACCTGTACCGCCATTCACGCCATCTTCTGATGTAATGGAAAAGAATTCGAAAGAGCATTTTGTATAGTTGCTTATTTACGCCTCTTGCAATTTAACTACAAACTAGAACGTCTCGCTACTGTTATTAGCAGCGATTATTCTTCAGCTAATGTTAATTGCAGCCCCACCGTTATCAGAGACATTCGAATCAATCAAAATAACACAAATGCTACTACACGGTGTGTACCAACTTCAAGAAGAGTGAATGCATCTTCTATAGTAGGCTTTGCTAGAAACACGCAACATTTATCAATGTTTCTCTGCACTTCAACAGCGCAGATGCCTCCGATAAGCTCAGTTTTGTGAATCTCGCGCGGAGAGTTGGATCTTTGGCTCGTGGAATGTAAACCCCAACACAAAACTATGGCAACAACATAGCTGCAAGGAGATTACCCACAGAAAGATAATGCCCTTTTGCAGCCCATTGTTACTCAAATAAATACCATACATTTTTTGAGCATACTAGGCTTGCTCAGATGCCTCCTGCGACGGTGCCGGAGAGATTAAAGTGGCAGAGAGTCCACATGAAAGAGAAAAAAGTTTGCTGTATATCGCAGCACTCAGACATTGTCATCCGTTACGAATTTTTTTTAAAAAGTAAGGCTTTACAAATATTATTGTCGGGTGTGGGATATTTTTCAGCTCTTCATAACCGGAATACCTCTGTCCAGTCCAGTTATTGTGTGTTCCTGCACTCTGCGTACAAACCTCGCCACTTGGGGTCCTATCGGTGTATATATGCTGCTCGCGCGTAATGCATCCTGCGAACCTGAAGGCCACATTTCTTGTACAGATCGGCGATGTATCTCTTTCTTAATAAACGCTCTTCTTGCTTGACTTTCAGTTGACAGCATCAGAACATTGTGAGTTAAGCCCTGAAAACGTCATGCTGCGTTTGTGTAAAGCAGTCTGCAGAAACAGCGCACCACTGACCTAAATGCGCACACCCGTTTGTGGCGACGCAATGTGTGCATTTTCTGCATTTAGGATCACCAAATCTTTTTTGCACGCCCTTTTGCGTTAAAATGCCGGCGGAGTTCAACTAGTTCAGGCCTGCTACCATTGTGCTCGATGGGAAATAGATTCTGCATATTGGGTGGATTCGATGTTGCACGTATTTTGTTCCCCCCATAAAAAGTAAGTCCGTACCCGCCCCAGCATCCATTTCTTGCAAGATGCAGAAAACCCCTCCCACTACAGCAAGTCGGTATGGTTTGTGCATAATACTTGGCTACTCGGTACAAAACTGAATGCGCCGTTAGCAACACTATGTACAGATTCGATGGGAGTGTATGATTGAGTGCGCTTTCCAATAAGATGTATTCGTGTGTACACAGGCACGCGTTGGTTGCTTGCTGACACTGATGTATATTTTTCAGACAAGAACGCGCCGAAATGGTTGACTGTTGGGGAGATATTGTTGCAAAAATCTTCAACCAGTGCTTGCACTCCCACTGTGTGAATATCCACTAAAGTGTATGTACTTGCCGTACATGAACAATAAAATATGCTCTTTATTTTTGACGTTAACAAAACCCCACTGTGTTCAGTCTGTTTTTAGTCATCAGAAAATGTTGAAGAAAAAAAATTGCTGTTGTTCACTTGCACATAATTATGAGAGCGATATCCCAGTTAATCATGGTCTCCACTCTCTCGAATCAAATGTCCATGTCAAGGTCAAACATCAAGGTCAGTTACCCAATGGTCATAATCTTATTATAACGTGGTCATACTACCATAGCTTGGGCCATACAACCACGGAGTTAAGTTCGGTTTGATCTTGTGAAGCATTTAGGGTCATTGTCGCATCCACATTACAACCGGAAGTTGTGCCCCGAGGAGTAAAGCTCTCACCCTAAATGCGACGATTATTCTAAAGTTTGCAGGGATAATCCATAAGGCTCTGTTTGAATAACCAGATTATTAGTTGTGTTATGTTTCTTAAGCTTTCTGCAAGCGAGCTTTAGCATTGGATATTCAGTTGCAAACTAAAAGGAATGTTTGGGGGTGATGCAAGTGGCTTCGGTCGGTATCTCGACAAAGCTGGCCCTCAAAATGGATAAAATTATAGTTGTCTGGATTTGGGATTTTAAATGTTGCTCAGAATAATCTAGATGAGCTCAGAGCACTCATGAGCTTCTACATGGAGGTGCCAGTGACACCAAAACAGCAAGCATATAATGACGTTGAAACACTGTACTTCTCTTCGGAAGTTCACTTTAGAGGAACTTGAGAGAACCATATTGAGTCAACTTATGGATAGCGATAATATTCTAGTAATAAATATCTATCAACAAGAACAACTTGAACGGAAGCAAAATGAGCCCTCCTGTAGTTTTGTTTTCGTCACGGTTTGATAAAAATTGGGGTGAAATCTAAATAAAAAATTCTTGTCTTAGCTATAATTCATCAGCCAAATCATCAAACATTGTGTAAGACGTACAGGATTGTGGAGGTATCAATCTCAGCAACATTTTTTTCGTAACTTCCTTCATGCATCTGGCTTTTAATTCAGACGTTTAATAAACTGCCTATTCAGAAATTATTTTTCGCAACGACGATGGCCACTATAGCCACAGAGTATTATTTTCTGTGTTTAAACGAAGTTTGTGCATCGTTAGGAAACAGAGAAGTTAGGAAAACGATTCAGCGAAGGGCTATTGCTCGAGACGATTAATAAATTTCAAAGTATATTCAGCTCTTAGTCCCAGCGTTCATGATGCTATGCTGGATGAACCTTATTGAACGCTCCCCTTATCTCCGATTGTTAGAACTTGATCGCAATTCTCAATTTTATCACAACTAATTTTTACCACATTATATTTAAAAACAAAATTAAAGGAAATGTTTGTGCTACATAAATACCGCCACAATTTTGGTGATGCCGCTGGTTTAGCCGTGAATCGACAGATATCTCGATCTCCCCAAGCATAGGTTTACAGTGACGGTTTCAGCTGAACAATAATACCATTACCATATTTGGAACTTCTTGGACTGCGCTGACTGGGCAACAAACATCAAAAACAAGCGTATACTAGACTCGCGCCCTGCAGTCTTCTCTTTGTCTCTTTTCGCAGTATGCCCAGCTCCAAAGATGTAGCTGCATCAAATAGACCAGCTTGCTTCTCTACTATGATCAACAGTGTGCCAAAGAGGCCCTGACAAATGCCAACTCCAACGCCTAAGGCGCTGCAGTAAGCGTGTAAAGCTTTGAGTGTCTGGCCTATGTATGATTTCGCTCCGTGTTTATAAACCGGAGTACGAGAAGCATAGAGCACCGTTAGATTTTTTTCTGTCCGCAGTGCCTGCGAGGGCTCTATAACAACCATTGCGCAGCACAAGAGTAAGGAGAAAAAACATTAGTCAGTGAGCGCGGCGAGCAAATGATTTGTTTGTGTTTGTGTTGAATACATGTCTACAAGAACCATAAGAATCACATTCGTTGTGGAATACCGGCCAAGAAGTGTCCGTGTCCTCTTGAGATCGATGGCCAGGGTCGCCAAGGGGACAAAACACCTAAATCTTCCTTATGCTGGTAGCCGTAAACACTGGCCTGCAAGAGGAGCAGTGACCCTGACCTTGCTCACTGCGGCTTCTCAGAGGCCTTAGCCGATCGATTTTTTGGGTGTCATGAAGCTGCTCCGGCCCTGTTCCCCGGCGGAAGTCCGTTCTCTCAATAGTTCTGGATTTCCATATGAAATTTTCGTTTTGTATGTGTAGTTTCTTCACCACCTGCTACAGATGTTGCACACGCTTTTCGATTAGTTCTTGTTTTTGCAATCGGTGTATCCTAGGTCACCTTAGTGTCCACGTCCACTCAATACGCCAGCACTTATTAATAATAACTTGTTTCTCACGCTTTTGTTGCGGCAGCCTACGTATTACGTTGGGAATGCTCTTAAGAAGACTAATTAAGGCAGCACTCATGTTAGCCCCCCAAAAAATAAAGGTGTCCGTCCAAAACTCAGGCAACTGTAGTGCCGATTTCAGTAGGACATATTTATCATCGTGTTAATTTTTGAGTATCTTTACCATTGCTTTTGGAACACTAATGATGTCACAATTTAAACTGTGCATGTTGAACCGACAATCTCTAATGATTCCATTTCAAGCAACATTGCTTATTAAAGGATCACTTAATGGGCATATTACACAGCATATTTGAAGTCCGTCTCACATGCCTATATTGGCGGAAACTGGCTGAGTCAGTCATTACAATTCGATCAATATTAGAACTCGACGCTCTCGGGAGTTTTCTGTTGTTCATAGGCAATATTGAAAAATGCGTCCAGGTTTATTCGCATTTAGCATCTGTGAATTGAAACGTAGCCTCTATATTGACCGCTCACCAGAGAACGAAAACCAACGCGCTGCTCATATTTGATAATCATATATTCCCCATGTTCCCGCTCACCTTTTATTTAGAAAACAATCATCTTTGTTTCTGTGGCTTATTCTATTGCAATTAAAGCGCATTAACTCATCTCATGCGATCGTGAACAACGTAGTTTGGGTACTCTGTTCCCAATAACACCTCTAAAAATGAAAAATATTAACAAAAATGGTCTTAAATAAAGAACCCTACCCTCGCCATGATGCTTCCCTAACTAGACTTCAGGATAATTTATTTAGTGACGCAAACAAGCAATCGCTTCCTTTATTAAATGAGGACAGTTAGGCTCGGAACAAAAACATTCGATGTCTATTCGGTTGGAAAGAGATTTAAGTTTAAGTAAAAAACAATAGCATGTATATTAACGCACTCGGAAAAAAAGTAGTGATGGATGCATCAATCTCAAATGAGTTGCGATAATGATGCGGCTACCCTCAAAAAGAATCTGTAGCTCCATATGGCTTAATATGATCAAGTTTACTTTCCGTTAGGAAATGGAGGCTCTTACTATGTCCATAGGAAGCTTTTTTATTTTCTGTCGATGCTCCCTAACCACCTACAGCTGCTCCGGTCGGGTTTTGTAGCGCTAGCCAGCATTCAGCACATCTTTCGACAAAAACACTCGCTAAAAGCTATAAGCGCTGTCGGGGGTTTGGAATTTGGCGTAGCCCAGTCTTGGGAAGCGGACCGATGGTCGCGCACGTCAATGCGTGGCCACTTCGTGTTTTTTTTCCTTTGAATCATTCCACGAGCGCCATGTATGCTGTTATGAAGCCCAAACTAGCTCGTTAGAAAACGTACTCTTCATGACAGTTGGCCGTCGGTGTGTGCAAAGCGGATTGAAAAAAAGGAGGAGAACCTATTGCCCTTACGTGCTTCCTGAGGTAAGTGAAGTGGCCTTGAATGGCATGCCCGTATAAAGAACTGAAAATATTTCTTGGGATGTTTTGTTCATGCAACCTTCTGCGAACTTTATCGACAAAGTAGGAACTTACGTCTGAGACTTTTCTTGATGTTTTGCGTCATCTTTTGCGTCACCCCAATCTTATAACTCGAAAACTACAGGGCCGTCAGCACTCAATTGGGTTTGTGTACACTTAACTATTTTAAGGTAAGTTGCAATGTTTTATTTAGAGTTCTGCCTCTGCACTTCGTCGGCGAAGAGTGCTGGCGTAAAACGATGGAGTCGTTATTCTGAGGAAACAGTGGTCTATGTTACAAAATCATCTAATAGCAGCTGCCGCGAATGTAGTCGCTTGAGTAAGCTTTTGAACAAACTAAGAAGAAACTCAATAAAGTTTCCATGTTACATGAACGGCCACGCCTTTGTAAAAGTTATATCGGCATATCTTGGAATTTCGCATTTTCTCAAGTGAAGATTCGGACACCGTTACGTTGGCAACTGCTCATTGCTTATCTGGGTAGATAAAGCGACCATATAAACTTTGTAAGTAGAATCATCAAGTAACAAAACAACACCGGTTTTATTAGTTTATTAGTTTATCTACAAGTTGCTTATAGATTATCGTATCCACCCACTGGTAAGACCAATATTAGTTCTTTGCAAACAGAACAAGACGAGAGTTTGCCCCAAAAAGAAAAAAAAACTGGACAATTTCATTGAGAGAGTCGGTGTGCCGGGCACAGAAAACAAAAGTGAGTGTGAAAATTACGATAAATATTTATATTCTTTAACTGAATCATTTAATGAAAAAACTTCATTACTAGTCTCCCCAGTGCATCCTTACCGGCAACAAATATGGAAACAACTGAATCTGCCTAGCATATCCCCGAAACCAGAGTACACTGGAAGTCCGCTCAGGGAAGCAGCTAAAGGCCGATTCACACGACGGACCGTTCGTCCGCGGCCCGCGCAGTACGTGTGCATACGTCAGCACTTTGAGAGGCGCGCTGTCGGCCGCCATCCATCCATGCATCTAGCGCGCCTCTCAAAGTGCTGACGTATGCACACGTACTGCGCGGGCCGCGGACGAACGGTCCGTCGTGTGAATCGGCCTTAAGCAGAGAAGCGCCAGAATCCGCCAGCGCTCTTCCTCTATCTGGCATTTCGGAGGTGGTCCAGGAAACGCCACATTCAACAACGCCGCTGGTTAAGCGAAGGTTTACAAACACTGAATCTTTTAACAGAAACACATGATTTGAAATCCTGTTGTAGGACCTGCGAAATGTGATAGCTGCATTTAGGGCTTTCGCTTTACGTCAGCAAGTAAGAACCAATAATAGTTTCTTTGCTGCATCATAGAATGTTTTAGTTTTTTTGTGCAGACCGATTCACGCACTCTGTCAGCAGCTGAAGAAAGAGCAGATCGACCATAGGTGGTTAGCTCACTAATCAGTCGACTTTCTGGTGCTTACGCATACTCACATTCAGGTTATGATAGGAGTCGTGAGTGAATTCGGCCTCAAATGCAGGTCATGGTCTGAGTTATAATGAGTCCGAGCTCGCACTATGATGATGATCTGAGTCGTGAGTGAGCCCGGGCTCAGGCTCAGATTATGGTCTGATCATAGTCATGATCATGGTCTTTGCTTTCGTGAAGACAGCATGTGCTTAGATTTTTTATCCTCGTCGGCTGGCCCCGGAAGGGAGGAACAATTTACTGCCGCGACCAATCACGCTTGAGGGCGAGGCAGCTTGTCTGAGTCAGTGGCAGACAAAAAAGGACTACACAGAAATGAGAAAGACGGCATCGTGGGCTTACCCAAGTGCTAGCTTACGTGGGTATTGGTGCGGTAATGAGCCGCATGGGGATGTTTCGGAAGCTTTTTCCGAGTTTCACCATATCTCTGCACGAGGGGAGGAGGTCCTTTGTCACTCGCTCGTCTCAGTCGGCTCCAGGGCATGCCACTTGAGCACTTCAGTCAGACTATATGTCTTTTGAATCGAAACGACTGAGTGAGCCAAAAAATCCTTATGTTAAGATGAGGCAGTGAGCTCAAATGAGTCGTGAGACGAAAAGCATTAGTGAGGCCAGACGAGTCGTTTACAAATTAGCAAGTGAGCCCTAATGAGTTGTGAGCCGAAGTGAGTTGCTTGTCGTTACAAATAACTGAGCCCGGATGAGCCGTGAGTTAGAGAGAGTTCACATCAGCTGTAAGCATAAATGAGTGTGAGTTCATGAGTTCGAGTGCGCTGGGGACTGCGTGAGTCTCAGTTTGAATGAGCCCGCAGGTTGGTCAAACTTTTCTGAATGAGCCTGATAAGTGATAGGTAATAAAGCACGTAAACCATGTATTACTTAGTTTACAAAGTTTTGTAATACAAGCAAACAGCGGGTTCGAAAAAAAAAGGTTTAAAAGAAGTTCTTGCGTTTCCCATTGTATGTATGGACACGCTAACGAACCACTTGTTGTCGCGTTGAGAACAACGAAGCACTAAGCATATTAAACTGAATTTGATAGAAAGCATTATTATGTTCTTTTTCATACAAGAGCTGTGTGCTAAATAAAACCGCCTAGCCGAAAGCCAGACAGCTTTGGAAACAAACTTGGACCCCAGGAAACAAAAGCGGCGCTTTCTTCTCGGAGATAGGATATGGCCTAAAGGCAAACAAGGATCTCGGGGGAAATCTGCAGCTCGAGAAAAGCAACGAAAGAGGATAAAATACACGACGAATCATATGATCCTGTTTGATTCAAATATGGATCAACTGTTCGTGCCTCTTCCCTCATCAAGTATCCATGGGCAGCCAAATCCGAGAGTTCACGGGTAGTTCGTTCGAGTAATCCTTCAAAAATCCTCTTTTCGCAGCTGTCAGAACTGAACCCTAAATTTAGGCCGTAGCAACCTCATGCTGCAATCTGGCGTATCTTCGTATTAATTTTTCAGAGGCGCTGCTCGACTGAGGCGCGCTTTTGTGTTTCTTCAACTCATTCGAAGAACCTACCGAGATATAGTGGAAGAACCAGTTTTTCAGCAGGACGTTTCTGAACGCCCTTTACCGTAAATTTACTTTCACGTTCTCCTATTTATAAGACCATTTGTTTTCGCGTCAGAAAGGTAAAAAAACAAAACTTGATTCCCAGCTGGTTTCACCAACGATGTCGAAAGCTGACGGAAAAGCATGCTGACGGAAAATGGCACAGCCATTAAGGTATTTAGAGGCTAAGCTAATTGCAACGTCTGCAAGTGTTTTAAGGCTGTATCCCATGTCATCTTGTCAGGCAGGCGTAAAAGGAAACTGGTGGAAGGATCCGTGTTCAGTTGCGTACATAATACGGTTACATGACTTGTATTCTTCACGCCATACCTAAGGAGCTTGTTCTGCAGAAAACGTGGCGTCATACGCCGCCCAGTGTAATTTAGAAAAAATCTCAGAATACCTGAAATACGAAAATACAAAGCTAAAATAAACGGCATTCGCGATCAGGCCCTCTACGTGCCAAGCGGGCAGGAAACGCAGAGGCTCCGAAGGTCGTTGGTTCAAGCATGCAAGATGGGCACCTAGTGAACGCGTTGTGCGGTGTGTGGCTTAGCAACGTGTGTTTGGGATCTGGACTGATCGTAGAGTAACTAGAAAATAAAACCAAATGATAACATGCTAACTACGCATCATATATTGTGTCAAAGGAAAAAAAGGTGTTATGGTGCATATTACTGAAACTAAAGGTATGTATGTGTGTACATAGCGGCACAGAATGTCGTGCAACGGAAGCTAGATACTTATCGGTGATTGGTAATTGGCAATTGTGTTTGGTAAATGGTAATCGGTAATGTGATTGGCAATTGTGATTCTAACTGCTGACCATAAACATTAATCTGATTGTGGATTGGCAATGAGCGGAAAATAAGAAAGGAAAGACACAATAAGAGGAAAAAGAAGGAGAAGGCGCTATCACTTCTAGGCGTCCTCCTAGTTTTTATTTATTTTCAATGTATTCAATTCAAATTCAAATTTTCTTTATTTCAGCATCGTTTACATCGATACTAGGGGGCCGTAGACTAAAAGGCACACAAACGGCTTGACGAGGCCCACGGCCCTCTACACCTGACATAGGCTGACACAGCAGGAAATCGTATACAGTGCAGGAATTTACACACACTGCCCGCATGCAAGCAGGAATATAAAATTGAAACCAAAAAGAAGGAAATACAAATTCACAAAGAGAAATCAGCTGACATAATGCTATTTCAATAACTGGTAAGCAGAAAATGAAGCATTTGCTTTCCGTAGTTAGTGCGAGTGCGAGTACGGTTTTTACGCCGGTAGAGGCAGCATGGCCCGAGTTCAGGAAGGTAACATGTAGCTCTTCGCATTTGCTGTAATATGTGCACTCGTACCATAATTCAAAGCAAAAGCTCACAAATGGTAGTGCCTGAAACAAATTCAATCAATACCGAAAATTACGGGTAAAGCGGCTTAACAACAGGAAGATATACCACCACAAAAAAATGTAGTCGTACTGATACCCTTACAAAAATACTAGTTAAGGTGCAGCTAAAGAAAGGAGGAATTTTGTCGTCTGATGTACCCAGGCTTCTCCAATAGTTGTGAAATCATAATACATATAATCTGAACACTAACACCTGTGCATTTCGTTGAAGCTAAGTATACTAAAATCTTTTTCAGCGGATTGTTCAGACTGCATAATTGACAAGGAAAATTTTAACACGCTAATGACATGGACATTTTATTTCTTACAGAAAATCGTTTCTGAAACCTTTACGCATAATTTTTCAGAAGTGCTATGATGCATGTGGAAAAGTGTGGAACGAGTCGACAAAGTAAAACTGGAAGCCGGAAGTTATGGCCATTTCATTCCACTGCCGCCGAGTACTGTGTGCTTCCACCTTCAGCAAATTCTTCCCTTCCATACTGCGTTTTTTTTTACTTGATTTCAGTTCTTTTATTTTTATGCACAACCACACAAAATAACTGGAATTTATTAAAATCTACAACTTTCAAACGATTTGCAGTTATCACAATTAAACAACAAACTGGAGGTAACCATTGACAAAGAACCGCATTCTTGCATGAATTTATGTGCATTCCGGAGTAGCTTCCTAAGCCTCTTGTGGAGAGTTCGCAATCCACTGCATTTACATATATATGGCTTCCTTCATTCGTGATAAGTGTACTGCAAGTAAAAGCAGATAAGGCCTCAGGAATGGCTTTTAAGAGAGCAGATAGTTGTGCATTTGGGTTGACATGGATACTGAAAAAATTGCGCAGCAACGCGAGGACTTAGCAGCCTTCCTTGTGTCCTCGTTGTTGTCTCGGCTTAGTCCTTGTGCTTCTGCGCAATTTTTTTACTATGCTTGCTTTTAAACCGTTGAGCCGAGCGTTCAAACGTCTCGTCCAGCTGTAAATGGCACTAGAACAAAGATTCTCGTCGTAGTCTTTCAACCGGTTTAAAGGTATCTAAAGTGCTCAATGAGCAATTCAATATGAGTCAGTGTGCCGCACTGACCACTTTCACAAAAAATGCTATTAAAAATGTCGAGTACATGTGACATATGGAGTGTGAACCTTTAGACTCATTTGGTCCCTTAAGTAAACACGACTTAACCATGTTTTTGTTTACTTATACCAGAGTGTGACTATGCCACCAAAACAGTGATGTATTATTCGAAAAAAATCAATATAATGTGCATCTGAAAGCAGTGAAATCTTCGAAAAAAAAACTTCATCATTGGCTAACAAAATGATGAGTACGAAATCATCAATTTGATAACCCGCTGCGAAATGACAACCGCGCAAGACACAACAACGCTGTCACGGATTATTTTGCACCTGACTATAGAATACCTTTACTTCTCTTCACTGGCTTTTGTTTCCTTGTTGGTCTTAGGTCAAAGCTCGGAGTGGATATGCATTTTGAAGAAACTGCACACTTCTTCTGATCTGTGTGTTCAACATCTATCTCGCCTTTTTCTCATAAACACGCTCATTCATAAACGAAAGGCCTGATACAGCAGAAATTATTACCTGCCTGTATACTCCTCCCCGCTGAACACTTTATGCATTGCATACAAGCTGATCCCAGGTATCTGGAAATAGCCTTGATAAAGCCTCTTCTTTTTTTCTATGTAATCTGTGCATCTATGCGCCGACAACGGACGCTCTAAGGACAGGCATAAACCCGAACTGTCCAGTAGCAAAGCGCACAATTGCAGGACACGGCACCTGTAGGCTATTCTGAACAAACATTATCATCACTTCCACATATCTCGAAGAACCGTGGAACAAGTGTACCAACAAACATTCGCGTTCTGTCTAGAGGTGAAGAGGGAGGGGTGGGCACCAGAAAGCAACCAGACAACAAGCCGGACTGGACTCAAGCAATAAAGCACAGGTGAATGCCACGGAACGTGATTTATTTTGCAGTTTGGCTTCAACGACGCAATGTGTTAAGGCCCTTACATTTTGCGTTGCTTTTTTTTTACTGTTTCTAATATTTGTCAGGCATTTCGCGGAGAGTAACTCTTGCAGACAGAGAATTCTGCAAAGCAACAATGACCAAAACGGTAAACGCATAAGTCTATCAAAGTCTGCTACTCAGGTACTTTAGTGTTTTTCGTGTGTGTCTGTGCCGTGGCTATCTGGGCGGTCCGTGCCGCGCCTATATGTTCCAATCTCCTTGAGCAGATGCTTGCAAGGTCAGTGCACCTGCAGAGTCGGCGCCCCTCCCAATGTTGCCCAGGAGCTTCTATCGATCTGTTGTTGACGTCGTCTGAGGGAAGGCGTTGAGAGCGTGAATAATAAATCGTAGGTGCATGGAGCGTATATTTTCTGCCGCAATTGATTCTTGCGA
Organism: Amblyomma mixtum; assembly: GCF_055824585.1. Classification (NCBI taxonomy): domain Eukaryota; kingdom Metazoa; phylum Arthropoda; class Arachnida; order Ixodida; family Ixodidae; genus Amblyomma; species Amblyomma mixtum. The sequence goes on along the minus strand of NC_143020.1, from coordinate 45,047,304 downwards.
AACCAAACCATTACACCAAGTATATATGAAGAAAACAAAACGCAAAGGTAGCCTCCGGTTTAGCGTGCAAGTTGAACAAGGGTACGCCGCATGTGAAACTGCTCTTGGCAATTGTTTTAACGTCAAGTGTTTCTATCGACCAACCACTATGTAGGCACATCAATCGCAAGTGCTTTATTGGAAAGGTTTATTTTGAGTTTCTAGTTTCAAGTTTTAAGTTTCTTGGACTTAACCGTGCCGTTACGAAGGGTTTTCAATCGACAACGTGTTGTTCGATTTATGTACCTCTGCATATATGCGTTATGAGATGGCCTTGTATCGTTCTCAACCGACAGAAGCCGGCATTGCAACCTCTACTGAAGTTCATAAACATAGAACTGTTGCGACTGTAGGCGGGATTTTATTTTGCGTGCACTTATGGGAATAACCAGAGTTCAGAGTTCTATTTTTGTGCCCACCTACTGAAATAACTTTTCCTATATATGATGATGCTATAAGAGAAGTTATTTGGATGCTCAACAAAGACTAACTAAATGTTTGACAAGCTCGCAGCGCGGTTGGTGAGCGTTCTATCTGTGCCATATTTACGTCTGCTTTCGAGAGTAAATCGAAATTATTTATTAGGCACTGATTACTCGCCGATGTTATTAGCGTGGCTACGAGCGGTTCCTCCCTGCTGAGCATGTTAGTAAGAAATAGGTGGATGTTAGACGCATTTGCTCATGCACAGGACGTGCGTCTGTGGGGAATTTAGTGCAGGAATTTAACACACGCGTGCGTAAACTTCAAATTCTACAGTTTTAAGGTAGAAACGACCAAAAATAGAAAGCAGTGAAAGTTTGAAAGAGCTGCGATGGTTTCATCCGCTTGTGTTTAGTGTGGCCTGCGATTACTTCCGTAGTGGGTGTTCCTAATAAACCTCTGCAAACCTGTCCAGCGGCTAAGCTCGTTTCTTGATGTCGGACTGCCCCCAGCAGGTAGTCCCGCTATCCGTCATTTAGGCGGAAGGCAAAAGGTATCAGGCTGATTCAGACCTAAGACAGGTGCTGGGACTTCCACGCCCACTTCGGCGTTAGCGACGTCATGAAGCAACCGAACCCCACCTGAGGCTTCTGCTTTCAAATTCGGAATTTTTTTTAAAAGTTTGGTACTAAAGAGACAAGTGAAGATGCGTGAGGTTTCTTTGTGTATTAGGTTCTTGTGTTATCAATTATCAGACTGTTTTCGAACTCAGACGCGTTGCCTGCACTACTGCTGTTGTCTGCTAGTTTTACCGTTGCGGGAACTACAGGTGTACGGCTTCCCCAAAATTAATCATTTTCTTCTACGTATTGCTTTGTTTAGCGGTTCATGCATCGGCTGTTCATTGCAATGCATGGGCCTCCAGATCGCTGATATTGAGATTAATGAAAACGAACCATACCGCAGGTTTGTCGGACAACGATCGCGAGGACGCAGCTGTTTTTTTTCGTCTTTGCTGTATAAGGAGCATTAGTAACAAACGGGATAATCAATCCGCATTAATAGATGTTGTCCAGCTGACGTGCTGAACATTACAGAAGCTTGGCTGGCCAGGAAAACTGATGACGAAGAAATTTTCAATTGCGCGAGAAAATACGATTTCTACAGGTGTGAATATGGGACAATTCTGGTGGTGACGTTTTGATAGCAGTCGCTGACTACCTGGTTTTCTTCTTACTTTTTGCTGTTTCCGAGATCTAATTAGTTTGTTTGAACAGTCGTCTCAACCGCAAAGTTCTTTCCTTTGTCTGATGTTATCGTCGCAGCTCATCAAATGGTTTCTTGTCAGAGATCCACGATGCGATAATTCAATTCCATGGCAGGCTGCCCCTAGTCACCCACATTTCTCTTCAGTGATTTTAACTTTCAATACATTGCTTGGGACATGCCTTTTCCTCTGGCACACAGTAGCTCATCTGAATGCATCTCCTGTCCTGACAAAAGCCTGACTTTAATCTGTGTGAATTATTCAAGAATCCAACGCGTATTAATTGAATTGGCACCAGTGTTTCTAATCTAATACTTACCACACATCCGGACTGTGTTCATCCTCTTTCACTTCGTATTTTCTTTATTGATTGTTTAATTTATTTTTATTTTACTCAGTCTAACGTTAAAGCTCGTGAGGAATTAGCCACAAAGTTTACTAGAGACTATCGAAAACACGAGTATGCTTCTCCTAACGCAGAACTATCACTCTTTTTTGGAGAATTCCACTTGAAGTTACACCGATGTTCACGTAAAAGATTGGCTCGCCTTTCAAGATAACACAACCAAGATGACTAATCAATTTATTCGTCTGAGCGAAATAAAAGCCAGCTCTAAAGCTGCTTGCGTTACATCATTTATGAAGCGATTGCTGAACAAAAAAACTGCAACTTCCAGAGATCCAAGTTATTTATTCGCAATTATTGGCAGTAGGCTTTTCACTGCGCAGCAGTTCCGTACACGCATACTCTTTCAATCGCCAGACAGACATTTTTTGAACGAACGTTGCCGTAATACTTGCTTTAAATATGCGCAAATTTGGGAATGTGGTTCGCGGTGACAAGATCGTATTACACGCTTTTGACGAAACTGTCTTTCCCAAAAAAGGTTACCGTACTTTGTATAACAATGCATTTTCGTCATCATTTTTGAAAATATTCCGCCCACTCTTCTTATTGTTACCCATTGCATTTACCCACCTATCGATCCAGTAATTATCGACTGGTCTTAAATATGTAAGTTAATAGAAAAAATTAAGCATTCTTCCTCACCAGGTGATGGCGGTATTATTGCAAATTTTGTTTTTTTAAACCCTGAAACGTACCCGTCGATATTGCTACCAGAGAATTTTCGCAGCCCTTAGTATGCGGTGAGTTTTCCGATAACTGCAAGAGGGGGAAAGAGGTTGCTCATTTCAAGTCAGGCGCCGTTGCTTCTGCTACCATTTGCACACCTATATCATTAACAAGCATCCTTTGCGAACTAGTGAAGCGTGCTTTCTCGAGTGATATTATACCTTTTTTTTATCAAACTCTTTCGCTTCTAATCTTCAACACGGTTTACGCAAGCATCATTCAAGTGAAACTAAGCTTTTAATCTTCTGATGAGACCAAAGTCCATGCCTTGCTATGAAGCGGAGGAGGAGGAGGAAAACTTTTATTCCTATTTACAGTGAGAGGTCGAGGGGGCGAGCCGGAAGGGCCCGCCCCTTACAAACACTATGAGGGATCCCTAGTCCGGGATCCCTGTAGATTCCGCAGCGGCCCGGGCTCTAGCTACCAATGCCTGTTGGGCATGGAGTTCGGAGCAGCCGCGCAGGGCAGCTTCCCGGTCCTCTCGAGTGGGGTGGAGGTGGGGTGGGTAGGCAGGATTGGAAGGGCATGCCCACACCATGTGGTAGGTGTCCGAAAACTCCTCCTCACATTGTGGGCACGCGCCCGAGAAGGAAGAATTGAAGTGCTTAAGTACTGCCGGGCACAGTACAGTATTGGTATAGAGGCGGAGAAGCCAGCGCTCCTCCACCCTAGTGAGGCCTTCGGGAAGAACCCACCGTTTTCGCCGGTCAGCAGAAATATGGTTACACACATGGCTTTATTCAACGCGTTTCCCGCTGTCAGCCTCAGAAAAAGGGGAGGCCAGTCAACACAGTAACGACGAAACACGCTTGCATACTGGCGCCAGCGAGGCATTGGCACGGATTTCACGAAAAATTCAGGGGGGCACTTTGTTGACCTAAAGTACGGCGAGGCGAAAGCCTTAAGCGCGGTGTTGCTGCTTGTGTCACTGATGCGTTGCTAAGATGTTAGGCTTCGCCTCTGAGTGAAACCCGACAGCGTCTTGCAACGCTGCCAGGGAGTTCATAGAACGCCATCGCCCGTTCGGTTCTACGCCGTGCTCGTCGGTAAATTGGTTTTTGAGGAAAGGAAATGTATCTGACGCGCATATCTGGGTGGACACCTAAATATCGGTGAAACGGGAAGGGAGGAAGATGGGAGTGAACGAAGACACTATTCACTAGACGCGCCTTTGTTCATTCCAAACCATCGAGCTGGCATGGCGGAGTGGTTAGCATGCTCGTCTCGCACTCCGGAGACCGGGGTTCGATTGCCGAACTCGACCAATTTCTTACTCGGTTTTATTTATATATCTGGCCTGACTAGAAGGGTTAATTAGGCTAATTCGGTACTTAAGCAATTAACTAAACTCAGTCCCACCTACTTGGAGCATCTCTGTACGATCCTTTTGATTGGTTGCATGGTTACTACCCTAAGTACAATTCGCGCTGTTTGAAATTCACGCACTGTGACGTCACGACCGTTTCGACCGATTGAAAAGCGTGACATTTCTGCCGACAACTCCTGCTTACAACGATGAGGCATTAAAGGCTTCCGCCTTAAAATTTTACATCTCCGTGTGTCCCGAACTCGTTTCAGCAATCAGCCGCCATCTATCAGGGCCCAAAAACCGCGTCGCAGTAGGAAAAGAGCCGGTTCTCCTTTAGAAAATCTCACGCTCGAAGAGCCCCGCCTCATACACCTTCAAAACAAAAACCTCTATCAGTGAAATAGGCAACACAATAATGATGTTTGGTAAGTGAATCCGAAGTAGCCCCATCACCGAGCACTGTGATCGCGATATCCACAGAATCGCCTTCGAAGAGGTGAGCGTCTTGGCCGTGGTGCCTAATCCGTTCCACAGGCGACATTTTGAGTCGTGGTACATTCAACTGCAAAGGTGACGGTGAAATGCACTTCGGGAACGGTCCCCTCCGCTTATGTTAATGGACGTTGACACGTGTTAACTAAAGGAAAGCGAAAGCCGCTTCCTGCTGCTGACTCGCATTTCAAGCACCAATGCAGAACGGGTGTAGTTCGCCGTGAAATGTTGGGCTGAAAATAAATTCTTCGTTGTTGGCAGTATTGTGTTCAGAAAAGAAAAAACAGCGCTGAATTCTACACAAACCACACAGAAAGACGGACAGGACGGGCGCTGACGTCTTCACTTAAGCAAACCAAGTTTATCCAATCATGCAAAAATCGCACCTGCCTCCATATTTCCGCCCTTAACACTTTGCTCACTCGTCTTGCGTGTCCTAATGAAGGTTTAACAAATCCAAAAAGGGCACTCACTTCCGCTGGTACAAGTCCTTTCTTGAGACTAAATGCGATGAATCTTGCTTTGCAGGTGGAAAAGGCGATGGCACTCACAATCTTCAAGGGTCGGGCTTAACAGATGGTGCACAAAAGAAAGGGCCCACTGTAGAAGAAAGTTCGTTTAACAGTACCTTTTGCTGGGCTAGTTGGTGTGACATTGTGTTCAGAAAAGAAAAAACAGCGCTAATCTACACAAACCACACAGATTTGATTGTCCTGTCCGTCTTTCTGTGTGGTTTGTGTAGAATTTAGCGCTGTTTTTTCTTTTCTGAACACAATGTCACACCAACTAGCCCAGCAAAAGGTATTGGCAGTATTCCTCAACTTTTGTTCCAAAAGCCGAGGCTGGAGGAGTTTCGTAGATGCTCTCGTTAAAATGATTTGTTTCCCGCTCTCGATTCTTCATTCCCTTTTTCCTGTATATTCATTGTTTTCGCCAAAGCCTTTGACACTGTTTCTCACAGACTACTGCTCGCTTAATCTTGATCCTCACGTTTAAAAAAAGGAATGTATGCGTCTTGCTCAACTGCACTTAATATGTAACTGCTAATGGCCATAGCCTCTGGCGTTCTACAGGGAAAAGTGCTATGGTCGTTTCCCTCTCTCTATATATTAATGACTTACGTAACAGTACATCCTCTTCCATAAAAGCTTTGCTGACGACTGCGTTATTTACCGTGAGATAAAAAGCTCTGCAGACCACCTTAGCCTTCAGTCCGACAGTAATATGATATCTTCTTAGTGTAATACTCGCTAATGAAGGATAACGTTATTAAAGAGGACTACATGAACTTTTTCCGTCGTGCATTAATTGAGTACCTTCTCAGAAGTCGCTCAATGATTCTCCATTAACAGAAGTGTCGACTAACATATACCGTGGTGTTTATATCTATAGTATGCTCACGAGGTGAACTAACGTGGATAACAAAAGAATTAATAGCAACAAAATACTTGTTTACTTACGACAAGCTTTTCGAACGCACCCTCTAATTTCAGACGTCTACTTTACAACACACCAGTAACGTCAGACTAGAATGCCACCGTCAATATGGAACCCTCACCTTAAAGGGAGACTGAAGCGGTTTTCGAATCAGCTAATCTTCTAGGGTTTTGAAGTAGTGTCGTTGCTGATCACGCCTGTAAAGTTATTTTTTCGATTTTGGCTAAAACAGTGGCGCAATCACCAATTGTAAGCGGGATGTTTAAATCTCCCGCGTCCCGCGCGACCGCAGGTGAGGAGGATAGCGGAGAGAGAAACCTCGTCCATGTCGGCCAACGTGACGTCATTTTGAGGAGTCGGAGAACGTCCCGTCACCCGCGCGCGCTTTCAGCGAGCGTTGTTCCTCGTGTAAGCCAAGTTTTGAGCACCCGACCACGTGCAGGCGATCTAACATGCGGTACTGCTCTGCATTCGGGTGTACGAGCACCTACGGCCGCGATGATGTCGTCTTCCACGCTTTCCCGAAAGATCAAAAGCTCGCAGCGCAGTGGGTCGTTGCTGTGAAGAGGGACAATTTCAAGCCGACCAAAGCAAGCGCACTCTGCTCGAAGCACTTTCGTGACAGCGATTACGAGCTGAGCTTGTCCCTAATGCGATCGCTAGGGGTTTCTGTTAAAGGGGCACGGCTGAAACATGACGCGGTTCCTTCGATATTTTTGCACAAAAGAAGCGCGTCACCACCGCCAAGAAGCGCTTTTGCGAAAAGAAGGAAACATGAGGTGAGTGCTTCTACTTCACTACTTTGCGGAAATTCAGGTCTCATCTGTGTGTGAAGCTTTGCATGAAGCGCTGACCGTGATTACCACACGCGGAGGCGACCCCGCGATGGGACAGAGCTGCGCCGCGCGGCTCTATACTAGCGGGTTTACTTTTCTCGCGCAAGGGGATATGCTATAAAAACCCGGCGTTGCGCTAAAAATCACGTAACTCATCAACGAAACACCGATGATGATTATTCGCGTGCGCACGAGACGGGCTACTGAGAAAAGCCCACTGCTGTGCCTGACATGATCGCGGAGCCCCTGCGGAACACTGGCGCGGCCAGGTTGGCCAGGTCTGAGGGCGCGCTGAGCGAGTTTCGGTTCGACGCGTCGAAGCAAAGAAGTATCGAAGCTGTTCACATGCGGCGTCGTGATTTCTTGCCCGTTGCTGCTTCGTCGTAGATCATTAGTTACGCGATCTGAAACGAAAATACTCAATAGAAGTCTGTCTGGTTGCGGGTGCATTTCAAGTGAAAAATGAAATGAAATACGACGTTACGAAACCTAGTCCGTCATAGGGGAATAGCGGGGAGGTACAGCGCACGCACAAGACAACAACGCCCCTCAGGAAATGGTTCAGCACATGTGCACTGGCGCCTCAACCGATAGGATCATCCTATTCTAAAACTGTCCAATTACGACGTGTTTACGCAAATGCGATTCGATGATCACCTGACAGCCGAGAACGACATCACATATGCGGTTTTCTCGCCTTCATAAGAAAATTTTGAGAGTAAAGAGCAATTCCACAAATTCAGTACGCATTTTATCCTTTCAGGTTCTTGCAGAACTGCTTCAAGAAGGATCAACTATGGAAACACTTGATCCAGAATTGGACAGTCCCTCTGGTAACCAAACAGGTAATGATTCTACATTCAGTCTGAACATTTAGTTATACATGGCTATCCCGTGCATCAAATCATATCTCAGTCTGTGTTGCAGACGTCACAACAGAAGCTGAAGCAGATTTGTGTGCAATGTCTCATGAAAACTTTGGTGAGGAAAACTCGCCAAGTACCCTCGCTCTCACAGGTAATGACCAATGTTCAGCAAGCACAGTAATGCAAGCCATTGATCCCTTACACATTACATGATAACCTGCTCATTATTGCAGATGCAGCACAATATGATGGGCCACTGGAGGTCACTCTGACTGAGTCCTGTGACAGAAGACACAAGTGTGTCCAAGCAATGGTGCGGCCAGCGACACAAAGCACAGCTGTACAGGCATGTGTGAAAAAAAGCATGGCATCACGCCGCACTCAGACAAAACTGCAAACTGTATCTATTGGTATGTGCCTCTACATTCAGCGTACATTTTTGATGCATGCATTTGTGCAGTAATGATGGGGGAGGGGGCAAAGCACTATAAAGATTGTCAGTTCTAAAAATTCTGCATATTCCATGTTGCGTCCAGTGGTAATAAATAATAAATGCAGCTGCACATATCGCACGACTTTTAGGCATTCAGGTTGGTAGCCCCATGGTAGATGCAGCCACTCAAAAGAGCATGCCGACCCAAAGAGAGGCCAGTGAAAGCGACGATGACAACACAGTAGACGAAGGAGCCGATCAGAACTACGATGATGAGGACTACAGCCCATGTGAAGAATTTGCAGAGAGGTATGTTATTTATTAGCGGTATGACGAAAAGCTAACAGTACGCTTAAAATGCTGTTTGCCCTACTTTTAATGTGGTGCCATAAACATTCACTCCAAATTTTTTCATACAAGCTTGCATGTTTACGCTGTCCAGTGCGATTGAAAATTTGCCTATTCTTTTTCAGGCAGGGATGTGCTGGAAGCTGCACAGATGAACCTGGCAAAAGAATTTTTTGGTGCAGGAGAAGTACCTGCGAAAACTTTTCGAGTTGTGCACAGAGTGCCTCGCACCTCGTAGTCTCATTCGAGTGTGAAGGCACACTTTTAAAGGTTTATGGGCAGTGTGCATCTGGTCATTTCATTTACTGGTGCAATCAAGACATCACAAAACAGCAGCCGATGCTCAACCTGAAGCTTTGCGCAGCAGTTCTCTTTTCCGGAAGCAACCCAACAGCTGTGCTTAGAATGCTGGCTTCAGTTGGTGTACCGGTTGTGAGCAACAGGACATTTTTTGCAATCCAGCGCTCATATCTGTGGCCTGCAATTGACAGGGTAAGCAGTCATCGTGAAGAAGTTACCAGCTTTTTTTGCATGGCCAAGGTTCAATGCGCACTATTTTTTTTTTTCAGGTTTGGAAAGAAGAGCAGAGAAGTCTGCTGCAAGAGCTGCAAGGCCAACAAGTAAAACTTGCTGGAGATGGACGGGCTGATTCACCAGGATATAGTGCTAAATATGGCACGTATATTCTCTTGGACGTTGAACGCCACAAAGTCTTGCATTCTGAAGTCGTGCAGGTGCGTTTCCACTTTGCTACAACAAGATTCTGTAAATTTCTATAGTTCACTAACGCTGACAAATGAATTGTAACACAACACTTAAATATCATGAATTCTTTCAACGGCACACGCATTATTGTGGGTTTAGCTTTGAATCCCCATGCTGGTAGATGAACGGTTTATGGGGGTTTAATGTCCCAAAGCAACTCAGGCTATGAGGGATGCCGTAGTGAAGGGCTCCAGAAATTTTGACCACCCGAGGTTGTGCATTGACATTGCACAGTGCATACGCCTGAAGCATAAGCACAGGACTGCCATTGTTAGCAATACAAACAGTCATTTTCGTAAAAAATAGTACATAACAGCTGGGAAGCAGAGGCCTCAATACATGCAGTTTTTTTTTTTTTGAATTGGTAGACAAGCAGCGCATCAAACTCAATATCCTTTGCCGTTATCATTCCACAGTCTAATGATGCTGGCGGCAGCTGTCGCATGGAGTTAGAGGGCCTGAAACAAGGCCTTGCTTTTCTGGAGAGTGAGAACATCAACGTTACAGTGCTGGTGACCGACCGTCACACACAAATCAAGAGCTTTCTTCGCAACAACAAATCTTCAATCACCCACGAGTTCGATGTGTGGCACATGGCAAAAGGTATCCAGCAGCTGCAGTTTTACGGTGGCTGCTGATAAAATGTTATTTTCAGCGCATTTATGGAATATATCATGTTCAATTTATATCTAATATGCCTTTTAGGAGTCACCAAGAAGCTGCATACCGCTGCGAAACAAAAGAGCTGCAACGAACTTGCACCTTGGATTAAGTCTGTGTGCAACCATATGTATTGGGCGGCAGCATCCAGCAAAGGCCAAGCACAACTCATTGTGCCCAAATGGCTGTCCCTTCTTAATCACATAAGGGACATCCACACACACGACCAGGCATCATTCCCCACGTGTTTGCACGGCGACTTAGCACCCAAGCAGTGGCTCAGAGAAGGTATATTGCATTTTGCATTGAAAATACGGCAAAGGCCCCACTGAAGCATAATTAGTAACATCTAACTACGATATATAAAATTACAAAATTCCAGTAAGAGAGGGTGTCAGGAAGGAAGGCACAATCTCTAGAGTACTATTCAATGCGTGTTTACGGAAAGTATTTACAAACCTCGAATGAGATCTAACGGACGATAAGAGTTAATGGAGAACACCTTTGCAATTTGCTTACGACACTGCCTTGCTAAAGAACTCTCAACAAACTGCAAAGCATGATCGATGACCTTGACAGGCAAACAAGAACAGTGGGTCTGAAAGCTTTATGCACAGAACTTAAGCAAGATTCAACAGCCTCTGAAGGGAACAGTGGCTATACGATAGGCACCGAAGCCTTAAAAGTGGGAAGGGAAGAGATCTAATTAGTGTAGGTAATTACTGCAGATCCATACCATGAGAGTGAAAGATATTGGATAATAAGAATAGGGCGCAGTGCATTTGGCAGGTATGCTTATACCATGAATGGTAATTTACTGGTATCCCTCAAGAGGAAATTGTACAACAGCCGTGTCTTACCAGTACTCATGGCGGAGAAAAAAAATTAACGAAAAGGGTTGAACTTAAACTGAGTACAATGCTGCAAGCAGCAGAAAGCGAGAAGAGTAACATTATGATATGAAGAGAGCAGAGTGGGTCGGTAAACAAATTCGAGTTAGCGACATCCTAGTAGAAACCAAGAGCAAATGGCAGGGCATGCAGTGGAGAGGCTGCACAACTAATAGTCGTTCAGGGTAATAGACTGGATTCCAAGATTTTAGCAACCTGCGCAGTGCAGCAGGATTTCAGGATTTACATGATAAGCTTCATGAACTAAATAAATAATATTTGTTTAAATTTCTTACATACAACTTATTACAGTGCACCTCAAATTCCAGTGTGTTTATTATAAGTATAAAAACTTATAAGATGCTCATTACTGAATACGACTTTATTTACAGGTGCGCTGAAATGCTGGTTGATTCACGAGCATACAGCAAGCCACACGTTTAGAGCTTTACAAAAAGATGACAATGACTGTTTCTTTCTAGAATCAAAGGCTTTCCAGAAGCTTCGAGACGTTGCAATGTCTAAAGCCCTTCTGCAAGACATGCCACGGCTGTCAACAGGATACCAAACTTATGGATTAGAGGCTTTACATAGCCTTCTAGTGCATTTTGCACCGAAGACCTACCACTATTCATATTCTGGAATGAGGGCTAGGTAAGCTGTCTTCTGTCTGCTTTTACATTGAGAAAACACCAATATTACAAAATAATTATCAACGTTGGCGCAAATGTTAAACATGCATCTGTAGAAAAAGTGAAAGGCATGTAGGTGTGTGCCACAACTATGTGAAAAGGTGCCCACTTTAAATTAGATTTACTGAAATTTTCAATAGCTGCATCTTTTCTTACATCTTCTCAACAGATTTAAAAACACATTTGACCGAATCAGAAGGGATTCTACATGCCAACACTTTGTGAACATGCAGAGTGCCTGCTGTGTTCACCATGCAAGCACTGCATTTTCATTTTCAATCCGCCTGGCAACTGAGGTGACGCTTTGTTTGCACAGATCTTCACAAGTAGCACTATGCTTTGTCACAGTGTTTTCATCATGCGTGCTCATGGTACTTTCAAGCACTAATTGCTGGCATGGCGTTATGCTTAACATCCATCAGTGACCTCCTATTGTCGCATAATCTTTATAGTTAGACTGTTTACATAGGTTACAAGTCCTGAGGGTGAACGTTTGCGGATACCCTTTTCACATGGTCCTGTTTGTTTAACTTTTTCAGGACCCAACTCGCTGCACTTCACTACAATGAAAACAGTGGACGTGGTCAGGCACGCACAAAGGATGGCACACTTCGATGGTGTGTGCGTTACCCAAAGGCAACAGGTGGGGACCCAATAGCTTGTCCGATAAAGGAGCCACCCACTCATGGTAAGCTTGCACCACCTAGTTTATTTGATCACGAAGAAAGTGAATATTGCACAACCTATGAGATAAAATGCTCACACAGGCTACGTCACACGCCTCCTCGACATGATTGTGGCTATGGCTGAGAGCATGGAGCCTCAGGAGAGGAAAACTGCTCCAGAATCTCGACCGCCACTCAGCAGCAGCTTTCCAAAGGTCCCAAAGGAGAAGCTGGTTGAGGAAAGAAAGTCAAGGTTCAACAGACAATGAGCAGTTTCACATGACATGCAGAGAAAGTACTGGTAAGTAGTATGGGGGTTTACCTGATGTCCAAAATCTGAATGTGAGTTGAGCAGCCAAAGCGCTTGAGACACTGTGACAGGTAAAAATATATAGCAAAGGATATGATGACATGCACTGTATACTTTCATAAGGGGAACCAGTTACTAAAATGTTTGGTTCATCAAAAACAAAATGAAAAGCAGATATCACTAAACACAAGAAGGCAGAGTAGAATCATGCAGCCACTAGAAAGGATGCAGACCACTGTGCACAATATGCTGGGGATTGCGTAGATTATACGGGAAAAGAATGCAACCGTGATAACCGCTTTAGTGCCTCTATTTTCTCAATGGCATTTGTTGTTTCTTTAGCTTTTTTTTTCATTTTACTGTTTTATTGCCACTGTTCATATCTGATTCTGTTGCACTTTGTTTGGAAAGGGGGGGAGGGGTCAGTTTTTGCAATCTTTTCATGTTAGTATAGCCATTAACCTGCTTCTCTCCTACCTGTAGGTCACAGGCCCCATGGCCAGACAAGAGGCCTTTGAAGCCCAAGAGCCCCACCTTCCCACCCTCCTCACTCCACACCCCATCATAATCCTAGTCCCCCCTCTTTAGAGTGAAGGGCCTACACAACCCCTGCCAATGATGACCGCACTTCGCCCGACAAAGACAAGTCCTCTTGTTGGAACGTCCGTCGCTGGACTGAGGCTCTTCCTTCATTTTAATTTTTCAAGATTTCCGTCTGCCGTACTTCTTATCTGCCACTATAAAAGATGAACCAGCGCACTAATGGCTACTTATTTAGCAGCCAATGCTGTCTTCCAGAAAATATTACCAGTGACCATAAGCTAAATGATACATCATAAGCTAAATGACAGTATCTCATGTGCATGATCTTAAAATCTTTATGCTTCTGCATTTCTTGACAGTTTGCAGGTTAGCACAAAAGAGAACTTCAATCATTTTGCCTAGTGTGCTTCATGGAATGGTCATTTTGTTTGTCAAAGCAGGCAAAAAATTTTTCTTGGCACCTTTCTGCTCTGCATTTGTGCGGTAAACATGTAGTTGCAATTTTTTGACCTGAGTGACTGGAAGGGCAATGATGGTGAAGGAAGTGGCGCAGGGCACTTTCACAGCTAGTAGTTCAGTATGTTGGCCCTTGACTAGAGCACTTTCCACCAGAGTGTGGACATAGCTCAATTTTTCACAAAATTTATTTGAATGATAATGTATCCGTCATTGTGTTCAGTGTTCCTTGGATGCCTACGTCCAACCATTTAACCAGGCATGAACTGCAAACAGACCAACTAGTTCAATCCAAAGCCATGCTAGGAAGACAGCTAGATGCCAGGGCAGACTAAAAAGGAAAGTTTCACTTATTACAGATCTTCAGAATGTGCTTTTTTGTTCGTGACACAAGTGGCTTTTGCACTGCCGACAGACTTCTAACAGGCTTTTTCCTTTCTTGCTGTGACAGTATTTAATTTATTGTATAATTTGCAGCAGCAATTCTGACATGATTAGAGTTTTGCTGCTTTAGCTTGCTCTTCTAAGTGTTTGATAAGCCAAAGAGACCTTCTCTCTTATTTCAATTCTGTGAACAATTGTCTACTGTGCATACATATGCTACTAGCGTATAATTACTGCGCAGAGTCTTCATGCTTGTATTTATGCGCACGACTTTGAAAGAAAATTTTAGCTGAGATAAAATTTTATTTGAAGTGAATCTGTGAACTCACTCAGCTGTAGAAGCTACGACTTTTTTAATCCCTGCAGCTGCATCTTGCAAGGCGGTGCTGGTTCATTTATGCCTAACTGTTTTTATTTTTTTTATGTCATGCTGGAAAGCCTCATGTGATCCAGGATTTTAGGGCGGCATCATCAACTCCGTGTAAAGGAATAAAGTTTCACCAACTCGGACATACTTCCTTGACAGTGGTGGCAATAAATGCCACAATGTCAGTAATCAGTGTAGAAAAATGCAACTTGCTCTTATTTCAACATGTACCAAGCTGCTTTGCTGCAGCTGGCATAGTGAATCGTCACAAGCAGTTCACTGAAACGTTGGATGCCAGGAGGTCGTCACCGACTGCCTGTAGCAGAACAAAGCTCAGCCAGCTTGTGCATGACTGCTCATCGGCAGTGGGGACTGACAGAAGCTACAACCCGTGTAATACCTGCTGTCTTATCTTGCAGGTTGGTATTGGGACACAATTATCCTGTGTGACGTCGCTGAATGGTAAGGGACGTTGTGCTAATCATCACAAATGAAAAACAAAAAAAGAGAAATAAGAATACTTATTCCTGACAGCAAAGTAGAATAAAACTGTTTTTTTGCTGTATGGTTTCTCCATGCCACTCACGTTAGTGCCAGGTTCGTGCACAGTGATTGCAAGAAAACCTGCCAGAAACTCGGCAGACCCTGATGAAATAGTCTGCACTGCAAACAGCACTTTTTCTTGCTCTCACTTTGCAAAAACCTCAAGCACTGAGGCCAACACACTCCTCTACAGAAACCACCTTCTTTCAGACTGTGTCAAGGACACAACTTGGTAGAAACAGCTGACTGTTTCTCATTTGTTTTCAGATGACCTAAACACCAGGTATGCTGCATGTCACTGTAGCCTGTGAATGAAAAGTGTTAAAACTTCCCCCAAGGTTGACTCAAATTTCTCACTCATTATTGGAGCATTTTTTTATTGTGCAGTGGAAACTTCAGTGCACTAGCCGCACATGGCAGGTATCTCCTAGCGATTTCTGACAATAGATAAGTGCAGTAGAAGTATTCATCTTCTATGCTGTGCATGCATACAAACACCTGCTATGAAAGAGTAATATTACAGCCACAACGAAAACACGGTTATCACCGACTGGGTGCCACCCTACATGCGAAAAAATCGCATACCGGCATCGGACACTCACCGGAAAGCTTTTTCGGGAATGGCACCGGCCGGCGCATGCACAACGAGTGCACTGTGGGCAGCTCCTTTCGAAAGGGAGGCCTCTGCCGACGGCTACGAGCCTTGGCTTAGTACATGTGAGCTAGCGAACTCGCCTTTTCATTGCATCAAGCTTCGGCTATAATTTCCGCTCTCCAGCGCTACCAAGCAATATTGCGAATCACATCACAGCAGACGAACGCACTTTGATCATGCACATGTAAGAGCTGCTATGGCCAGGCGAGAAATATACGGCTGGAATATACGGTCGCGGGTTTTTTCTCACGCCATGCCACGACACGATCGACAACACACCGCAGGGCAAGCGAAAGCAAACACATTCGGGTTTCGTCGTTTCTGCGAAGTAGGCGCACCGTCATGACCTTCCGAATCTTCCTCGGAGTCTTAAAGACTCCGTGAAAGTGGCTTATCACGGTAAAGTTCTCGGACAATCGTCTAGTTTCTGCCAATAACGACATGCAGCCCCAAAAAATGCCGTACTACGTACCAGAGCAAGTTTCCAACGGCGGTAGACGTTCCCGGCTGGTCTTCGCTCTCCGCAATGGAGATACTGCGTCGTTCTTGGGCGCAACAAGTACGAACACATACAGCGAAACCCCGATGTTCACGTGAGTGTCAAAAGTGTCTTACAATCGCTTTTACAACACCGCGAAGAGGTGCAATCTGCACGCAACGCAGCCTACGCAGCGCGTCCAGTCCTCAAAATTACGTCACGTCACATTGGCCAATCACAGGCGGCGGCGCGACCCGCGACGAGCCCCGAGGCGCCGGCTGCATATTTCTGCTAAAAATGACAATTAGTGCTTGTTTTAAACCCAATTTCAGTTCGAAATTCGAGTTTGCAGCATCAAAAACTATAAGGTGCCGTCGCAAGCCCGATTTTTTCAAAAAGTGCTTCAGTCTCCCTTTAAGTAGCCAATTGTAAAGATCGAATCTCTCCAAAGTCGTGCAGTACGTTTCATTTTTTTTTAACTATTCTGGAACTTCAAGCGCATCTTTCAGTGCACCGCAGAATTTCGCGCTTGCCTTTTCACACAATATACCATTCTAACCATCAACTCCGAGATTCGCTAGTTGTGCCGTTCTCTTACATTTCGTCCCGCAGCGGCCACCACTTCAAGACGGATGGGTTCATCTGTGGTACCAATTTATATTTCGGTTCCCTCATTCTCAAAACGTCCAAGCAGTAGAACCACATCCCCGGCTTCATTTTGCTTCATTAGCAGTGCCGAGCTGCGTAGAAATGCTGTTACTAGTTATATATTGTGGCGCTGCTGCATTAATTTTATTAGTGTTTTGCTTTACTATTCTGACTCACTCCTGCTGCAATGTCTCGGCCGTCAGAGTAACTTAATAAGTTAATGAGCGTAAGAATATCGCTTCTTCCGCCAAGCGTTCGTGATGATTCTTCTGCCTAATCTGGATATGTAATGCACTACGAGTGCAGCTATGAAGGGATTAGTGAAGATATTCTAATTCGCGACCCGAGTTTTATCGCAGAGTTGTTTAACAGGTGAGACACTCTCAGCAGCCGTGAAACACTTTAAAAAATATTGAGTTAGGGAAAGTTCGTGATCTGCACTAATCAAAGGAACATAGCCCACAAGCGAAGACAGAGAAAAACGAGAGGGTCTCTCTTTTGCAAAATCAGCAGCAACCCTTGAGGTAAGCTCATCAGCGGCAACAACTCGGCAAGCAGTTAATTACAAGACAACGTAACCTACTGCAATGAAGCAGCTGAGGGCAAGTCAAATTTCGCTTACTCAAAGAGCATGCCACATGCAGTGACGGCCGTTTCTGGGTTTGTTCTGTAACCCCCTCAACGTATTCTTAAAAATAGCTTTCTATAGCCTTTATATAGCGTTATAACGGGACATACAGGGCAGTGTGACACGCTATGCGCCGGTTGAGCCGGTCTCCACAAAACGGAGCGAACGCCTGGTGCCGCCGCTGCAATCGTCAGTTAAGGTTGAACCTCAAACTCGCGTCTGTATAACTGTCCATCTGAGCTAGCGATGGAAATTTTCATCACATATCGTGCACGTGGACCGCCTGCTATCAAGGGACTTGTGAGACTTCGGCGCTAGACTAGAAGGCCCGTGGGTGGACTCTTGGTGGAGTCGTCATGGCGTGCTGTGCGACGTGTGAACTCAGCCCGTGTTCTTCTAAATGACGTTCAAACGCGCCGCGTCAATGTCTTGGATGTTTATATTTAAATAATGTATAAGTATATAAACATTTGTATGTTCCATCAAGAACTTCTTCAGGGGAGTCGCATTTTCCTCAGAACTTGGGTCTCGTCCTCAGCGTTGGTCGATGCAAATAAATTGAAGCATAGCAATTTCAAATATTTGGTTTTGAGAAGAACGGTACTTTTAAGTTAAATGGAAAGATTCATTGAAATTACATGGAAAGAAAACAGATATATTGGAAGCAATGTTAATTCCATGCATTTGCTAAAAGGATGCACGACTGAAACACGTTTGCTACACCCTACCTCACTAAACACATTTCTACCTTTAGAGTCAAGGGCTGCTTTCAGTTTTCACGCTCATTTTCAGCCGCTGCGATATGCGTAAATTATGAGGGTAGTCAGACAGAATATATATCAAGATTAAAGAATATGTCACCTTATACGAGCAGGAAGCCTTGAAACGGTTGTCCAGTTGCATCAAGTAAATTGGAAAAATAGAAGGAGCTGTGATAAAGGCTTAGTAAAAGGCTTGCGCCAAAACATCGAGTGCATTATCTTGCATCAGTACACAACATAACAGATCGTTAATTTCCTAAAACGCCTTATTTATCAAATTTTACGATGATTTCAGGTACGATTCGATTCAAACTGTACATGCAGCCATGACGGGATTAACGACTTTCATCTGCTTATGTGGCCTGATTTGATTAAGCGAATTAGTAAGTTGGTAAATGATCTTCTAGGTTTCTCTCTAGGAAAACAACATTCTATTAAAAAATAAACCAAGAAAGCAATCAAGAGGGAAGCGATCAGAAACATTGTGCCGATAGGATGCTTCGTTGAGTGTTGAGGAATGGAGCCATTCAAATAAAACACCTCCTCTAAATTGTGCTGCCGATGTGGTATTCAGCGCTGCGCAGAGTTTTGTCCTTGGTCCATAGAAAGAAAAGATTCTCTTGGAGATTCCTTTTCGTGTTAAAGAAAAAACGAAAAATGAGAAAGCCTTTTGAAATGTATTTCTCGACCGAATTTCTTCTCAGTTCTCGAAAACACTTTGTAGCGGAAAAGTAACATTCACGAAAACAAGCACGCTTTGCCTTCCACCATTTAGGTTTCTCTGAGAGGTGCTTTGAAATCTCACGTAAGATCCAATCCTCTTTCTCTTTTCTTCTTTATTCCAACTTTCTTGACTGCGAGTTTTGCCGGGTATTTTTATTGTTTTTCTGCAAATAGTGCTATTCTCCTGGAAATTCTTACGCGCTTTCTGAAGATATCAAGTCCCGGGTGAAAGAAGCGCCTGCCTTCATTTCCATTCATTCTTAAGGTATTACACTTTTTAGAATGGAGAAGTTAGAAGCCTGCAAAAGCATTTTCGCCTAGATTCTTGCAGATACAGTCCTCTCGCTATCTATTTATGCGTTCTCGAACCCCAAGGTCGGCACGCCTGTTGCTATATGGCAACAATGGTGCGGAGCTGGAGAGCGGATCTACTTTGGATTTTTAGCTGCACTATTAAAAGGTCTCCTTAGTATAAAATTTGCGACATCACTGATGTGCCTTTTCTGCAAGGCACCAAAATTTTCTCGGCTCATTTCAAATGCTGTCTCCTGCCACGCCTGCGAAAATGCAACGCCAAGCACACCAAGGCAACATTACTGTAGCTGGCGTGTTTTGCAATGCCAGTTATGAGTGGTAGTTGATTTAAGCATACTTTTTGGACGTTAGATACCAACGGGTAAATATATTATCTTAAAATATCTCCCAACTACATCATGTGAGCGGACAAATGTATTGTAGGGTTTTAACGCAGTTAAAGCGTGTATGCGTGCGAAAGTATGCGTTTAGGCTTGTTGGCTCATGGTTTTACTTTGAGTTGGTTTTACATATGGCGACGATATTATTTCGATAGAGGCACTAGTTAATGAAGACGACGATGTGAAATCCACTGCGCGACTGTGTTGCAGTTTAACAAGAGGCGTGATTGGCTTTGGCGATAGCATAGTGCTATCGTGCCCAGGCCAGAGAAGCTGATCTATTTATTCATTTATTTTACTTCTGCATTCGCTGTTGCTATGCTAGGTTTAGTGAAGGTCACCCTCAAGGTCACCTTCCCATTGGGTGGAGCTGGCACGACGCTCCTAGGAATTTACCCACGCTTGTTCCCAGTAGCTGCAGCATGCGCGACGCTCCTCCTACTAACCCGAGCTTACACAAGTTACTCCGAGGCTTCAAACAAGATTCTTTGTTGGGACCACGCAATGTAGTGTTAACACACTGAAAACGGCGATGTCGAAGCCACTCCCTAACAAAACCCTTTATTTTATTATAACGCAGGCGACTTCCCAAGCGCTGTCCGCTGCGGCTTCGATGCGAAAATGGCTATAAGCCTAGCCACGACCAGAGCAGCCAGAGAGCAGCGCAATTTGTCGCCCGGCGCACCCGCGTCCAGTGCCGTTGCCGAAAGCGCGCTGCATGGGCAAGCATGCTTCGTCGTCGCTCCAAAACGGCAGTCACTCTTCCTGAAAACATCGCTATTTGGCCTTTTCTGGTGTGAACTTCAAGTAACCAAGCAGCGCTCAGGCACTGGTGTGCAACGGCAGTGATACATCGGTTGTGGGCCGCTCTTGAGCCTAGCGGCGCAAAGCTACTTGCCGCTGCGTGTGCCCCTGCTTGCAGTGGGCTGCAATTCGCGAGCGGCCACAGATTGGCGCACCGGTCCAGTTTTCGCATATGTGTTTACCCAGCAGCAGACTCCGTTCTAGCAGGTGACGGTGCAGCTCGGGAAGACTGGCCATTTTTTTATTTTCCTGGCGTGACGTTATTCTGACGCCTGATACGAGTACATATAATACTGTGACCTCGGTAAACTATGGCTCAACAGGCCTCACTAAGCCGCCATGTTGTGTTGACTACAGAAGCCCCTGATTGGCTGCTTAAGATGACGTTTCTGTAGAGTTGAGGGGCAGTTGCGCTGGAAAAAACTAAAATTTAGTTTTTTTCGCTATTCAGTCAACCCGGAAGATGAAACGAACCGATTTTGCTCACAGCGTAAAAAGAACGGGACATGAGACGAAAGGGTGACACAAACAAGCGCCGATTTGTGTCTTTCTTTCGTCTCGTGTCTCGTTCTTGTTGCGCAGTGAGCAAAACCCTGAATACTTAAACTCACTCAAATTTTCGCCTTGCGAAACGAACCGCTGTATACCATAGAAGCAAGGGTTAAAATTCCTAATACACACGTCGTTGAAATTTTTCAGAAATCATTTCACGACCCCTTTAAATGATACGAGAAGCAAACGACTGTGAACGTCCCTTGTCTGTTCTTGTCTGATTGCTATACAGCAAAGATTTTAACATTATCTATGGAACGAATGGGCAATTTTTGTATTTAGCCGTGATTTGTCACTGCGCAAGCAGCATGCGGCCCGTGGTACTTGGCGCGAAGCGCAATACTCGGGGAGCGCTGCGAGTAGCTCTTGACCAAGCGGACGCACCATCCCTGCATCGTGGAAGAGGTAATGAATCGCCTCAAGGAATTCCATCTCAACACGGAAAAATGCCCGACAGCACGCAACAAGTACTAGACAAGCTAAACACACGGATCACAGGTAAGCTGCCACCGCCGGAGAAGACGCACTTCCTCCTAGTAGAAGGTTAGGACACGGAAAGCGACCAAGTTTATCACATGTGTCGTCAGCCCAGCGCTCGCCCGCAGGGAAGATGGGTGCGGATATTGGGCGTATGACCGAGCGGGACCGGTGCTCCGAAGGAGTGAATACGCCAGCTCCGTCGCGCCTGTCGGCGATGGCAGATTATTTTGATTAGGTGTATGGACAGTCACTTAGGGCGCGTCGGCGCGTGCAGTTTGATGGCGCTGTGTGTGGCCACCGCCGCTTCTGAGTCGTGCTATAAGCAGCACGCTCATGCCTCTAGGACACACACAACAAACTTCTAGAAACCCCTCATTTGGAGTTCCGGTGTGCAATCACAGTGCTGCCGCGGCGCACGCAAACCACAACATTCTATTGGTACGCTGCCCTGCAGCCCCTAAGGCCGCTGTCGAGGCGCGTAATGGGGGCCATGAAGTACGATGAAGGAGGTTTCTCAGTCTACTTGCTAAAGATTTTCGAGAGCTGCACACTGCGCCAGTTCTGTTCGGATGGGCCACCAATCCCACGACTTTAAAAGAAAAGACGGGACGTGCTGGTGATGCTTCTCAAACAGCCGATCAGAAAATTCAAGCCAGAAGTTCACCCGAACTAACAGCTTACGCCCTGGAGACACTGCTGAAATCTGCACAATTCCGTACTACATCAAAAACATAGAGCTCAGGCACTTTATGGCGACCACGGTTAGGAGGTGGGAGAGGACTAGGTACGGAACGCGCGTGCGGTGACGGCGTTGTGTTGGCGAGCGGCATAGTAAGCGCTGAGCTCTCCGTCTGGGCACAGTCGGTCCAGCCAGCACCAAGTGACCGCGATCCGAGCACATGTGTCGGAGAAGGCACGAAAACAAAGACGGCGTGACCTCGCGGCACGACTCCTCTTAACTCCAGCCCTTTGCCTCCCGGGTTTCGTTCGTTGCCCTAGTCTACATCCGTAAGGCCCGCACGGGATACGCACTCACCGTAGATTTGATTGCTAAATGGCTCTCCCATGGAAATACAGTACCCACGAGCTTTCCGTCGCCCCTACAGAGGGACGGTAGAGCAACGCTGAAAACGCTCAAGAATAAGCGGTAGAACATGCGAGCAGAGTAACGGGTTGACAACGTCAAAAGACATATCACCACATTCAGTGCTTTCACTACGCCGAACAAGGAAGCTTAGGCCCGACCCACGCTGCGCTTGTTTTGGTAGTTTGCACGTGTGGCAGGAAATGACCTCCAGATGTGATCTTCCTGTAACCACTCCTCATCTTCCGTGAACAGGCCTTGATTCCATCTGTATTAATTACAGATTACGTAGAGGGCGGTAGAAAGCTATGTGGGAGGGTGAGATCAAAAAGTCTGCAGGCATTGGGTGGCCGCGGCTGGCGTGGGGCAGGCTTAATTGCAGAGTTATGAGACAGGGATTTGCCCTGCAGCGGGCGCAGCCAGGCCAATGGTGATGATGATGACTCAGTTGAAGACCGAATAGAAACACGAGCAATCACTACGTGAGTTTTCCTTGTTGCACACCCGTGAAAAATTCTTTTTGAGGAAATGGTTTGGTTTGGTTTATGGGGTTTAACGTCCCAAAGCGACTAAGCCTATGAGAGACGCTATAGTGGAGGGCTCCGGAAATTTCGACCACCTGGGGTTCTTTAACGTGCACAGACATCGCACAGTGCATGGGCCTCTAGAATTTCTCCTCCAAAGAAATAGAACCGCCGCGCCCATTATCGAATCTTCGTCTTTTGGGTGAGCAGCCGAGATTTGATAGAGGGAGTAACTGTCTCACATTTAGGTGAACACGTCGACCGTGCCGCGGGGGAAGGAAGGAGTGAGGAGCGAAAGAAGAAAGACAGAATGTGCTGCCATAGTGGAGGTCTCCAGATAATAATTTCGATCTCGTGATGATCATCAACGTGCCACGGCATATCGCAGTACATGGCCCGTTTGCGTTTCTCCTATACCGAAACAAAGACGCCGCTGCACGTCCGTGAAGCCTCGAAGGTGGGAGCATCACAATCTGTGAACTCGCGCTGCCATGAAAACAACGCAACTGCGCCAGTGTTGAGGACCGCGCGTGGATAAGGTCTGAACTAGCGGTCGCCAGTGAGAGGAGAACAAAGATAAACCAAGTAGGTGTCTGAGAATTGCTTATCAACCCGCTATTGTGGCATCCGTGATAGGGCCACTTATTCTAAAACGTGCTGTGAATTTCAGTAGTACCTTGAGCTATAAACGTCGAATTCATGTGCAATTTCATAGGGAGAGTGTATAGCTGAAATTATCCCAGGTATAGCTGAAATGATCTTGCTCATCGCAGATCAGCCTGACCACCAGCTGTTACTGTGAGAACTCTGTGTGCTATCCTAAGCGTTGACTGTGCGCAATTTGCGTAAAACCATACTTCTCCAAGAGCATTCTGAAACGCTATTTAGCATACAGGCGCCCACGTGGCAGTCCTGAGGTTTCTTACTATGTTTTTTGTGCCAAGGACAAAAGTTTACTCTTTGGTTTACTGATATTATTTTTTCGACTCACTGAAGCTGCCTGTACAGGACCTTAAATCCAGGGTATATTACAAGCGCCCTTCACTTGAAAGCTGGTCGGCACCTTTCTTTTTACAGCATTTATATTCAAGGCGCACCCCAGGCGTACAGCCAAGGCCTTTCAGCCAGCCAAGACCTTTCACAGAGTCAGGAGTAACTGTATTAGGAAAAACAAGTTTGTCGCCCATCTTAGCGTCTGAGGTACTGTTCGCCCAGGGACCTGTAGCGTTGCAATTTGGTTACTACTTTCTGAGCGTGCAGGCAGCTTCCAAAGACCAGCTCTCAACCTCTGGCATTTCCTGCTGGCGGAAAGAACAATACCCTGCAGCTATGAGCGCACACAGCAACTTTTTGACTTTAACCTAAGACCTTTAATTTCTAACTACAGTGGCTTGGAGACAAACTTCCTTGGTTGTTTGTTGAACGATGCACAAGAGATGATGACTTAACGAAGCACAACAGATGATGATTTATCTGATGAACTAAAGTAACTGTTTGGGCTTGTTGGCCAGTGATCATGGTAAAAGAATGCAGCGCGAAAAGACAACGACAAACGAAGAAGTGGACAGGACCAGCGCCAGTCCTGTCCACTTCTTCGTTTGTCATTGTCTTTTCGCGCTGCATTCTTTTACCATGATGATTTATCGTAGCGACCAAGAAAGGCCATCTTAATTTTGTTATATTTCATGTTGGATAAGCACGATTACGATAAATTGTTGAAATTAAAATCAAAGTTGTAGAAAAACTCAACATGTATAAAATAGAGATGAAAAAAATCTAAAGGAAAAGCTTTTGTAAGAGTTTAATTTGCGCGAACCTTCATTCTTCACCATGTGTTGCATAATATGTAATGGCATCATGGCTGGAGGATTGCTCAGTTTCATTTTTGTAGCCTTCTTTCGTAAAAAGCGCTCACGCACATTATATTCGATAGGTGCATTCAATTGGTCTACAAAGCGTTGAGAAATGCAAGCACTCAGTAAGATGTGTTTGCATCTAGCTGGTTTGGCATGTTAACTGATGCAACAAGTTGCTACATTAAGACACAAAAAAAGACAGGACGACAAGGACGCGCTCGAACTTACAACTGTTTATTTCACCAGAAGGGCACTTGTATTTAAACAGCCAGCCACGTACACATTACTGATTTGATGCTTATTAGCAGCCGAAAGTTATCACACCTCCTTACCATGTCTAAACAGACAATTAAACTAGGCCACACACAAATTCTACTATGCATCGCTTACGCACTGGCCTGCATTTTTCTTTATAAAGGGTGTTTCAAGACTTGCAAACTAGCAGGCTGGCTAACTAATACTGAATGATTAACTTTCAACGATTATCGTTAGGCTTCTTAATTATTGAGAGGCGTGTAGCTCACCGTAAGCAATACCCATATCAGGTTTTCGAATTTCGAAAACATGGTTACCTTCGGTGCTGTGACCAAACAAGTGCTGCCTACATCTCGCCAAAATACAAGCGCTTTCCAGAAGCTTGCTGCAAAGCAACCTATCCTGTTTACTTAACTCGTCAAAATACCATAATTCGTAGGGCCACAGCGCCGAGGGTAATCACGTTTTTGAAATTCTAAAAATTTATATGAATATTACGGTGGGCTACACACCTCTCAACAATTAAGAACAGAGAAGTAATAGGTAAAGAGTTAACCTTTTATTATTAGTTAACTAGGATGCTAGTTAGCACGTCTTAGTGATATTCTTTGTACTTCACCACTGACATTGCTATGACGAAATAAGTGCTCTTGTAACTCAAGAAGCCAATTTTTAAAAATTGAGGAAAGTCTTAGGTGAAACATCATATATATAGTACGCCTCTAACGACCCAACGAATTTTCCATTTTGCTTCGGCCTTGAATCCTCACCCTGTCAAAAAATTCCTCTCACTTACGCGTGTAAACATGCATGGTCATGTTGATTTATTAGTTTTTGTTCTTTTCTAACTTTTTAATCGCCGTTAGCACGGTCATTAATGCTTTGCCTGGTTTCCAATATATAGGACTTTCCGCAGGTCAGGGACATTTCATACATGACTCCTAGGCGTAGCGAACGTACGCTGCCTCATGCTTTGTCTTGCAGCCGGGCTTTGCACAGTCGCTTGTCTGGGATTCGTTTTTCAACATTAATTATTCGTAAAGCAAAACACTTCAATTATTGACGAAGTAATTTCACTGAGCGCATTCTGGATTCGCCGACGGCGGAAAAAGAGCGACATGAACTTATTCTAGTGAATCCAAGGGATAAACCTTTCTCGAAAACATCGTTTCCATAATGGCCCCATTTTGAAAGGCAAGCCTAAGAATTCCCATCTAGAAATTACCTCTTTGAAAAGTTTCAAACACGCCCGTAGAAATAAAAAAAGCCTAGTTTTAAACGCAATGCGCGCGCCATTCGCAGAGTTGCACACAGTAACGAGAAGCAATAGAATGATGCGAAATAAAAATATCACTAGCAGCGCCTTAAGCGCTCGGCTCCTGAGTTTCCGCGTGCGAACATACTATCCACGAACCTACCAACCTGGGAACTTTGCCTTCCGGCATGTAAACATTTCCCTCTTTTGTCGTACTTCTGACATTACAAGCACCACTACGTTCTCCTACTTTGGGCACGTGGGCGACTGCGGAATGCTTCTGTCATCAGATCGATACGGCTCTGAGCGGGAAGTCTCTTCAGAAAGAGCTTTCTGCTGAGCGAAGTATCATATTATCTTTACTTTTCTCTTTGCTTCTTTTCGTCCTCGTTTGTATCTTTTCGTTGTATGTTTCTACCTACAGGTTATATAGCTAGGAGGTTTCTACTGATGCGGTTCTTTTCATTCAAAGTATTGTTCTGTACTTCTTCACCAGAAAGACGTAAAAAAGTTCTCAAAAATGTATTACTTTAGGTTGTTCTTGCATTTCTTGCGACAGCTTTGATGAAAGCACCTGGCATAGGTGTCTCGGTTGTTTCTCATTATTGATCAAAGAGGCGAAAGGCACCATTGTGCCCTTTCGGCAACGTGTTTTCTGAAACTATATGCGAGAGCGATCGGAATGCATCATTAAAGTCGCGCACCTTGCAGCTACTAGGCTGCTAGGAAGAAACTTGCTTACGCCCACTCCCTATATGCGATCACTGAATACTTAACTCCAGAAAAAAAAAACACTACTAGTGCAATGCAAGTTGAACGCGTGGGATCTAAGCACATGATTTAACCTCCCTGCACTTATGTACTGTAGCGATGCCCAACAAAGGTTTAGTAAAGCTAACATCAATTGCTACAGTTCACTTATTCATTCTCTAATCCCGTACGCGGCGCTAACGCTCCTGCTATACCAACAAAGAAACAAGTTCGCCCCTCAGTCCGCCAATACTTCAGGGCTTACATCGACACTTAAACACACTTATCTTGCCTTGTTTCTCTCGTGAAATATTTGTAGGTTATTGATGCAAGAACATTTGGAGTGCAAAATATGCGACAAGCCTACGCCGACACCCTCGGCGGCGGCCGCGGCGTTAGAGTCTGCGCAAAGCGTCTCCTGCCAATAGTGGCAGGTGCTCTTTAGGGGAACTCCCCTCTCTCCACCTGCCACGGTCCGCAGGTGGCAGGGGGGCATAGAAAATTCGCTTTCCACTGCCATGAGAGAGGAAGGAGAGCTCGTACTATTCATGACTCGGCAAAAATGAAAATTACTATGAATGTTTTAGATTAATACAAAAAGCAATTGCGAATAGAGCTCGTTTACGAATAGAAACAAACTGGAATAGAACCAAAATTGAAATGAAATCAGAATTACATTTTAATTTGGATCTTTACACATTGGGAAGTGAAAGACAGTGGAATGTGATTTGTACTGAAATCAAAATTGGAATGCACCTGTCAGTAAAAGAGAAATGATAACGCATTCTCTCTGCATCAGTCCTATGTTCTGGAGCTCAATATCTTTTTGTGCGTTCGTTATTAGTACTCTTTCGCGGCTATCTGTCGCTAACGTTTTGTACTGAATCAATTGCTAATGACAACAGCTTAAGCCTCCATATGAATTTCATTTACGAAGAGATAACTATGTTTACGGTTACATGGGTCTTTAAGCCAGAAAGCAACTCAGGCTATGAGGGACACCGTAGGGGAGGGTTCTGGTTAATTTCAACCACTTGGCCTTCTTTAGCCTGCACCAACATCGCGCAGAGCACAGAGCTCTCGGTTTTCGCCTAACTGACCTAACTGTACTGCATATTGGGCGAGTTGGTTGACATACATCTTGCAAAATTTTTAGCGCGAAAAACACGGACAGAAAAAGTAGATTATACGAGCGCTGACTAACAACTGGAGGTTTATCGAAAACACATAGAATTATAAAGGAAGAAGGTGCGATAAAATTGCCGGTCAAAAACCAAAAGAAAATCTAAACACAACAATCACCACCAGCCCCTGCTATCAAGGCGCAAAACACTTGTTCAGATATGCTACCTCTTTCTCGCGTATAGCAACAGACGGTTTGGCCACGGACGTGTTTTGAGCCTTGGCGATACTATATGCCTCATAGATTTCCCTACACCACGCGTTGTCATGATTGTACACAATCGTAGTGTTGTCAAGGTCCGGCGAGCACATGCAGGTACCGAGTTCCTTGCACTCACGGCAGTGCAAAACAAGGTTCGAAGAAACCGGTTTTCTACAGTCCAGTGAGTTCTTGTGCTCCTGAAGCCGCACATTAATGCATCTGCCCGTTTGGCCGTAATAAGCCCTCCCACAGGCCAAAGGCATCTTGTACACAGTCCCCTTTTCGCAGGCGGTGAACTCGGTGTGGTATGTCCACAGCCTTGAGGAAGTCGTGTCCCCACCGACTTGAGGAGGGTTTTTTTGAGGCAAGTGGCTAGACTACAAGAAGCTGGATACCCTCAAAAGCATCTTGCCCGGCTTACAGAGCGACTCTTGCTAAAACTGAAGCGCGAGGCTTCCCCCTGTGTTCAGGCGCCAGCGGACCGGCCACGCCAGAAGGCTGCTTGTATGCCATACGTACACGGGGTGTCTCATCGACTACTTCCGATCGCAGCTAAGCATGACGTGCAGCTGGTGTTTTCAGCTGATCACAAAGTCGGGAGGGTGTACGCGGCAGTTCGAAACAGGCTAGACAAGACACTGGCAGCTCGACAGGACCCGCGGAAGTGCACTGTCAGTCATGCCAGCGAGTTCACCGCCTGTGAAAAGGGGGTTGTGTACAAGGTGCCTTCGGCCTGTGGGAAGGTTTATGGCCAGACGGGCTGATGCATTAATGTGCGGCTGCAGGAGCACAAGAACTCACTGGACTGTAGAAAACCGGTTTCTTCGAACCTTGTTTTGCACTGCTGTGAGTGCAAGGAACTCGGGACCTGCATGTGCTCGCCGGACCTTGACAACACTACGATTGTGTACAATCATGACAACGTGTGGTGTAGGGAAATCTATAAGGCATATAGTATCGCCAAGGCTCAAAACACGTGCGTGGCCAAACCGTCTGTTGCTATACGCGAGAAAGAGGTAGCATATCTGGACAAGTGCTTTGCATCTTGATAGCAGGGGCTGGTGTTGATTGTTGTGTTTAGTTTTTCTTTTGGTTTTTGACCGACGATTTTATCGCACCTTCTTCCTTTATAATTCTATGGGTTTTCGAATAAACCTCCAGTTGTTAGTCAGCGCTCGTGTCGTCTACTCTTTCTGTCCGTGTTTTTGAGCTAAAAATTATGTAAGATGTATGACCTAACTGATACCTGACCTGCTGCAAAGCACCAACACGGCTTAAACACTGCGGTGTCGTGCCACTTTTGTGTGAAGCTACCTACTCGAAATAAAAAAAGTACAGGTGGCTCAACGTTTTGCGGCTGACTCTGAAATAGCTTCAGCTGTGTGAAGTCGCATTCACAAGCAGATCTTCGATAAGAAGACGCTTCATGTATTTAGATAGATGTGTTTGGACACAGTTTTTGCTGTGACGGGCCAGCAATGCCTAAAACTGCGGTACCCTTTTATAAGCTTAAGTTAGCATTTAACAGATTTCATTTATCCTCCACGTTTCCTCCACGATTTATCCTCCACGTTTCTTCCCCTTGGGTGAGTATGGTTAAAACACAGCTGTTAAACAGTTTTTTTCTGCAGGGCTGTTGGTAAAGTGGCATTCATGGTATGAAAGTACTTGCCGAATGCACGCGAACCCCCTTTTTAATCTTCTGGTTATATTACTCTCACCGTCAGGATAGTGATCACTGCCTGCCCTAAGAACACCTATTTCGGTACCTCTTACAGCGCTTCGCTACCACTCGTAAACTGATGCTCGCTTCTGAGAGTGTTCAACATTAATTTAGTTTCCTGCATGTTAATTTTTGGAGCCACTGTTTTGCTAGGCCCAAGTTATTGGTAATTGCAATTCATTCCGAATGTCTTTGCAAGGAACTTGATCTGCGACTAGCAGATTACTAAGGTATTAATTACCCTTGAACTCGTATCAATTGATTGCCTCATTTAATAGAATAGACGGCGTATTTACTGAAAACAGAACTTTTTTGGAACGACGAAATGAAAGACCGGTGTCACTACAACCTGCGAATTTCGGATCTGAACTGCTGTGCGTCGACGCAGTTTTTAAGGCGGTGACCCGAGAGTGCTGGGCATATTTCCCTTCAATTCAGAACGATGATAAGAAGTTATTATTGGCTTTCAGGCTGCAATGTATTTTTCTTTTGCACAAAAATGCGTCTGAGTTTTACGTCCTGACGCGACATAAGAGGCAGTAGCGACGCCGTAGTGCAGAGCTGAAGAAGAAGAGTATGCCGCCGGATTTTTTTACCATTTTCTGGCATCGCACAGCGCACGGGTGTCTTTGTATTTCGCATCTATTGAATTTCGTCTGCTAAGGCCGGCATCAAATTTGCGACTTATAAACTACTCAGAACTATAACCCTCAAGACTACAGTGTAACTAGAAAATTACTTAAAAACTTGCGGCAAGAAATGGGGTTACAGCGGGATCTGCAAATAGCTCATATCAAATGATTGCAAACGTTAAACACAAATTATTGAAAGTGTTCACATGAATGCGCTTTTCTTGACTTAGAATTCTTTCTATTAATTCACCTCGATCGGTTGTTTTGCCCTCGTATTAGGTGCCCGTTTCGTGGCCAATTTTGCCATGTTATGCAATTGAATAATTAGTACTTGAAGGATTTGTTGTATCTCCTAGAGCTGTGGGGCAAATATAGCTGTTGTACGATTTTTTCATCATGACGGATCATTAGCGCGAAGCATTTCATCTGCTATATCTGTTCTAAGGTTATGCATTTGTTTCTCCTAGCTTTAAGAGGAAAGAAGTACTTGGTCCACTGCCCCTAGTTGTTCAAAGAACCCTACGTCCCTCAATAGAAGCGTTTCATTTTCAATTGCGAAAATAAAAGTAATCTAGAAGAGCACTGATCATTCGAAAGGCACGTGGTGTTTGCTTGCTCTGGCGTGCGGTGCATACGAAGGGCGGAAAAAAGACCGAATCTATGACAGGGAAATTGCGGGAACGTTTACTGGGTCGTTAAGCTTAAAGGTGCCTTTTTCCACGCTCTTGTCACTCGCAGAATAAGCCTGGCATAAGACTGGGGTAAACGGCTTAATGTCACGGGGCAAAATTTCAGGGCCGCAGAACATGCAGCTGTGTTTGAGAATGTAAACAGTCGTCTTCCTCTGATTTTGGCAGGAGTTTGGGTAGCACGATTTTTTTAAGGGGAGTTTGGAGATAATTATACGGCTTAGAAAATGTGTGCAAGAAACAAATCGTCTGAAGCGTTACTGGACACGTCCAGTGTCATGCTGATTCCGTGCGCCATAAGAAGTACACGATAAAGAAAAATAAGGGTCAGAATAGGTCGCACAGAGTTTTTCTAACGTCATTAAGTTTTATTGAGCCAACGCTTAGTAGTGTTATTTTATTCACGAAGTTACTACACTAGTGATGTGTTCTAACCAGCTGAATGAAAGGAATAGTGGCACACCAGTATCATAGCATAAAAAAAAGCAGGGACAGGGGAAAGAGCTTCCAAGTTCATCGCATGCGTCGAGTACCAGTTGTGACATATTATTAGTTGCGGCTGCAGAAGTTAAGTACGTTTGCACAAAAGTGCGCCATGCTTTTGTGAACGCCTTTGCGACCGCTGAAAGCGTCGCCTCGCCTAGAATGACTGCAGCAAGGAAATCTAGTTTATCGAAAATTCTAATTGTGAATCATAGCACAGGCAGCACGGCCAGCCTTCTGGCTAAGTTTTCTAGCCACGGCAAGAACTTCAACGATAAATTAAATTTTGTCGCTTATTGCGCATAAACTGCCCCTTTTAGTTAAACAGACACTCCGTAGTGCAACGCTACTCAATCCCCTGTACTCAATCCTCTGTGGTTTCGGCTTGAGCGCCAGCGTCCAGGAGACGCTTAGATTTTACAGCGCTACATGTTAAGGTGAAGGTTCGAGGCCAACGCATGTCCTTTCCGCCGTCAAGAAGCGTCCGCGACGCGACCCCCACAAAGCGCAGAAAACACCAAAGGTGTTAATGCACAGGCAGAAAAGACCGGGACCCAGTGCAGGTACGGGGAGAGGGTAGACCGTAAGAGTGCTTGGTATGGTAACGGCAGCTCTAGGGGGGCAGCGCCGGACCAAAGCGTGGGCAAAAATCCTTCTCGTGATCAAACTGGAGTACCTCGTAAGCGTGAAAACAGTAATCTGCATCGCCTCTAGCTCTTAATAATATGGGTATGTAAGCAGAGCCATTTCATTTATATATCTTTACACACCAAGAGCATCTCCCTATGCATAATCATCAATATTTAAGGTTTCGACGGAAACCCGTCTGTTGATCAGTATTCTGAATGTCCACAAACAAACACTCGCCCAGGTGAATGAAGAAAAACAAAAACATTGTGGTTTCGCCACCACTACGGACGCGTTGTTCACAATGAGACAGAAACAGATGGGCCCTTGCTTTTGGGCTGTTGTGGAGTTTTCCTCCCCAAACAGCCTTCCGTCGCACCCGGAACAATGTTGCCCTTCTCGAGAAACATGAGCCGCCGGCTGTTACCAAGAGCGGAAGCAACGAGCCATCTCTTTCTGTGTGACTGTGAACAAGGCACCACTCCAAGTTCCTTGTTCACAACGTCCGTGTTTTTACGTTTTTGTTTATTTCACCTTGGCGGGTGTTTTTTTTTTGTGAAATGCGTAATCATTAATGCACGCAAGCTAGCGTAAATTTCTGTATCGAGATTTGTTAATTGGTATTAAATATGTTGGATGCTCAACGCCACTTATTTCTTCTGCTCCGCTGATAAAGGGCACAGCCTCTAGAGCAGAATGGTGTGACGGCAGTTTACTGGCGATTGAGTGTGACTGTATGTTAGCTGCGATGACGGCAGTTTACTGGCGATTGAGTGTGACTGTATGTTAGCTGCGATGAGCGTAGTCGAGTTAAAAATCAGTTATGAGTGCGTCGCAGTATTGCTCGAGATGAGCAAGAAGAGTTGATTTATCAAGCTGACCCCGGGTCTCCTAATGTGCGCATTAGAGCAAAACTGCGGAACAGCTCTCTTTGCCGTTCTGTGCCCTAATATACGCCGCAAATGACGGGCGTTGGGAATTTGTCTGTAAGAATGTGTTATATTACCCGAAGGATATCGAATAGTTGCCCCGTTCTTTCGCCGTCTTCGCGCTTTGGGACTAGAGATGGGTACTACATGTTACAGAGATTGATGTGCTGCCACAAACCAATATGCATGAGCAGCCCAGTACATTAATTTCTCCTTCTGAAGCATCCCCCCTCTCAGCGGAATAGAGCATCCACTGGGGTCATGCATCTTAAGGTGGTCTGCAGGGATCCTTGGTTTGACGGTGGCACGCTGCGTCGCTAATTAGGAGCTCCGAACGGTACTTGAGAGTTACACTCCCGCCGCGGCTGCGTTGGCTGAATCGCGGTGGAACGGTTTCAAAGGAAGGTAATGACTTTACACTTTGTATTTTATGGCATTGTATCACAGGCGAAATCACAAACAGCAAACTAGCATGGGCAGGTTATGTAATGCAAGGAGCATATCACTAGTGGGGAATTAAGGAAGTGAGATCGATGTCAACAAAGAGAAAACGTAGCGGGTACCGGCCGAGTCAGGTACGCGCATGACATTAGTAAGCTAGTGGGAATCAGAATTCCTCAGCTTGGGTAGTGCAGAACTGAGTGCGCTGAACAAAGAGCTTGTTATCCTAAAGTGGACGCAGCTGGGATAATATTCACGATGACGAAAAAGGCAGTTTGGGGTACACGTCAGCGGCAGTGCTCCTCGTGTCACTGTATCTCTCGTCCACGATTCAGCGCTCTAGACACCATCTTACGTGTAAACATAGCGACAGGAAGGACACATCGGAGAGGGACGGGTGTGCCGAGACATCGAATAATAAGTACACCGGGCTCGAGCAGTGCCAGACCGAAAGGCGTCATCGCATTGGTGAGGTAACTGTCGCTTTTGTTGCTCTGCTAGGCGTAGGGGTTCTACGTTCTTCGCCACCAGACGGCGACGTCCCCACAACAAGGACAGAACACGAAGGAGGTCTAAGCGTCTAAGCGTGGTCTAAGCGTGGAGTTCTAAGCGTGGCGCATCTAATCTATAGTCACCATGTTGTCAAAGGCACAGACTCGCGCACGGGTAGTAACTCCTGAGGATTACTCGCGGCTTGCGCCTCATCAAGTGCCGCATGTCATATGCTGCTTCCTAAGTAGAGAGACGTTCTGGGTGTTCCAGGCGCGGCTTGTCCTCCATATCGAGGAAGGAGAAAACAAAAATAAAGAACATTTCCAGCTTTTGATAGTCTCTTCTTCACCACGGGAAACTTTGGCGATGATTATCTTAAAAGCATTCATCCGCTAGTACATACAGTTTTACTGGGCAGGCGCACTCGGCAATTGAAGAAGCAAAACTTTTTAATCAATTGCAGGGGTACAAAAGAACTCCCATTTGCAAAGACTTATTTTCTCTAACTTCGTTACCGCCCATTTGATTTAGTAATATTAGAAGATACGAATGAAAGGCACTGCAGAAATACAAATCCACGTGTGAATATATGAATCAAGCGTGTGCTGATCCCCAAAAAAGGTTCTAAATTTACACGCGAAATCTTTGCCCGTCGACCCACAGGCAGCCTAAGTGACCAGTGTACCGCAAAACCATAAATCACGCTACTTCGCAAGGAATTGGAATATCTTTGAAATCGCTAAAGAATGTGGTAAGAGTTTAACGCAGTTAAACCGGGTAGACGTGTGAAAGCATGCGTTTAGCCTGATTTGCTGATGGTTTTGCTTTGGTGGGTAGTCGACAAGTGTAGCGACGATGTTAGTTCGACAGTTGTGCAGGCTGCGTTATTGTGACGCGGGCAGCGCCGGCTACGGAAACTCTTGCATTAGTATTCGATTAATCAGCGGGCGTAAATCAGGTCTACGATGGGCAGTTCGGTCTAAAATATTTTTCTCTGCTCGAGCAAGAATAACGACAATTTTAAAGAAAGGAAAGCAGAGCTTTCATCATCACGTGCCCAAATTGTTAAAGTCTGCCTGCTTCCTACATGATGATGCGCTTTCATTTCGCTCTGAAACAAAGCCTTCCTAGTCACATTCGCAAAGTTGTTTCGAGCACGGCCTCAGCAATCCCTTACATTATTTCGTGGTAGTGGTTAATACAGTGACAGCCCGATCACGAGTCCAGAAGGACGTCTCTCTCTGAAACTTCGACGCTTTCGGCGGGACTCGAAAGCTTCTAGTCGGAGCAATATAACGTACTTTTGGATTAAACAAATGAATATCAGACACAAGGCGGCACTTTTTTCTCGAAAGGAATTGCAACAAGCATACCACGGGATACAAAACTTAATTATTCGTGCCAACACTATTATGGACAATATAAATCTTAATTGAGAGCGCACTAGTGGAAGTGCCAGAGGGACATTCAAGACCCGCTATCACAATATTGCACAAAGCCTTCGTTGCAGAGTATTTGTGCTCTGCACCTGAACACGCAGGCTACATGCCGTGATAGAGAGATTGCCACGTAGTAAATACATTTTTTTTTAGCGAATTTGGCTGTCAGACAATTATGAAAACAGTAGAAATAAGCATTACTCTAAAGGTTTTCCAGGCCTTTTTCCTAGCGACCATTGGTGACTATACTGAGTGCTTCGCCTAAGATGTTCAGGAATTTTTAAAAAGTAGGCTTTTTCAGTTAACAGAGCGCTTTCTTGCAACAGCATTGTCAGCGGAGTAGTGCGGCAGAACAAACCTAAACATTGCTAACCTGGAGCCTGGCTAATGAATATTGGGTAGTCAACTTTCAACTATCACTGCTTATCTGTTTATTTAATAAGAAGCGTGCAGCCAGCCCTAGGTAATATGCATATCAGTTTTTAGAATTTCTTAAACGCAGTTCCCTTCGGCACTGTGCCAGAACAAATTTAATCTACTTATGGGTTATGCGCACTGGAGGGGTTGCTTTGCCTGCAAGCTTCTCGAAT
Organism: Amblyomma mixtum; assembly: GCF_055824585.1. NCBI lineage: Eukaryota > Metazoa > Arthropoda > Arachnida > Ixodida > Ixodidae > Amblyomma > Amblyomma mixtum. Next base: position 45,010,867 of record NC_143020.1, on the reverse strand, counting down.
GCGCATGTGGTGAAAATTTTTTAGGCCAAATGGCTAAATGGCCATAGGCGATGTGGCCTTCTAGAAATTCTGAAAACTTATATTGGAATTTAGTTGGGCTACACGCCTCTCAATAAGCAAGGGGACTAATAGTAACAGTTAAAATGTTAGCTTATCAATATTAGTTAATCAATCTACTATTTAGCACCTCTTAGCTGCGTTCCGAAGCGTTTCTTCGCTGATAAAGCTATCCCGAAAAAGCGCTCTTCTAACTTGTAAAGCCCGTTTTTAAAAATTGCTGACAATCTTAGGCTGCCGCGGTGGCTAAGCGGTTATGGCGCTCGGCTGCAGACCCGAAAGATGCGGGTTCGATCCCAGCCGCGGCGGTCGAATTTCGGTGGAGGCGAAATATCAGAGGGCGGTGTACTGTGAGATGTCAGTGCACGTTAAAGCTCCTCAGGTGGTCGAGAGTTCTAGAGCCCTTCACTATGGCATCCGTCATAGCGTTAGTCGCTTCGGAACGTTAAACCCCAATCAAAGAGAACCAAGCAGACAATCTTGGGTGAAACACCGGCATAAGCAAAGACATAGAAGGGTAAAAGTGATCTCAGCAAAGAATGTTCTTTTCTCGTGACTTTAAAGGCTTCAATGGGCTTCACCCCTCGCTGCGCGAAGAAGATTGTAACGGAACTTTTCATACATTATAAGCGACCAGCATCTGGACATTTAGTGTTTCTGTCTAGAGTGCTCTTTTACAGCCGACTGAATGGCAGCTCAGCCCAATGGCTCCTAAGCCGATCTGCCTCTTTGCTAAAAGCATTCTCTTGTTTTGTTTCGAGGCTTTTCGACAAATTCATAACCTTTATTGCATATTTGGCTGTTTCCTTGTTTTATTTCTTTCTTAAGCTTCTCTTCTAACCGCGCAAATATTTTGGGATCTCCGCTTCATGGCTAAATACGAAAGGAAAACAAAGCTAAAGTTTTCACTCACCGTTTTCTACTTTAGCTTCCTGTCCAGATTTAAAATGTGTCATGATCCGTTTGCTTCATTTATATTTTGAATGGCGAACGGCTTTCTGGTCTGCTGTTGGTTTATTTATGTGTGCCGTCGAGCTTCCTGGCCGGGAAAAGAAGAAGGGTAAACAGACTTTAGCATCGAATATATGCACGCTTCTTGAGATGTTTGGTGCGAAAACAGGGAAACAGTTTTACATTTTTTGAATATTTCTCTGCGGAAAGAGTGTTTTTTTATATAGGTTCGAAAAGTGCCTGGGGCGCAGAGAGCTAAAACTATGAAATAGGAAAGGCTTCAGGCCAGAAGTTTTCTCCAGTTTGCGAATCAGAGCGACCACATCGCAGCCTCCTCTATCGCAGTCTCTCCAAATAAAAGCAGCGGCGAGGGATCAGTTCGAAAAATCCCGCGCTCCTTAAAGTTGCCTCCCTTATCCTGGCGCAAGGCTCATACTTTCATCTGGCATGCTTTTCGTCCCACGAATGGAAAAATCCGAAAGATGTGTTTATTTATACTCTCCATAAAATCGCCTCTGCTCGAAAAGCTTATCAATTTTACCATCCGCGTCTTCCTTTTTTCGCTACTTTCATTCTTACGGATCCCTTATACGTCGGCGTAGAATTTTGGGTTAATAAGTTTTGAAAATTCTGCGGAATTTTATTGGTGCTTAGTTCAGAACGCAGTTGGCGCTTTTCTGGGTGAATAATATGTTTTGCGAAAGAATAATTGATTTTTTTTCTGCGCTATAAACTGATACAACCCCTGTGCTGTAAAAATTCCCCAAGAATTCCTTTTGATATTTTTGTCATCCCATCAGTCTATTTCAATCAGCACAAGGGCCTCTGCCATTTTTCTCCAATTAACCTCGTCCTTTGCCAGCTGCGGCCACCTTGCAGCCAGTAGACTTCTTTGTCTTGTTAGCCAACTTAACTTTCAGCCGCTCCTGCAACGCTTGCCTTACCTTGCAATGCAATTTTTTACCTTAACTACCATGGATTATCTCAGCTGCACTTTACATGGCCTCCACAAGCCAATTTATTTTCCTTGATTTAGACTGGGATGTCTTCAGCCCACATTTGTTGCGTGACTCACTCCACCCTCCTCCGCTCTCCTAGCATGACACTATCATTTTCTGTTTTATAGCTCGCTGCGTTGTTCCCCGTTCAAGTTGAACCTATTTTGCTATATTTTTATCCACATAACATTTTTGCCCCGTAAGTGAGCACCGGTAAGGCACAGCTGTTATATACTTTGCGCATGAGGGATAATGGTCGAAAGCTAATCATGGTTTCAGATAACTAGCCAAATGGGCTCCACCTCATTCTTATTCTTCAACTTAGTTCACTCCCGTGATCGCGATCAGTGGTCGCTACCTGCTATAAGCCGAAATATTTGCTTACCACTTCAGCGCCTCGCTATCCGTCGTCAACAGCTCTTCCTTTCTGCGGCTGTAATACTTCACTTCACTTCACTTTATTACCCTAAAGGCCCCCAGGATGGGGGGTATTACATGAGGGGTGGGTTACATTGAAAAATCAGATTGAATGAACAAAGAAAAAACGTAAGGTACAAATATTATTCGCGGTTAAAGGTAGCTGCTAAACAGTTCGCAAATGTTGATGGGCAGGTGATTGCGGCGATGTCGTGTGGAAGGCCGTTCCAGTCCTTGGCTGAGCGTGGAAAGAATGGCGATGCAAATGTAGTTGTGCGCGTAAATGGCCGGGCTACTTGAAGGGGATGACTGTGAGGAGGTGAAGACTGCAGGTCAAATTTACGCATTAACATTCATGAGTTATAGGAAAGAAATAAATGAGGCGGCATTTGCAGGAAAGGAAAATCTAATTTAGTATTGAAATGAAACGGGGAAAAAAACAGACAAGAGAGAGAACAAAGAGGAAAAAGGAAAGGAAAACAAACACTCGCGAGAAGACAGTCAAAAAGGAAAGTAACGCTTAAATTTCTTTGTGTCCCAGTGATGAGCCTGGTGCGTCGATCGAGGAGGCGTGGCTGGGCGTCGGGGCAGACTTTAGGCACGTGTGTCGGGTTCCCTTCGTTGACACCCGGTTGGCGGCGTTCTCCACGGCGGCCTCAACGCTGCCGAAGAAAATAGCGTCTGTGTGCTCCGGGCACGGCCCTCAGGTCCGGTAGCCCAGGTACGCCACGGAGATGTCAGAGGCGGCCCGTGTCGAGAAGCTGTCGGCTGGGCGGGAAGAGAGGCGCCTGGATGTGACGGCCGAGGCTCCCGACGACGGCTGTCCGGGTCTGGTCACCCGGACGTCTGCGGCTGAGGCCCAAGCCTGGTAACTCGGGGCTCCAGCAGAACAAGTCCACCTCCGTCGCCGACCGCCGTCTTCCTCTTCTCTCCCGCACGTTCTCTCTGCCACGTATTCCTTTCCTTTTCTTCTTCGTCCGCCTCCCGTGCGTCTTCTGTAACCGCAGTGTGGCGCTGGCTCCTTACAATGACCAATGCGGAGGGAAATGCCTGCCGGCTGATTGATGTAGCGCGGACGACGAAGTGAGTTGAAATAAAGTTTGTGTAACAAGCACATACTAGGAATACGACGCCTACAAGCCAGAAGTGTTAAGCCTGCCTCTGATTTTAGTGATGATGTACTGACATTATATGAATAGCACGATTGTATGATCTAGTGGCTCGATTTTTTACTTATTCTAGGAATTTTATTACATAATTTTGGTTAGGGCTCCAAATAGCAGAGGCATATTCTAATTTAGAATGGACAAGTGGTTTGCAGGCAAGTAATTTTAGGTTTTGTGGCGCATGACGTAGATGTCGTTCGCTGTAATAGATTGCTGTAATTTCCTGCATGTAATTTTCAGACACATGGTTCTACTTCCACTGTCTCTTTCAATGATCATGCTTTGCAGCTCGCCTCCCGAGTAACTTGGGAAGGCAATTTCATCAACGAATTGAAGATCACTAAGGCATCCTCCAATAACTCTTCTCCCCGGCTATTTGCAATCCAGACCTCTGAATACATCCTGTAAACAGGCGGTCAATAGCATTTTAGAGATAACGTCTCCCTGGCTGACACTCCACGTTCTCGCATTTTATTGCTGACTTTATGATGTACCATGATGGCTAAAAAATGACGGACGAAAGTTTCTAGAATGCGGATTCGCGGCTAAAAATTTATTTCAGCGTAGCCCCTGCAGTCAGTCAGATCATATTTAATCTGTGAATAGAGCACGAATGTCCCTTCGTGGATCGTACTTTTCACTGATCTGCATTGCCTGACCCCCAAGAAAAAAAAAATTCGCGAACCCTCATGCCTCATGCCATGACTGTACATCGGTTACAGATGATTTTCGGTACTTTTACAGAGATTCTTCAATATCCTGATTCCGTAATGCTTGTAGAACTGCTGATGTTCAGACTGGGTGATATCATTTTATTTAGTCAATGAATCCAATTATAAGTGTCGGACACATTTTACCCATTTCTCTATCAGTTGAGTGGTTATTTTTATATGGTCTATTGTCGAGCAGACTAAAAAATCATGCATGATCATTTGCTCGATTGAAGTCTAAGGTTGTACAGACTATTCTGGCAATTGTCTTAGTAAATCATTTAAACGCAACGAACAGTAAGATGGTCGGTTTGTATCTCTTCGGCATTTATATACCGTTTATAACGCACTAAGGTGATTTCAACGTTCTTGAAATCTTCCGGTACTCTCGAGGTGATAAGGCAATGCATATACAGGGTGCCTAGTTTTCTAAGCAAAAGTTCTCCGCCTTCCTTCAATAGAACTGCTGTTGCGCAATCCCCACCATGCTTTCCCTCTTTGCATCCGCTCTGTTACCCTTAAGGACTAGTGGTTATCTTGCCTTCGCATTATATATCCGTCCGAGCCCATTTCTTTCTCTTGATTTCGAATAGGATGTCATTAAGCCGCGCTTGTCTCCTCACCCTCTACGCCCGCTTCCGGTCTCTTAACTACACACCTAGAATTTTACTTTCCATAGCTGGCTGCATTGCTACTAGCTTGAACTGATCTTGAGCTTTTCAGCACATACATCTAATTTATGCCTCTGCCTAGTTTCCGTTGGCCGTTCTCAGTCTACCAGCGTTCCTTCGGGCATGCTCGATTCTCTCTTTATTAAACTGATGGTTAGCACGCGCTTATTCATTATCTTTTACAGCTCTGCAAATTCTGTTTCGTCCGTGAGGATAGAGACTTACATTCTTTACCGTTTCTTAGCCATATCTTTTGTCTTGTGAAAGAGCTTGCAGATATCATGTTTAATAATCCTACCGCCTTCTTACACTGCACGCACCTTAATGAGAGCTACTATATTATCCCTCATTAGTTGAATATTCAGGTCGTTGTCTTCAGTTAAAGATGAGTATCTGTTCTGCAGCCAAACTTTAAATTCCTCTATATTCCGTCTTCTGTTCTGCCAAAAACTCTCCTGGCCTGTCAAAAATTCCCCAAGCTCTGCACTAGCTCACGCCTTCCCAGTATTGCCCGAGAGGTAGAAATGCGTGTTACTGCTCTTCCGTCTGGTTAGGCACATAAGGTAGTCATGGTTCGAGAGTTACTCAGCAAAAGCGCCACAGAACGTGTGGCGTTGCGTGGGTATATAAAATTTAATAAGGAACCACGGACTTTGTTTGCGGGGCGTGAGATACGCAGTCACCTCCTCGGGGAGTAATAACGCTGGTAGTCAATGAGCTTCTTTTGCGCACATTATACTTATCAATGACCTTTAAAAACACTATATTTATCAATGACCTTTAAAAACTTTCTACGAGTATATGTATTTTCACCATGAATTTCGTTCATTGAAAGTAAGCGATTCGGACTAGGAGCTAGAGACACGCTTTATTTACATACTGAAGGTGACATCTTCAATCATCTATTTATTTTTTCTGAAACATTCACTGCAGCACAGCCAAACCTTATCATTCGAGATGTTTGTGCTTTCAGTTTCGTATACACAGCTCAAAATTGAGAGACACAGAAAAGAACCATCGTAAAGGTTAACGGACGGAAGGAGTAAAGGAATGTGTGTTGCAGTTCATGTCAAGACCCTGTTGACGACTTTTGCAAAAGCTACTGAATTCGTTTTTCCTAGTGAGCAGGTAATTTTTTTGAAGTTAAGAGCCGGAGGAAACCAGCTTGATCTAGGTGCTGGCAATATACTTCTTCGTAACTTTGTCACTCTTTGACAGAAAACTTACAAACAACAACAAACATCCGGAGCCACTGCTGTCATGCCTACGAGCCGGATTAAAAACGTGAGGACGGTTGTATGCGGATACAAGACTGAGAATAATAAGGGAGTAATTACTCATCGGCATCCACCCGAGCGAAGCCATAAAGCCGCATGGCAGTAGTCGCATGGCTGCGCTCGGGTGTATGCCAATGAGTAATTACTCCCTTATTACAAATCTACTCCACCTTGGGGGATTCCCCTAAACATTTGACCAAGACTCACAATACAATAGATTTTCTGATGAAAATTTTCTAGCGTTGAGACCCTCCTGGTACTCCAGAAACACCACTAAGCTTAACGCCGGCACGTCGTCGTCCCTGCTTACGAGACAAACAATCGCTGAAGATGTTTATACTGCCTTCAGCTCGGCGTTTTCCTTGCGGTTAATCTGCATCCGAGTGTTGTCTGCATACATCTCAGCCCTATCTCAGTAGGGACGCGCACGCAGTGCTAACATTGTCGGATGTGACGCATAGTTCTCATGTGGCCACCAGCAGTGTTTTAGAAATTAGAACAGCTGGACAATGTTATGTTATCGAACTATGAACTGATGCTTCAGCATTTAAAGTTTCGGCAAATGATGAACGCCTTTGCTTTTAATTATCGACCTCGCGTTACTCTCTAGGATACACTGTGGGTCGCTACATACAATTTTTTTTTGTAAATATACATGCTATGAATCTTCATGGGTGCGCTGATATTTGTCCCGCCTCAACAGGGACATTTAGTGCTTAAAATGTATCATTCAAAAATGTTCTCACACCTCGACTTCAAACTTGTGACTTCTACCCTGAAACGGTCTCCTTGATCATCGTTCGAGAGTGAATGACGGAGTACAATGGGCTCTGTAATCCGCATCGTGCTCTATAATGAATTCTTAAAGGTGTGCCACATGCCTTGACTATGTCCCGGTTGTGCGTTATTTGCGCTTACAGGTCGCATAAACTGCTACGATTGTTAGGGTGCCGCTTTGAAATTGAAGCATTCACTTCATAAGGTTAATTTTTATGGCACTTGGAGCACTTTTTGCTATACCCCATACCGCACTACTGCTGGTCTAGGTTACACACATTGCTCTCTACCAGGAACAAAGAAAAATACAAAGAAAGCAACAGCGCGCTTCTGAAACATAGCTGCCTCCACGTGTATTTACACATCTGTCCTGCACAAACACAGCGTAACTGAAGCTATACTCGCTCTTACGGCTCACATTATAGCACTTAGCCGCTTTTTTAAACTTTGGTGTTGACACGAGCGCGAGTAATGGCCCAGAGTTTTGCTCCTTGCTGTTTCTCCGAGCACGTGGAGACCATCTTCTGTTGCCGCAATTCGGTCTTTTCTTGTGAGCAATAACGGTAGAAAAGCGCGGGGATCCAGCACAGGGCGAATGTCTTTGCTTCTGAGAGAGGCAGTTCCCACTTCGTGTCTCCAACGGCTGCGGAATAGGCGAAGATACACTTCAAAGACACACCGGAAAAAGGGAAATATGTGTCGTGGGATCTTTGTATTTCACAAGGTCTTCCGCTGTACCTGGGAACGTATATTACAAGGTTTTGCGAATGTTCAAGGATTTCCGATCTAAAAGCGAAAAATTTGGCGTTCAGTTCAGGCTTCAAAGGGAATCCCAATATTTGAAAATACCCAATATTTTCTACGTTCTTCGGCATTTGAGAATTTAGGAACCTGGAAGAAGTAGCCGATTGTCTCATGCACGTTCTGAGACTACCGCGCGACCGCGCATCCTCTGCATCTAGGCCGGCACCCTTCACGGCGGCGCGTCCATAAACTGCTTAAACGTCCATAAACGGCTGCACTCTTTGGTACGTGGCCGACGAGCGCACGTTATGGTAGAAAGCACCCTTTTGAAAGCGCGCCCACCGGACTGAAAGATAACAATGCGAAAACTGAAATCAGTGGTTTTTTGGTGAAAAGAAATGGCGCAGTAACTGTTCCATTCCTCGGCACTCAACTACACCGCGCCGTAAGGGAAGGGGGGAAGGTGGGAGTGAAAGAAAGAGAGAAGGGAGCGCAGTATTTATTTATCTATTTACTCTCACGGCCGAAGCATTACAGAGAGGAGTGGGTGATAAAAAAAAAAAACAGAACAGGTAGCGCAGCACTACAATATAAAATCAATTACAGCATTCTTAAACAATCGGCGTTTGTAATGAAAGCGATGGAAGCGGGAAGGTGGTTCCATTCCTTACCAGTCTTGGGGATAAAAGAGGCGAAGTGTAAGTTGGTGCGACTGCTGGGTACGCCAACTTTGAACTGGTGGTCGCTGCGGGATAAAATGTAAGACGGTGGTACAAGCGACGTATCTCTAGTGGACGGGTTCGAAATAATTTCAGCCACCTGGTGATATTTAACGTGGACTGACATCGCACAGCACACGGGTGCCTTTAGCGTTTCACCTCTCTTGAAATGTGGCCGCCACGGCCGGCTGGAACCGGGGTACTCGACTCAGCAGCCGAGCGAAGTACCAACGTCAATGCGGCGAGCGCTCTGTTGAATTTGGCTTTCATAGTTGTTGTGTCGCTGCTAAACAACTTCAAAGCTGGCGATACCTAATTGTTACGGCCTTCAAGAGCGAAAACTAAGTTGCAAGTTAAACGCAAGTAATTCTAGGTACCTTCCCGAGAAAGCCGGGACCCGAAGCTTTTTGACACGGGTGGACAGCCTTTACTTCGAAGAGCACCGTCAATTTCTTGCGCTCAAAGTCCTAGCGAACAGGTACACCTCCTGCGCTTCTCATTTTCGCGTATTACGACAAAATTACTAGGCTTAGAAGATTGTTTGATTTTTCTGGGGGGGGGGGGGGGGGGGGGGGGGGGTAACGTTTCAAAGGACTCAGGCTATGAGGGACGCCGTACTGGAGGGCTCGAGATAATTTCGACCGCTTGGGGTTCTTAGCGCGCACACATATCTCATAGTGCACGGGCTTCTAGCAATTCGCCTCCGCGGAAATGAGAACGCCTTGGCTGGAATTGAACCGGCATTTTTTGAGAGAAAGGCCGAGCAGCATAACCACTGAGCCATTGTGGCGGTGCGCTGAGAAAACTTCTACTTGAACTTGTTCTCCATGCATAGGTGCATCCCACGCCTTTGCTCAGCTGCGCATGGGTGTGGGTGACCTCATCTCTGTCATCCCCTGGGTGACCTCATTCCCTGGGGTCCCCTGGGTGAACGCATCTCCTCTTGTTTGCACTTGGCGCTAACGTGCCTCCCTGCACAGCAGCGCAAAGAGTAGCGTTGAGAGCTTGGTCTACACAATGGCCGATCACAAAAGCGAGGTTGCCTCGTCCTCCGAATGTTTAAGACGGCGGGCGTGGTACCTGCGCAGACATTTTCTGACCTTAGTGCGATGAAATATTCGGGCCATAGCCTCCTCATAGAGTGTCATCAAAGTGCGATAACAAAATGATTGCTATTGGTTAGAAAAAAGTCTTTACACGAGCAGCCGCAATTTCATCTCTGCGTAGCTCTTCCTCCACTGGTGCATCGTGTGTACAAATGCCTCCAACCTATTCTACCGAATAGAATTACCAAACCTGGGAGGCTACGCTGGAAAGCTGCATCCGTTTATTACGCAAGAATTATTTTTGGAGATTGCGCAATAAAACTGAAGCTTTTGGTCCGCAGCTTTGTTTTCCTCTTATATCAGCTCAGTAATTTCTTCCCTTAACGGAAGCATATTGCAACATGACTACTTCGCGCTGCTTCCAGAAAGGTCGAAGATGCCTGCCATCATCAGATTGTAGAAATTTTGATAACTAAATAGAAAGTTTTCAGGGGCCTAAACTTATTTTAAATAATTCAAGCTTTCGCTAGCCTCCAGGACTTCGAAGATGTATTAGTGATTCGACGCCTCTTCCAGCCCTCCTTGAATAATCATGCTCCCTCTGAAATACTCTGCTCTTTTACATGTGATGACTCTATTTCCCGCTTTCTGCGCTGTAACTTTGCTGTTGTACCTCCTATCAATTCAAACTACTTAAGGATGCCTGAGGACGACTCCGTGCACTTTCTTGTTCTGAGTAGAATTTGATTATTTATCTTCTTCGGACTATGCTTACGTTCGTACGTCACCAAAATACATATTTTCTGCCAAGAAAATTAGATTTAGAAATCTCCCCGCCCGTCGACTCAAAGTTGTGACGTAATTGGATGAAAATGAAGGGTTGTAAATGTTTTGAAGTCAAAGACATTGTAGCGTTGCCTTAGTAAGCCGCGGAAATTACTGTTGACCCGGGAATTTTGCTTGCAAAATCAACCGCTGACAGCGACGCCTCCATTCCGTTTGTTCGGCCTTTTTCAGGAGATGTGGCAAGACTGGTCCGAAATCGCGATGTCAGAAGCAGTGTTTAGCAAATTTGATTACGGAACATGCATATTCACGAATGGTGGTATATCTATCAGTATGGACGTAGATATATCCATCGATATAGAAATCAATGACGTGAATACTGATGTCTTTGGTGTTTGGTCCCAAAAATATGATTGACACCCTGTCCAATTAATATGGCACAATGCATCCGGCGTGTTACGCCGATGGCACCAAAAGCGACGTTGGAAAAAAGAGAAAAATTGGAATAACCACAGTCACTGTAAAAAATTCAAATCCGTAAAAATGTGACTACTGTGCATCTGTATACTTTTCGGAAACGTCAGACATGCGGTACTACTTTTTGCAGTTTATGAATCGTAAGAAGTGTGTTTTTTTCCAAGTTTACTTCAGTTAGTGACTTTGTGCGCTGTGGTGAGCTTAATACAGAAATTTTCTCTTTTTTGGGATCTTTTTTAAATAAAGGTTCTTGCTGGCCAGTTCAGAAGCAGAGGTTTTCGGCACAGCACACGCAAATCTTATGATTTGCAAGAAGAGTTCTTGGGAAAGTTTATTGATTGCAGTGTAAAGATTGGTTCCGCAAACGGGACAATCACTTAAAAGAACATAGCACACGCCCAAATCCCGTCTTCTTTCATGTGATTGTTCCTTTTGCGCAACCCATCTTTACGCTAATTTCTTTTGTTCAGCTGCACTGTAAATGATGAATGCGCTGGAAGCCGTATACCGGCAGTAAAAATGATTATGTTGTCATGCAACCACTACGGTTTCTAATATACAGGGTGTTTCACCTAAGACTTTACACAACTTTTAAAAATGGGCTTTTTGAGTTGCAAGAACGCTTTTTTCGGCATAGCATAGTCACTGGTGTAAGTACTTAAGAATGCAGTTAACACAGGTTAACTTCCAGGCTGGTTAGATGATATTGAATAGTTAACCTTTACCTATGACTGTCGGGCTCTTTAATTATTAAAAGTAGTGTAGCCCACCGTAATCAGTATTCATATTAGCTTTTACAATTTAGAAAATGCGTTTACCCTTGTTGTTTTAGCACGAACAGGTTTCGGCTACATCGCGACAAAATGCATGCCCTCCCAAGAAGCTTGCAGGCAAAGCAACCTCTCGAGTACACGTAGCTCGTGGAGATAACCAATATTTCTTGGGCCATAACGTAGAGGATAACCGTGTTTTCAAAAGTGTAAAAACTGATATGGATAATACTTAAGGTGGGCTACACGCCTATTAATTATTAGGAGCCTAACATAACAGTTAAACAGTTAACCATTAAATATTAGTTAAACATGCAGCTATTTAGCATGTCTAAGCTGTATTATGGTGTACTAAGCCTATGAGAATGCTTTGCCACAAAACGCACTTTTCTCGCTCAAAAAGGCTATTTTTTAAACACTGTGTACACTCTTACGCAAAGCATCCGATATATAAGGCACTGAAGCTCTCTGAAATAGTAAATTACAAAAAAAGACTCTTTTGCTGGGAACATATTTTACTATCTTTTTATGGGTGCTTGAAAAGTACTGATTGGATAAAAATTACTGCGACACTGACTGGGACCTTCGTACCCGATACGGGCGCCTCTGCGAACCAGACCAATTTGTAGAGTTGGTGCTTCTTCGCGCTCAAAAACCGTGACCAATGCGCATCGGAACGATTGTCCGTGACGTCGATGGTGAACTTCGTATGGACACATGTATGTATGCATCAAAGCACAATAAAGGCTCTCAGTACAGTCGTACTTCGTGCGGCAACAAGTAAAGGAGACGAGTAGACTTCTTCAATAGGTTAACAGCCAGAGATTTCCACCTCGCTCTTGTCGCAACCCCGTTTCATAACTTTCCTTGATTTTTTTTGGCACAGCAGTAATGCAGACTTGGTTTCAGCTGCTTCGATCACGGGCTGAGGAATCGCCAGTTGGATAACACAGATAGTAACAAAATGTAAAAATGCGTTGCCCTGAGCTGTAAGCTATCAGTTTTCGCATTTGTGCCCTGGTAGCAAGAAGAAAACATCACCCACTCCAGGAGGTCTTGAAGGAAACAAAAATGCGAGATCCTGTCGGGACCTCGTAATTGATGAAAAGAGAGCCAACACAAGACTGAATGTCTGGCATCTCCTGACACGCGATACATCTCACCTGCACTACTCATCTAACTTGATGGAGATGCCGAGCGCTAGACGAAATGGCAAACCATCAGTCATGTCGAAGCAGTGCGAACAGTTCCAAGAAAGCAAGCCGATTGTGAGGCGGGATAAGAGACACCCGATCTCATTCAGAGGGAGTCCGACATAATGGATTGTTGTGCAACGTACAGAATAAGTTAGGCAATCAACTGCGCGAACCATTCATTGTAGGTGCCGTCACTGAATACTGGCTAACGGAGGGGGGGGGGGGGGAGGCTAGAGAATCTGCTGTAACAGTATTACTTGTAGGTTATAGTGAATACTAAAGAAAAACTGCAAGCATGGTCCTTTTCGTGGTTGATGTCATTTTTTTTCTGAACATGAAAGATCGCTCATCATGCGAAAGTAAAAGTATTGTGTTGAAGAACTTTTCTATGCTTCCTCATTAATTGTATGCACATATATGTCCCACATCATCGTCAATCTCTTCGTATCAATGCAATGACACCAGTGGCTTGGTACCTGTTGCGTCAGTTTATTCATTTGTTTTCTGCTTTGCGTTCAACTTCAGGGGATATGTATCAATAAAGACGGCTATTTTTTTGCGTTACCTTCGCCTCCACTCAATCGAGCAAAAATATTACGCAGGTACCGGTCTACTACCCTCTTTTCTTTGTTGTAATTCACTAAAATTGAGGAATTTCATGGCACTGAAGGGTTTGTTTTAGTTCGGTAAGGTAGCGAGCTAAAAACGTTTCTTGGATAGAAAAAGTGAGCCGAGTGTTTACCCTTTCCGAAGGCATATTTGGCTCCAGGAACACGTGAGTGACATCTAACATGTCCCGTTGCGCACTAAATATTTGTATAAAGTAAATTCCTCCCCATGTGCTTCTTCGTGTCAATCATGGTTGGCTCTTGTTATGCGTATACGAAGCGCGAGTCTACCATATCAGTACAGCTCTGTGCCGGTTGGCTTAACCACAGAGTTGACACTGACAGTTTTTTCTCATGGGGAGCATAAAAGGGTTCTCGCTGAGCTTGTGTACACCTCCATCGATCTCGATTTACATGAAAGTTACAGTAGTACAGGATGGTCCATGTCCACCGCTATTGCTTTCTATGGCTTGGGTGATCATTCTCAATGTTAGGCAACTCTTAACCGTAACACACTTTAATCGGAAATGCTGGCTCTACCAGTGTACCGCAGTTTTTAGAGCACCATACAGTACATGTGGGTGCCTTGTGATTGGATCCCATCAGCGGAATGTAGCTGTCTTTTCCTGTTACTCTCGTAAATTGCCATTCAAATAAAAAATTACGCGACTAATCTACCTATTTGATCAAGGCCCATAACAAAAACACTCCATTAACATTGCACGGTTTCAATATCAATGGGTTTCTTTCGTGCGTTGTACCAGTCTTTAGCGCGCTGTCTTTGACTATCATCATCCACATCAGCCTGACTGCTCCCACTGCAGGGCAAATGGCTCTCCCATGTCTCTGCAATTAGCCCTGTCCTTTGCCAGTTGCGGCCACCATATTCCCGCAAACTTCTTAATCTCATCCGCCCCCCTAACTTTCTGCCGTCCCCTGCTACGTTTGCTTTCTCTTGGGATCAACTCCGTTACCCCTATGGACAATCGGTTATCTTGCCTTCGCATTAAATGCCCTGCCCAAGTCTGTTTCTTCCCCTTGATTTCGACTAGAATGTCATTAAACCGTGTTTGTTCCCTGTCCCACTCCGCCAGTTTCTGGTCGCTCAACGTTACACATATAATTTTTCTTTCCATAGCTCGCAGCATTCTCCTTAACATAAGCTCAACCCTTTTCGTTAGCCTTCGTGTTCCTGCCCAATAGGGGAGTACCGGAAAGGTACAGGTGTTGTATACTTTTCTCTTGTGGGATATTTGTAAACTACCATTCATGATCACAGAGAACCTGCCTTATGAGCTCCACCCCCAATCTTGTTCTTCCAGTTATTTCCTTCTGATCATACACATCAGCGGTTACTAGCTGCCCTAAGTAGACATATTTTCTTTTCTAGCGTTTCGCTACGAATTTCGAACTGCAGCCTCCGATCAGCATTTCTAAACCAAAAGTCCATGCTTCATCATCTTACCAAGCAGTTGAATGCTTTGTTAGTTTCATTATTTGGCTCTCTTCACTTCTACAATTCATAATCTGCCTTGATTTTCGGCTCTACCCCATTTTTCACATGAAGCGTAGAACAAGCCCGTTCAGAGAAGAACATAAATCTACCATGGCAATCAACAGGACCGAGGTTCTTCATGCGAATCAAGCAGCAAATTTAAGTGATATAGCAGTGTAAAAAGTTTTTGTGCGCTTAATTCTCTTACTTGCATCATTGCGTTTTTCTTTCTTGCAGAAATGAATAATGAGTTGTCTGGGACCATTTTTTTTCGTCAGGCTGCAACATATGAAGGTAAAAGTCTATATTCTGACCTTTAAATGCTGATAATAGTTGCTGACCATATCAGCTACTGCCACTAGCGGGAATAAATTTCGTTACCCGCGCAAGCCTGCAAAAGCCTGAGCTTAACATAGAAAGGGAAGTATTTTAAAGTTGAAGTTGAAACGATAGCGTGCATTTTTTTTTAGTTTTACAAAGCCGTTCTGACTTGATTAAAAATGTTTTTTCTACAGGAGGTACTATCAGCGTCAATTGAAACGCGAACAAGCCAACTGAAACGCGAACAGCACAACTTGCAGATATTATACTAGGGAGGCAAAATACATGAGCAGCTGATTTTCCCATCGAAGCTGAAAAGACCGCTCTTCTGAAATGTTAATAGACAACGCCTGTATTTCACCTCCAGCCTTTAATATGCTTGATTTTTTGTGCTCGCGTTTCAGGTGTTCTGTTCGCGTTTCATTTGACGCTGACAGTACCTCTCAAGCAGCCCCCGATTCCAAAACCAATACAAGGTAACATTATCGTCGCGTTTTTCCAATGGCCATTAGTGCAAACAACCAGAACAGGATAAAAATTGCAATGTCAATTAAGCTCTCAAAATTTATGCGTCATTAGAGGAGTTTAATTATTTTGAGTGCAATATTCCGGAACAGTGCAAAACGATGGCATCTCTCCCGTCGAAACATGAGAGCAGTCTATCAAGGCATCTTACGCGCGATTGGCTTGGACATATTCTCTGGCATGTGATGCCATCTTTGGGAACAAAGAAAAATTAAGATGCTCATCAAAAATCAGATGCGAATCTGATCTGGAATGGGTTGCGCTTGCTGACTTTATTAAAACGCCTCTAAAAGCCAACATCTCGGGGTCTGAGAAGACCTCGTTCCCCATGCTTCGCGTAGCGAGACAGAACATAGAGATTCTGGCGAGGCGTGATAGTATTTAGGGAAAAAAGACCGCCTTGTAGCGAACTCTGTTCACAGGGGGATAATCACAGTCAAGAGAGGAAAAATTACAGACCCTGCTGCTGCCTGTACTCCGAGTCTTGAGCTCAAGTTTCTTCACTGCACCATAGCTCCTGAACAATGGTAGTGCTTTCGCGGCGACTGTACTAGCACGTTTCCGCATTCTGTCGCTTCACACAGTTGGACAGATTTGCCAAATCGGCGCCTCGCGCAGAAGCAGGTATCTTCGCGGCACTGCGTCGCTCTTCGCGCCGATGTTCCCGCAGTCAAGGCGCAGATTGCGCCTTAGGGCTCCTAAAACAGTGAACACTTCAGAGAAACTTGATGCTTTTGTGTTGTCATTTATGAAACCATTTTTTTCTTTGATCACCAGTTTTTTTCATGGCTCCCAATGTTTACTAGACAGGACAGGTGATTAGACAACTTTTCAGCATGCGAGTTACAGTGAGGTGGGAGTTTGCCTTTGTTCTTAAATTTCAATATTAATATATAAATAACGACCTGGAATTAATGAAATGAATTGCGAAGTTTAATTTTATAGTTCACGAGTGTATTTATCGGCGACAATGTAGTTTATGAACATTTTTTTATGAGCATCTGTAAATTCACTAGTGTATTTATTAAACCCACTGAATGATGAAAATATTTTAAATATTTTTTTGCACTTCCAACACGCAGGAAAAAGGGCTTATTTTGGAAAGCTAATATGCTTTCATTAGTCGAAATACCACCCGTGCGGCTTCTTGAGGCGACGCTCAACTTTCTCATTGCTTTTTTTTTAATATAAGAAAACTTTATTGGCCCCATGATTATTGTCGCGAGATGAGAAAACTTGAGTCACTCATCATTGCAGGTTGCAGCCGTAGCGTAGTTTCCGTGAACCGCCGAGTTCCCTTTCCATCAGAACCATTAGACACCCAGGAAGGAACCACGGGGATTCGATAGGCCAGCAATCAATCTGCAGACCCAGGGACGGGTGATAATTCTGCCCTTCGGTTCCGGGAAACGGGAGCTCACTTCTCCCAGGAAGCGTGAGAAGGGAGCGTTGGGCGCTTTGTGTTGTCTGCCAAGGCATTCTGTTACCCCATAGGACGTGGGAGGGGCTGGTTGTGCGCAGTACCTCTACGTGCGGGGATGATATTTTGCGCCAGTGCAGAATAAAAGAACCAGATGTTTTAAGAATAAAATAAATGCTTTGTGCTCCAAAACGAGGTTAAAAATAGGTAGAAATTTAAAGGTGCCATTTTTGGTAACCTGAGCAGTTTTACTGAATGTCGCAACGCAAAAATCTCTCCAGCACACATTAATGGAATCTCAAGATATTTTTATTATTGCACTGAGATAAGTTATGTAGTACTGTAACTTCGAATCGTGAGTGCGGTCGGCGCAGGCACATTCCGGTTTCATTATTTAGCAATGCAAATCGTAGTCTAATGATATGTTTTTTATTACGTAATTGCTCACGCACTCATGGTGGTCGTAGTTCATTCGGTATTATACCGCAGTGATTGCGAGGCAGAGAAAAATTGCAACACTGTGAAATAAATAAACTATAAACATTAATGGTCTATAATCAAAGCAGCCGGAGAATTTAATGATCGTGTCTCTGTGCCTCACAGTGGAGACGCCAATGAGTCAATAGTTAATTTAAAAGGTCATTATTGATTATCAGAAATGAGTAGTATGTCTAATATAAACATAATATAAAAGTTCGTTTCTTTAGGAGTAATCGAAGCGATACAGACTCCGAAATTGGAGACAAAGCATATAATTATCAGTGAGGTAATCATACTACCAGTGAAGCACTGAGTAAATAGTCCTGATTTAAGTTTAAAAAAATGAAAACTGTGTGCAGCTGCGAATATGTAACAAACAGAGTAAGTTTGAAAGTTTGATGTGAGTAGGCTAGCAGTGTGCTAAACAGTGGGAAAGAATACACCAGATATTACAAAAGGAAGCATTCAAAATGTAAAAAAGCAGAGTTGTGATACTTTATATAAAATGTGAGAAGGCTAGAGTATCTAAATACTTGTCAATGAATAAAAACAAGAACATTTTGTTTTCAGCAGCCGCTCAATACTGCCTTCAACATTTTCAGAAGAACTATGCATGTACGGAAAGGCGAACTTGCCATCGTAGCATGGATTAATGGAGTCTCGATTTTGTCCACCATTCCTCCATCGTGTCCGCTTCTTTATAAATAAGCGTACGCAAAAACAAATGCATGATTCTGAACGCACGCCATCTTATAAGCATGGTTATTTTCCAGATGTAAAATACGTATCTAACACCACAGCATGTCTTACTCTTCATTGAAGAAACTATTGTACGGACTCATGCAGAATTACCTCACATAAGAGAGACGAGCTAAGCTTTGTTGCGTGTGCAGAGTTTGATTTATGAGCTTCTGCCGGTTAATTCTTCAGAATTTGACTTAGATGCTTCTGTCGGTTAGTTCTTCACGGAGACCAACTTTATAGTTGATATTGCCTCAGAGAGGACATCATTTATATTAAGAGACCACGCTAGGAGAGTAAAAAGTGAACAGTTGCAATCAGGCAACCAAAAACGGAAGATTCAACAAGATTTTACTTTCTGTAGAGTCTGGAAAAAAGGACGGCCAAAGCGTTCTCTGGCTTTGCAGAGTGAGGATAAGTCCTTTCGGAAACGCAAAATTTTCCGCCCAGATCGTCTTTTACTACCGAGTTCGCTCTTTTTATCTTTTATTCAACATCCGTGTACAGGCTTAAGTCTGTTTCCTTCCTCCTGGTAGCCGCCACGAGCGCAAGAAAAAGATTGTTATTAATCCGGAAAGCGACAGCACCGTATTCCTTAACAGGCTTTGCGTCCGCGAACACGCGCTCTAATTCCTCTGTGTTCGTACCCTCTCCCCCGGAGTCTCAGTCGGGAGGAGGAGGAATCTGTGCGCCGGATTCGGCCAGGAGCGGCTCTGACTCCCTCTGTGCGTCATCGGTGGCGTGACAAACGTTTCGAAGTGACTGACAAGTGTCCCCATTGTGGTGCTGCGCCAGACCAGTGTGACGAAAAACACTTGCTGTGGACTTGCCCGGCTACAGCTTCCATGAGACGACGCTTCCTGTGACGTTGCAGGCGACTATCGCAAGTGGACTCATGATCATCGCGTGAACTTTTTGCCACTTTTTAAGCGAGGATTGTTTATACTCCTTATTATAACTTTCTTTCCCTTTTACATTATGCCTAATCGCAAACATCTCGAATAAAAAAAAAAGGATTTTAGCTATCTAATCACAGGCAGCGCGACTGCCTAGAATGCGACATATTCGTGAGCAGAAATGAACGGAAAGAATCTTGGTACGAATTTCAGAATAGTAACTTGTTGAGACCTCGTTTGTCTGTCGACAGCGATTGCAACCACAGAATATTGATAAGTTATGCTCAAAATCAATCCTTGCGTAATCATTTTTGTGTATTTTGATAACAAAATCGTATCGCCAGCGTCATGGGCTGCTTCACTCATGACGACTAGCTGTCAGAACCGGTTGAGAAGAAACAACTGTTTTGAGATATGGCCGGCCTAAAATCATTAACGTTTGTCAATATTCATGAATGAAAAATTTGAGAGCAGTGGCTCGCTTTACCCCTACGCTCGCATCGAAGCGGATGACGTGACACTCGATTCCAGACCACTTCTGTAGAACTCCGGGCCGCTAATTAACGCCAACTGCAATGCTAAAAACTTAGCGCGACATCCATTGGAAGCACATGCATTTTGCAGGCATACGAACCTGTTGTGACACACGTCTGAGACTCCTCAGACACTTTTCTGGCACGACGCTCCCTCAGCCAGAAGTCTCTGGTATGGTGCAACTATTTCAATAGGCTGCACACAGCACCTGTTAATATTAAAAATTAAAACGATGTAAAGTATGCTTTTCAGATTTGGCAGGAAGGGCCACTGGTCAGATGAAAAGCGTTCGGTTTTGATGAGCTACTCATATGGGTGGAAGAAAAGTACTTTCCCTTAGACGAGTTTTTTCGAATTCGCTAGCGTTGTTACCAAATCGAATACCTGTTACTGTAGTTAAAAGCCGAATCACGTACAACTCAAATATTTGTGAGATTAATCACCCCTTTTGCAAGTGCTTGGACAAAGCTATTATTTATATGCTACAGCAAAGTAGCTAGCGGAGGCACAATAAGTCTTGTAAATTAAGCTGTTACTTACGAAAAACGGAACACTAACCTGCATTACGGGAGACGCAGCACGAGGTCAGTATATTGACAAAATGGCCGCCCCGTCATTTTCGAAGGAAAATTGAGTTTTGATACGGCGGACGGCAGCAAACACAGCATCGCCAGATCTCAATATATGGAGGGATGGCAGTTCTTGCAATGACGTCCCACAGCGAACACAAATCCTGGTTTTTTAAACCTGTTTGATCCCTTTTGCGTCACCCATTCTTGAGGCTCTGTATGAGCACTATAAATGCCACCACACATATTAAACATGTCACGGTTTTACACGCTGATTACCGAATTTACCGATAGTCGACGCTTTAAATATTTTTGAAACAGTCGTTGAAAAGAAGCACTATTCATCCTCATTGAACTAGGGGCAGTTATTCGAAAACTCTTAAAAAATATGGGACTTTTTTATTCGTTTCGAATACTTTTGAAAGTGCATTATTTCACTGCTTATGGAAATAGAACATAACAATGTTATTTTCACCATTCGACTATTCCCATTATTAGCGCACCAACACAAGTGAAAGCTCCTGACTGGGGCACGAACCATACCACGCTTCATATTCGTTCACAAATTCAGGAGGGATAAAAGTTACCTACGTTGATTTTGAAAAATTCACTTTAATGGGAGCAAGAAAAAAAGCAGCCAGGATGGCCCTATGAGCCGGAAACAAAAGCAAGTGTGAAAAATGGACCACGAAAGCACCGTTGCTGCAGTGTACCCATATCTTATCAAAAAAATAGTACACGTAGGCTCACATTCTAGAAATTCGATGAGACATCAAAAATGTTTGAGCGAAACATGACATAGACAGTGTCAAACTGGTTGCTTTCATTAAAAAGAAAATACACATGCTTATAGTTTGCATGCATGGCTTGTGAAGGGTGTTGTTTCTGTCGAAAAACTAACATATGTAGGCATGGAATGCAATGCTGAATTTAGCGTTTTTTCTAATGAACTTCTCTAAAAACAAATAGCCTCTTTTTTGTCTAATAACAGTCTAACCAGTTATACAAGAATCCAAGAGCAGCCACGTTCTCTTCGTTCTAGCCCTTGTTTTGTATAGTATTTGGCTTGTTATACAGAAGTACTGTTACTAAAAAATTATGTGCCTCAGCCATCTCAAATGGTGGAACTTCGACCTGTGCAAAGCAGAATTATAGACTTATATAGTGGTGTTCCCCAGGGATCCATCTTATCACCCCTCTTATTTAATCTCTATGTTAATGACCTCCCCAGCATTATAACTTCATCACAGATTTATCAATATGCAGATGACACCCTCCTCGTCTCATCTAATACAGATTTTTCTTGGGCACTCCAACTTCAACAGGACGCTACTAATCTATATGATTGGTTTCAATGTAACCTGATTGATATAAAACCCCAAAAAACTCATCTAGTGTGCTTTAGAAATGCACACAAACCAATCCCGAAAAACGCTGAGGATTTTTTGCACAGCTCCAGTTGCACTGCATGTTCTTGCTACCCCATTACATGTGTTCCGTCCGTGAAATACCTTGGCATTTACTTTGACAGTGATTTATCCTGGAACACGCGCATGGCACACCTCAGTAAGAAGCTTAGAGGCGTCGCATGCTTGCTCTATGCTCTAACGGCCTACCAGCCATTTGCCATAAGACGTTTAATTGCACAGTCTTTAGGATATTCTCTGCTGAGATATGGCATCTGCTGTTTCTTCAACTGTTCTGCAACATGCAAAAATAGGATAAACCGTATTCTCAAGAATATGGCTAAGAGTCTCATCTATTCAATACCCCATAAACAGCAAAGTGTATTCCTTTCTTCAGGTCTGCCTTCCTTTGACATTGTGGTCAAACAAATCACTGTACTCAGATATTTCTGGAACTCTGAATTTCGGTTCCAAAACGTTAAACCAATCCCATTAAGAAAAGTTTCTCGATATATTGTCCCTGCAGTGCGAACTCATTTTGGTATGTCTATGAGGTCATATTATATCCCATGTATATTGAATGAGATGCCTGATAATGTTTTCAACTTGAACACTCGCAGACAGTTACGGGATGCTATTGCCGAGCTTGAACAGCTCTAGTGCATATGTTTTCATCTACACAAAACAAAGAATTGATTTGGGAACAGAGGTGGTTGCTGCTGCCGGACGGCGCTCTACAAGCCCAATTGAGGCTTTGGCGCGTCCGCGTCTTGCATTTTATCTTTGGGGTAAATAAAGTATTTATTATTATTATTATTAAGTCAATTTCCAGGCCTCCACGGTGGCTCAGTGGCTATGGTGCTCGGCTGCTGACCCAAAAGAAGCGGGTTCGATCCCTGGCCGCGGCGGCTAGAATTTCTTTGGAGGAGAAATTCTAGAGGCCCGTGTACTGTGCGATGTCAGTGCACATTAAAGAACCCCAGGTGGTCGAAATTTCCGGAGCCCTTCACTACGGCGTCTCTCATAGCCTTAGTCACTTTGGGACGTTAAACCCCACAAAACCAAAACCAAACCAAATGGCATGGGGGTGATTTGTACGGTCTGATGCTCGTACTGGACATCGAAGATTATAGATCTTGGTCTAAATTTAGGTTTTTAGAAAGCCCCTTGAGGACTTCCAGTCGCGCTGTTATTCTTCGTAGAGACAATGTGATAGACTGGCCTGTCAAAGAGCGTGCTCACGATAGCCTTCTGTCACAGCAAGAACAAAATGAACCTGACTGCTAACCTCTGGTCTCTAATTTGCTTATTTTGCTTTTACCGCGAGGGTCCCAAAAGATACTTGCCTATTATAATGCTGAACTTACCACAGATTTATATGCCGCGAGTTTGACATTGGGAGGGGCATTCCGTAGCTTCCTTTTTAGGAAACCAAGATTACTTTGGGCGCATGCCCAAATGTTCTCGATCTGTTTGCCCGACCTGGAATAGTAGGCAATTGTGATACCAGATATTTTAGATCCTTATAACACCTCTCCTAACAAAGATAAATGTGTATTGTAGTGTCAATACATTAGTCGTGGATTGGCCAGCGGTTCGGTTCCTTTGAGGCTTGTTATAATCTATGCCGCAAAAAATAATTTCTTCAATAAGAGCTTCAAACGCACAGGCATTTAGCAGAACTCGGAAGGGAAATAACTCTTGATTGTTACACCAATTATTTCGCACTCAACAGTTTAGTTACTGGTAGTTTTTAGTGTCTTAGTTGGCCTCCATAACTGACCTTCCACCAAAGGTTTTCGTGCGACCAAAGTTGTTCGCTCCTCTCTCAGCGGAGTGTTTTTCCATAACACTGCAAGCTTCGCCACAGTTTGAGAGTTCTCACTGCCTGCAAGAGCTGTCATCTCCATACCAAAGAGTTTTCCTTCAATAACTGACAACAAATTGCGCTAATTGATACCAAAAACTCCGGAGACAAGGTTGAGGGGACCGACGCAAGCACTTGCAGAAATTTATAAGGAAAACATACGATCCAAAAACAGGCATAAATATCCAGCCAGTGCCTCAGTCCCGTCAACCTCGTCTCCGGTGCCTTTCTTGAGTGTTAGCTAATTTTTTGTCAATTTAAAACCATCAATCATGTCTTCCAGCAAGAAGTGAGTGAGTGAGTGAAGAAAAGAAGACCTCGGCAACCTGAAGGCGATCTTAGGTATAGATCTTAAGAAAGCCTTTGACAATGTCCAGCAAGAAGCGCTTCTAAGATAAAAATTGGTTTTTGGGGAAAGGAAATGGAGCAGTATCTGCCTCACATATCTCGGCGGACACCTGAACCGCGCCGTAAGGGAAACAGGAAGGTAGCAGTGAAAGAAGAAAGAGATTCTCACATATTTAAGCATTGACCCGCAATCACAAGACCACCTGCCAAATGACAACTTCTCTCGCTGTAATTTACGAAAGTTACCAAAATAAAAAAAATGTCACATATGTGCTAAACAAAGGAAAGAAGATGTGAGGTGGTCAGCAGCGTTCCTGGTTTCAAGCTTATGCTCCGTCATATTCCTTTAGCGAATGTCGTACTTCTCAAAGCGTTCCTTTTGCAAGTCATTGATTCCAGCTGTCCGCAGGATTTGGTGTCCTGCCACAATGACACCGTTAGCTCACTGCTCATGCCATTAAAAATATAGCAATAACATTAATGTATACCTCTCACTAGAGTATAAATTTAGCTACGTTATCAGTTAAATTCGAATGCAAGACGTGCTATCCAAACTTATCATTTAATGAACTCGTCATAAGAGGTTACGCGTTTTGCCCTTCAAATGAGGATATAGAATCACGCTTCAAATGAGCAAATTCCCGATAAGAGATTATGCATTCGGCACTCCTAGGGCTGTTAAATAAAAATCACCGCTATGCTTCCCAAAGAAGTACCAAATGACCCTTGTAGTAGCGGGGCTGAAAAAAGGTACATGTGTTTTCGATATCGATGGAAGATAAAGAACCAAAACTGATTTTTGATGCCGACATTCGACACCGTATCATCTAATTTTCGACGGTCAACTAAAATCTCCACTGTTAATAAAGCCGATGGTAAGGTTCTCAAGTTAGCAAATTTATTCGTGGTTGATGGAATTTATGGTGCATATGACACAAAGCGCTGTATTTAAAATGGTGTAAACGGGTTCCGTCGAACGAATGTCTTTAAATTTGCATGTTTTTAAGCTCAACTCTAGGCGCAGCTTGTTTCGCTAAAATGCCAGGATTAGAATAAAGCTATTTTGATGTTGAAACGATCACATCCATCAGGAGTCTAAAGAACTATTGCTAAAGCTACTGTTCTTAGCTCCTGGTGTCTGAGAAATTTACTACACGTGAATAGAATAAACTTCTAGCTTCCTCGTATGCTTTCCGTTTCTTACTGAAAACTTTACCGTTTGCCTCTGCCTTTGGCCTCATCAATAAGGTAGAGGTTCCGTGCGCTTTCGAGAGGCGGGGTTATTTGCCTAGTCCTGTGCTAGGGAGATGTTTCATGCTGTGTGTTCTTGGTAAAGCCTTAAAGAAGAGTAACTATAACTAAAAAGCTGAAAATGTTTAATAGCGAAGGGATATATTGCTAATCAATGTAGTTTAGACTTTCTCAACGGTTGTAAGCGGCAGCATTTCCTCAAACTGCCGGGCCACAAGAGTCCTATGATGGGCACGTGCGTTCAGCAAAGAAAATTAAAAATATATCTCTACACGAACAGACGAGCCTGCTTGCTGTGTTGTATTTGGGAAGGAACATTTTATGAAACGCCAGTAGTGAACCACAGTCAAGTCGACTCGAGTATCCTCGAGGTATAGTTATTGCAGTTGTGTTTGAGTTGTGCCTCTGGAGAAACACCGCATGTGGTAGCAATACTGCTCCATAGAAAGGAATCGTCAAGCGATCAATTTTGCGCTGCTGGCGCTGATCACCTCATTGATCCGCACGTGGAAGCGTGCGTGATCCTTATCGTGCTTACTCAGCAGCCAACAAATGTTATGAAAGCTATTGAGCATAATGACAAATGTCTTTCGTCTCTGCTTGCAACCCCCTAAAGCTGAAATAGAGCGGAGTTGATTCTACCAAAATGGCTAGCCTGTTTCCGCGTAGCTTCTGTCAGCGAGAATGTGATATAATATATGTCCTCTACCTGTCAGACATTAATGGTAGGAAGAAAGACTGCTGACCGGGCCAACGACATTAGCATCGTATCTCAATATTCCTTCCCTTTTGCATGCACGATTCGAGAATCATCCCAAGGTAACAAATTATGGAAACCTGGAAATTAAGATTTTTTTTAATCGATTACAGAGCGGTGTGGCTTGTGAGAAAAATGTGGCCTACGAAAATCTTTCGATTCACCTAAGAAATTCACAACAAAAACGAAACTAATTTAAGAAGCGTTTTGACCTTTCGGTCGATAATAGCAGTACATTCCTTATTGACGGCGTAGGTATGTAACACAAAAAAAAAACACTTTGCCTAATTCATTATGTCGCAGCTTCTATTTTTTCCCATCAGCGCTTCATTGCTGTGCGTGTGGTTGGCTTGCACGCTTCAGCATGCTTTTTCCAGCAGCAATATGCAGGAACCAAACCTATTTCACTTTCGAGCGCTACCTGCATATATTCTGCGGGGCTTGATTAGGATGCAGGGTATCAAGGCTGATGCGGTGACGAAGTCAGTCTAGTTGTATGGAAAGGGCTTAAAATATAGGCGGAATATAAACAGGGGGCTATAATAGAAAAGAAAACGCACTGATGCCAAGATATCAAGGCAACAATACATGCATTCGTAAATGCGGTTTCGTTTCCATTAGTGGCCACCTGTTCTCTGGACGGTCTGCACCACTTTACTGATGATTAAAAATGATTCTATTATCCTCAGAACCAAACATTTTTGTTCAGGGAATGTCGAACACTCTCTATATTGAAGGGAAGGAACAATAGCATCGCAAAATCGATTTCGCTTCATTTTATGACAGGTGGCAGTGAGAGGCTAAGGGTGTGTCACGTTCAGTTGTCATTCAGGCGCCGTCTTACCTCTTTTGTTCCGCCCGTCGCACATTATCTTTTATGCCCTGTGGTTGCGACTGAAGCAGTAAAAAGGAGATATTGAGACTGCGGGCGAGACCCTTTAGCGAAAAAGAGCAGCGAGACAGCGCCCGTGTCTTTATCACCATTAATTATTCATGCCAGACACGCCCGGCGCTTGCGTGACAGGACCCAGCGTTCGCGCCTCTAGGTTGCAGGCTGCAAAAAAAGGAAAGGTAAAGGTGGAAAAAATGTCCGTACTGTCAACCTTGACCGCCATGTCATGCATGATCAAATTAAAGGTCACAAGCCGAGGACAGCTGTCAGAGATTACGCTAAAAAAAAAAATGACAAAGGCAGTGGCTTGCCTTTTTTGCTCTTTATTCTGTCAGTTTAAGCTCCTCTAGCCTCGATTATCGGCCTGTTTTCTTTAGTAAAAGGCTGCTATTTGATTCGCTTTGCCTCTATTCGCACTGAGTAATTTATATCTCTTTATACTTAGTAATTTATAGTAAATAATTATTTTAGTAATTACAAATTCAGCAATTATGACTTTCTTGTTCTTAATGAAGTAATTCATAATTTGCATGCGTCTATTTTTAGTTCTCTGGAAAAATAGGCTCTCCATCAAATAGGTCCAGTGATTTTTATAGCACGCAAAATTTATTCTGGCGTTAACATCTAATGCGCACATCCATAAAGTTTTTAAACTTCAGTTTTATACGAGCGTTCTTGACACCTTCAGTGTTCACCACGCCGGCGTTTCCTGAAATTATTTGTTTTTCCAGAAGCAAAAGGCATTTCAGCATGACGACATGAACATGCGCCGTACAAATCGTCCATTCCTGATTTCAACGACTGACCCGTCGCTGCTAATGTGTAAAGTGCAATGACCGCCGGGATCCCACTGACCGGTCGGCGCAATGCTGAATAGTATCTAAAGTTTAAATTTCTGCGTCCTTAATTAAAACTCAGTCAGACAAAAGCAGTTGCGAAAGGTGGACTCGTTCAAAGGCGTTATTATTCTACATATTGCGACATTTAGATGTCGTTTCTTTCTTTTGGCAGTATCTGGAAACATAAATCTTTTAGATGAGATTGAGGGAGCTTACACTCCTATTAAATGGAATTACAAGGTGAGCGTAGACTGAAATTATCGCCACTAGGTATGCAACTTTTCAGATTAGCACAACGTGGATAAATAAAAAAGTTAGCGGAATCAAAAAGAAAAAGCGACAGAAGTAGAGCTAAGCTCAAAGAATACTACGCTAGCGACAGTTTCATTATGGCTTTCGCATGCAACAACACAACAGGAAGTAGCAGCTCGTGTAGTGCTGTTGAAATATGGCTGATATAAGAGAATGCAAAATGTCAGGCGGTTCTCATGCGAGCCAGTGCAAAGAAGCAGTCAAGCGCATCAAATGAGGCGTACTAAGGGAAGCTGAATCTCTTGTTGGCGAAGCGCTATTTATTAATGATCCGGCCACCATCAGCATGATCGGGCCGGAGTGGGAATACTTTAATAGTGGAATGTGATTACAAATATTGCAAAAGGAAATGCTGGCTGAAAAACCAGCTCTGTTTTTATTTCTTGTTATTTATCTCGCCGAGTTCTTTTTTATTTTATGATTCGTAGGAGAGATAAAAGCAAAACAAAAGGCTCAAGAATGCTGTCATTAGGTGGAATTATGAACTAATAAGAAATTTATAACCTCCAGTTCTATGTTTCTCCCCACAGCAGTCACATTTTCAGGAAAAAAATGACGATGGTCAGTTCATCACTTTACAGCGGTTTCGGTGCTTTCGTTTTCTTTTAAATAGCACCTTTAACTCTCTACAACGGCAACACACCATTCGCTTATTGTAATAAACCGATTTTCCTTCGCGACTAGTGAGGAGCTTTATTTCCAGAGAGAATGCGACATTGTCTGTTATTCAAACCATTGATCAGTGTAAACGACTTCATTTACGCGTACACCTAAATTCATATTTTAGGAAAAGCGCATGCATTTTGCGAAAGAGTCTCCAGTTCTGAGCCGAACCTAACAAAGCATATTTATCATTGAACAGCACTTTAATCTGCAACTAGAATTACGAAAATGCTGCTGCAGTGATTGTGAGTTGGTTCCTTCTGCGCCATCAGTTTTAGAAATGACTGCCTTCGCCCCTCACTTTTCACTCGTCCATTGTATGGGCAGTAAAAGCGAAGCATTTCAAGGGCAATCCTCATAACCACCAACCTACATTTCCTTCCTCAATTTTTCCGTTCTCTACCTTTATGTGGAGCGTCTATCGTTTTTGCGGAAATTCTGAAGTCGAGCAATGTCATAAAATACACCAGAAAATTTGATGGTGTTTGAACGTCAGATTCCGTATTCTCCAGAAGATTGACGCGGGTATAGAAAAATAAATGCTTAACTACGGACAGACAATTCAGAACTCTTCTGCTGTCCCAGTTTCGTTCGAACAATATTTGTGACTCTGGAAAGGCCGGAATTGCTTTTTCACTTTATTGATTTCGCTTCTCTGGTTTCAGTCGTACTGCCGTCGGGGCCGGGAGACTATAGACAACATAACATGTGACAGGCTGCTGCCTACGAAGCGCCCGTTTACTTACCCTTCTGGCAAACAAAAGGGCGGCACTAAGGAACCGATCAAGGCTTTTGCGCGAATTCCATCCGTGTACAAATGTTTTTTTTACAGGTTTGGATGGAGTAACCCAGATATAAGTTAGTATCTGCATTTGAGAAAAATGCTCCGGCATTTTCTCTTAAATTGTTCCAATTTATCACAGATGAAAAAAAAAAAAAGATCTCCATAGACAGAGAAATTTGTGTGCAAACATCTCGCCTTGAAGTTTGTATCAACACCCTTTTGGGGTCTTGTCGGGAGTATGGACGACTAGATTTTGCCTGTTCTGTTGTCTTGCTCTTTTTCAAGGTCATAAACGTTAAGGACGTCTGCCTAAAATACAATTTTGAATAGTAATTTTGTCCAAGGACATACTAATTTTTTGAAGCACTCTACACAAGCGGCAATAAGCACCAGACATTGGCGCATTAATCGCTACATAAAATCGTAAAAGAGTGCCGTAAATGCCACTAACTAACCCTCGCAAAGTGCACTGCTTACTTCCTGTCTGTTCACAGATATGTTCGCTTTATTTGCTCGTGGTTGTTCAGAAATACGAGAACTGACGCTCAGTTCTGCCGAAATGCTGATGAGCCAGAACTTCGTCGCGCAGCAACTTTCCTCCTCGATTTTCGGCATCCGTCTTTTCTCACTCCTAATGGCTGCATATATATTGCGACTACCTTCCTACAGTGTGTATGTGGGGATGCAGTCAGTTTGCAGTTGGGCACAGTTCTAAAATTTTGCTGAAAATCATTCATGCTCAAAAAAGTATAACGACTGCCGATATGTTCGCAGAATCTTGTGCCTTGAAATTTTAGGGAAAAAAGCCTACACGCCTGACACGTGAACTCTCGAGCCAACTATTGATCTGGGTGATCTTTTCACAGCTCCGAAAATGTGCAATTTTTTTTTAGAACTATGTAGCCAATACCAGAAGTAGGTTCTGCCGTACTTGGCAACAGCGCTGGAGTCTATAGTATAATGACAAAAAGCGTCGCGAGCAATGCATCTCGAGCAGACCCATCTACCCTTATTATCTATGAGCACATAAGGCATGCCCCTCATTACCAACCTCATTAGACTGCTCACTTCAAAGAACTATTTCTCAAAAAGCCAGCTGGCTAATTACTCGATAGTGCACATGCTTAATCGCAGACTGTTAGGACGATTGTATGTGATTGTCCGCACAAATTTGCGCTTCGACACTAGAGGTTAGTATTTTTTCCTCTGCATGCAGATGAACAAAACACGACTTCTTATAATACAAGTTTGAGCAATAGACGACTTGAAAGGCTGATGTTTTATAAATTACATTCAATGAATGCTCCGTACTTTGCTTGACAAATCATGCGCTGCATTTTTAATCCTTGTGGGGAGGATAATGAAAACTTGCCATTACGAGTTGCTTACCAAGGAATTCAGGACAACAGCCCTTTTCCGTACGAGTGAGTCTATGAACGCAATTTTTTTTATAGTGAAAGATTTCCCTAGAACAATCAATCTATTCACAAATCTCCTTTCGGAACACTTGCATTTTTTTGCTACTAATGTTTTGCTATCGTCAAAAACTTACGGCTTATTGCTTAATGCGGTTTAACGTCCCAAAGCAACTCAGGCTATGAAGGACGCCGTAGTGAAGGGCTCCGGAAATTTCGACCACCTGGGGTTCTTTAACGTGCACTGACATCGCACAGCACACGGGCCTCTAGAATTTCGCATCCATCGAAATTCGGCCGCGGTGGCTGGGATCGAACCCACGTCTTTCGAGCCAGCAGGCGAGCGCCGTAACCACTGAGCCATCGCGGCGGAGCTACTAGCGCCACAAACTTTCTACAATAGTTTTCGTGGGCAGCCTTGACTGCTCTACACGAATGATGGAAAAAATTAAAATTAAAATTTTGCAACGCATCGAAAGAATGGACAACAACCTTCAATATTTGAAGAAGCACTTCACTATATTAGAGTATTCGTAATTTGTGTGCAAGAATGCTCAATATAAAGAGAACAAAAAATGTTGAATTCTTGCTATTATAAAAAATCTTGCCTCGTATTTGTTGCGTGATTATTTCTAAACAAAGCACATAAAAAAAGTTAAATTTTTTCATGCGACAGACTTTGGGAACATATCGCGTCCATTCATTTTTTATATATATAAAACGCAATGAAGACCGTTCTCATATATATCAACAGTGCCAAAATTTACCACGTATTCTCCCGGATTGGCTA
The DNA here is from genome assembly GCF_055824585.1 of Amblyomma mixtum. Classification (NCBI taxonomy): domain Eukaryota; kingdom Metazoa; phylum Arthropoda; class Arachnida; order Ixodida; family Ixodidae; genus Amblyomma; species Amblyomma mixtum. The sequence goes on along the minus strand of NC_143020.1, from coordinate 44,979,192 downwards.
GAAGAAAGCGTGACGCAGACTTCCTATGCTAAGTGAATGCGCTGCATGCTTCCTCTAAGTATGTTATGCTCTGAATGTTTGTGCAACACCAATTGTAGAAGTGCTAACGATGTCCTAAATAAAAGGAAAACGAGCATGCACATATTTGCGGTCACATCACTTGAAGCAACAAGGCGGCGTTAATAGTTCGCAGCACGTCATGTTCACGTCACGACCTCCTACTAGTGGTATATTTTCGCACGCATCGAGACGTGGCAACCGTGCTAGTCTTCTACATCCGCCAATGAATTGGGGCATGCTAATTTTGATGTGTTTTATTCAGTTTCCAAACCGATCAATATGCTGCTCATCGCAGCTCACTGAAGACAACAGACTGCCTGCATTCTATTCGTTGCTCAGGGGCCAGCCGAAGAGAAGACACGAAAAGAGATGAAGCACGGACAGCAGTATAAAAGCGGCCTCCACGTGTCGTGTAATTCCGCCTCGTCAAAGCGAGCGTAACTGAAACCGCGCGGAATGTACAGGACAAACACATCTGCATTAAGACGGCGTCTGTCACTCTGCCTGAAGAGAATGATCTCTTCTTCATGTTTTTCTAGCACTTGACAGAAAAGCGGTTCTTGGGGTATAGTTTTACCTCGATATAGTTCCACGTGCGCTAGACAGAAGACGGCCTTGCTACCCATTTTTGCTTGTTTACTTCTTGCTTTTCCCTTGAGCATCGAGACTGCGAAAGTGCGGTGATCTGATCTTGTTCCAGACCGTTCCACCATTCGACTGTCGTGTCTGTAAGTGCATCGAGAAATGACATTAGGTAATGTCCTCATGGATGCGGAGGATGAAGGCAGGGATATATCTTAGCGTTGTAGTTGGTCAGCAGGATTTCCGGAAAAGTTGAATAATATCCCAGTCACCGATGTACGCTGGTAATACAGCGTTATTTCATGCTGCAGCGCCGCATTTGTCCATCAGGGGGGGAAACAATGCAAGCCTCTAAGAGAAGTGCTGAGTGCATGCGCCTCTTATCCGACTTTATTAAACCTATCTACCGCTTTGTGTCGACCCACCACATTCGTAATTCCTTTGTGAACTTATCGCGCATGAAAAATTTGAAAGTAAAGACTCCTATAATGATCAAGAGAGTACTTGATTTTGCCTAACAAAGCTGGCGCAAAACGAGAAGAAAAGAACTTGGGTAGCAAAACTCAAGAGGCGGGGTCGTTCGAGGTGAAAAACACTTTTTTTTTGTGCGTCGCTAAATGTGTAGCGAGGACGAATGAATTGACTGCTAGTACACTGTCACCTAACAGAAAAATCTTTCTGATATGGAGACTATGAAGTACTTTTATACTACAGTACCCCACTATTCTAGGTTATATGTTCACGCGAATGTGAATGATCGGTCGAATTAAGAATATGGCTATACCTTATCAAAAAGGACCCTATATTCAACCGGCAGTGTTTAGTTAGTTTTTCAGTTCGACTTCACTACTATCCCCTTAAAAGAAAGGCAATATTACGTCAGGCATTTGCTGGACCTCATTGGGCACACGCCAACTGAGTAGTAACATTAGGAATGAAATGAAGACAGAACAACCAAGAAGGACGAGAATCTGCCTTCTCGGAGATGTGAAAAGAATAAGGCTGAATATGTACACTAGGCGGGCCATTTTCTGTAACACTTAAAAGAGAGCAAAACTCTGAAACAAAATGAAGAATAGAAATGCTTTGTTAAGAGCAAGCTTCACAGAAAAGCAGCTCCTACACTGCACGTTACTAATTAAAACATAAAATTTATTACGGCCACAGCGCCGAGAGTAACTGCATTTTCGAAAGTCTTTAAACTGGAAAGGATATTACTTAAGCTGGGCTGGACGCCTCTTAATAAGTAAGGACACCAACAATAACAGACAGTTAACTGTTCATTATTAGTTTACCAATATACTGGTTAGCACAAAATTGTCTGCATTCTGATGCGCCACACTGCTTAGAACTCTACGTCTAAACAAGCGCTATTCTAACTAAAAATACTACTTAGTACTTAACACACTTAGTACTGTTTCTTTTTTGTGTTATAACCGCATTGTTCGGAGTGTGCAAAAGTTTTCGTACAAATTGAGGTCATTTAAAATCCTTTGCCAAAAAGCACTACCCCCGCACGCACATTCGCACTCATTGTAATGGGCACTCATGGGTGTCGCTGACTACTTACCGGTAAAATCGAAGAGCGGACCCAACTGCCCGGCGTTCAACCCTTGGTCTGTGCCTGCAATGATGGGAACCCTCTTAACCTGTGTAGCAGAAGGCCCGAAAGTTTAGGAGCGCTCGGCATGGTCATTAGGAGGG